>NW_028318143.1:5625000-5931250 GCF_062004578.1 Staurois parvus | reverse complement strand
TTGACTGGAGCACTCTAGCTCTGACTTAGCAGTGGGCATACTGGACCTCTCGAGAGACCACGGCTTCCACATAGAGAGCATGGGTCCCTCTCTGCAGCATGCTGGCAGCGGACAGGGTTTCGACTCAAGCTGTGGCTGCTTTCTATATAGAACCAGCTGTATGGCTTTGCTCACTTTTTTTGATGCTGGAATGTATTTAGCTGATTTAAAGTGAAAGGTCCATCGGGCTTTAACTTCAGAGCAGACAGTATAGGCTCTTGTTACATTTTTATTTGTAGGACTGTAATCGACACAGATACTTTGTTTGGTGGACTGGCAAAGAGCACATTGTTCATTTTCTAGTTAGGATGTTTACTTCTTGGCGTATTAGGCTGGGATTGAGTGCAAGCTACTGTGCGAACCTTCCAGAGAACTTACTTCGGTTGCAGCGAAATAATTGGTGTTGATGTCTTCCAGAACCTTGGTGTTTTTGGCTGAAGTCGCTCTTAAACTGCTGTAATTAATTCCTCCCTCAGACTTCTCCTCCTTGACCTGGATCTGCAGCTTGTCTACACATTGTGGAGAGAAAGACGAATATAAAAGTTATATTGCAGATGTTTGAGGAATGTGCATGGCCATGCAGACGGCCTGGCGGTGGAATGAGGGAGCCACAAATCCCTGTATCAGTGCAAACAAGGAATGACTTCATTTGTTTCCATCTGGAGGATTTCTACTTTCCACCACTCAAAGGATTAAAGTGTTGGGCGAATTTAAAGGGAACCTGTCAAGAGCAGTTACAGCCAAGTCTCCCATCCAGAGCTAGAGATTTCCATTGGCTTAATCTTAGAACCCGTGTTACGTGTGATTTAACTGTGTGTGTAGAAACAGCACCGCTTCCAGGAGTTGGACAACGGCAACCATCCTCAAAGATGCCCTTGAAGGCCCAGTCTGTGCATTTTTTTCAGGTATATTAAAGCTGATCTTCAAGAAAAAATAAAATACACAAATTAAGGGCCAACTGGCTTTTTTTCAGGGGGAACGCAGTTCCAGGACCTCAAGCACTGAATGTATGTAATGACAAGGGGTTCTGGGGTGTGATGGAGGGTCTGCTGATGCTGGCTGCTGGGAGATCTATTTTTACATGGGGGTTTATTGTTGCTAAAGGGGATCTTTTTTTGCATGGGGGTCTATTGTTGCTGGGGGTTCTATAGTTTCTGCTGGGGGTTGTATTGTTGCTAGGAGTGTCTTATGTTTCTAGGGGGTCATTTGTTATGGAGAGAGCTCTACTGTTGAGGGAGGGGTCTATTGTTGCTGGATGCTGGAGGGTTTATTGAAGTTGGCTGCTGGGAAATCTGTTGTTGCTGTCGGGGGTTATTGTTGTTGGGCTAGATCTATTGCTGTTGGGGTGGATCTACCTTTGCTGGGAGGGATCTCCTGTTAAGGGAGGGGTCTATATTTGCTGGCTTCTGGAGGGTTTATTGATGTTGGCTGCTGGTAAATCAGTTGTTGAAGGCAGGGGCAGGGGCGGACTGACCATTTGGAAACTCAGGCACTGCCCGAGGGCCCGGGGTCATTAGGGGGCCCCATGAGATGCCCCTGGTACCCTTTTCATAGGCTTTTTTGAGTTTGGGCAAGGACACAGGGACCCCATGATCCCCTATTGCAGGGGGGGCCCCATGAGTTGTCAGTCCGCCCCTGGGCAGGGGTTATTGTTGTTGGGGTGGATCTATTGTTGCTGGGGGGTTTAATCAATCGACCGATATTCTCATCGTGTGCACAGGGATTTACACCCATTGGTGTGAGCTGTTTCCAAGCCATGAGGTTGCTGAAGACATCACTATCCTTCCAGCACCTGGCAAGTCAAAGGCTCTGCTTTGTTGTGAGGATCTAGGATGGGCTTCTCATCCCACACAGCCTCTGTGTTGGCAGCAGAGGGCTATTAGGCCCACCCTTATATACTTGGGAGTGAATTTCATTTTTAGCCTATTTAAGAGTTTATGATTTTAATGCTGCCAACCAGGCAGGGTAAAAGCGGCAGTGCATCATTGAGTAGCTACCTCATCCCTTTAAAACCGACCACATATTAATTACACGGGTTATAAAGCTAATTTGATGCATTTAAGGCACTAGGTGAGTGTAATTTCCACCTTAATCAGCCCCAGAACCTGTGTAAATAATATGTGTTCGGTAATAAAAGGATGAGGTGGCAACTCTATCATTGAGATCATGCCTGTGCTCTATGGAAGTATGAAAAGTATAAGTGTGTTGTTCCCACTGTTAGGCTCCAACAAATGAAGAATACTGATAACAGAGTTGTTGTGCTGCCTGTAGTAGCATTTTATTAGCATTTAGGAGAGTTAGTGTTTCATTAGCATTTTTATAGTACATGAAAAAACACTAGAAAGAACAGGAGCATTTAAGTAGTATTTAGAAGCGTTTAGGAGCATTCAGTGTTTTTTTCTGGCAGGAAAACGCTCCCAAAAACTCAACAAAAACAATTTTTTTTCTGCTCCTAAATTCTGAAGCTTGAAAAATGCTTCTAGCATATAATAGTGTGCATGGCAGGGGCAGACTGACAACTCATGGGGCCCCCAGGCAATAGGGGATCATGGGGCCCCTGTGTCCTTGCCCACACTCAAAAAAAGCCTACTGACCCCGGGCCCTCGGGCAGTGCCCGATTTCTCGAATGGTCAGTCCGCCCCTGGTGCATGGACACATAGGATAACACTATCAGCTTCTAAAAGCAGAAAAAAAATGCTCATGATGGCTTCTAGGAGCTAAAGGCCCCTTTCACATGGGGCTGACCCGTCAGTGGATCCACTTGCTCAGTGGATGATCTCCGCTGAGCAAGCAGATAACAGGTCCATGACACAGACAGAGCCCACTGTCCTCTATGGGTGGTCAGATGGAAATGGACCACCTGTCTGTTTCTATCCGACTGCCATCCCATCCGTTCCAAAGGACGGAAGGGGAATGGATCATCATCTCTTTTTGGAGGATAGGATCGGATTGGATGTTGGCGGGTGTAAACGGACACATGTCCATTTACACCCACTGCTCCATAGAGGAGAATAGAGCTTCCGATCAGAAAAATGGGCAGGTGGACCCAGGGGCGGACTGACAACTCATGGGGCCCCTGGGCAATAGGGATCATGGGGCCCCTGTGTCCTTGCCCAAACTCAAAAAAGCCTATGAAAAAGGTACCAGGGGCATCTCATGGGGCCCCCTACTGACCCCGGGCCCTGGGGCAGTGCCCGAGTTTCCAAATGGTCAGTCCGCCCCTGGGTGGACCCGATCGGAACGTCCGTGTGAAATCCACCTATAATACACTAGTGTGCATGGAGCCTAGACTGGCAGCACCATGCAATGCATCTTAGCCAGGGGCGGACTGACAACTCATGGGGCCCTGGGCAATAGGGGATCATGGGGCCCCTGTGTCCTTGCCCAAACTCAAAAAAGCCTATGAAAAAAGGTACCAGGGGCATCTCATGGGGCCCCCTACTGACCCCGGGCACTTGGGCAGTGCCCGAGTTTCCAAATGGTCAGTCCGCCCCTGATCTGAGCCTGATCTGCAAGAGTTGCTGGCCCTCCCTTTCTTGTTGTCAAAATTCTGCTTTGCAGGAGATTACAGAAAACTAAAGCCGGCCATACACGGGTCGAATTCCAAAAGAATTTTCTTTCAAAAGTCTTTTCTAAGAATTTTCGTTCGAATTTTGCACCATTATTGGGTTACAGAAACGGCTGATTTTTCATGTGACCATCGAATTTGAGTGAATTTGCAGGCATGTTGGAAATTTTTTGAAAAATGAACGAATTTCGAATCAATGATTGGAAAATTGTTAAAAAAATATAAAGCTGTGACAAGGAAAGAAAAGAAAATTTTTGGCCCTGAAAATTCTTTTCTGTAGCAACATGAGGGGGAATCGAAGGCTTGGCTGGTTGAATTTCGAAATCAATGGTGGCACCATCGCATTACAAAACGCACAAAATTTTCAATTTTCTAAAATCGAAAAGTCCGGAATTCTACCCATGTATGGCCTGCTTGAGGCTCCATGCACACTAGTGTTTTCTTGAGCTCCTAGAAGCTGTTATCAGCATTTCTTTTCTGCTCCTAGAAGCTAATTATTGCCCATGCACACTATTTTAGGCTAGTAATGTTTTTGAAGCTTCAGCGTTTTTGTAACGTTTTTGGGAACGTTTTTCCGGCAGAAGAAAACGCTAAAACGCTACTAACAACTTTTTTCTGGCTTTTTTTCCTACATGTGCTATAAAAACGCTAATAAAACACAAACACAGGAGCTTGTAGCCGGGTCTTTCCTTCATGTAATAAGGCCAGCAGGAATATATTAGGGCACCGTAACCCACAGCAGCCGGTAATAAACACTCTTTCAGCGCCACGATTACACAGACCTCCACAGATAGTCTGAGCCGTTTTAGGGGGAGTTGGGTGGGCAGGTGAGATTCTTGTGGTCTATCCCGATTGGTGTTAGTGGAGATAACCTGATTCTGGGTGCTCCTCCTTCCAACTCCATAGACATGAACAGAAAAGCTCACCCATAACACACACTGCTCAAGAAATGGAACACTGTGTACGTCTGGCTGCCATTTGAGGTCTTTTTATTTGTATGGTTAAAGCACGGCTCTCAGAACTATGGCCCATGGGCCAAGTCCCACCTGATGCAACATTTTATCTGACCCTCTAAAGGGACTCTGATGGGAACCCTGATGTAAGGGGGATTCTGATGTAAGGGGGAACCCTGATGTAAGGGGGATTCTGATGTAAGGGGGAACCCTGATGTAAGGGGGATTCTGATGTAAGGGGGACTCTCTTATAAGAGGGATTCTGATGTAAGGGGGAACCCTGATGTAAGGGGGATTCTGATGTAAGGGGAGACTCTGTTATAAGAAGGATTCTGATGTAAGGGGGGACTCTGTTATAAGAGGGATTCTGATGTAAGGGGGACTCTGTTATAAGTGGGATTCTGATGTACGGGGGGGCTTTGTTATAAGGGGGATTCTGATGTACGGGGGGACTCTGTTATAAGGGGGATTCTGATGTACGGGGGGACTCTGTTATTAGGGGGATTCTGATGTACGGGGGGACTCTGTTATAAGGGGGATTCTGATGTAAGGGGGACTCTGTTATAAGGGGGATTCTGATGTACGGGGGGGCTCTGTTATAAGGGGGATTCTGATGTACGGGGGGACTCTGTTATAAGGGGGATTCTGATGTACGGGGGACTCTGTTATAAGGGGGATTCTGATGTTCGAGGGGACTCTGTTATAAGGGGGATTCTGATGTACGGGGGGGCTCTATTATAAGGGGGATTCTGATGTAAGGGGTGACTCTGTTATAACTGGGATTCTGATGTAGGGGGAACTCTAGTGTAAGGGTGATTCTGATGTAAGGGGGGACTCTGTTATAAGGGGGATTCTGATGTAAGGGGGACTCTGTTATAAGGGGAATTCTGATGTACGGGGGGACTCTGTTATAAGGGGGATTCTGATGTACAGGGGCCTCTGTTATAAGGGGGATTCTGATGTACAGGGGGACTCTGTTATAAGGGGGATTCTGATGTACGGGGGGATTCTATTATAAGGGGGATTCTGATGTAAGGGGTGACTCTGTTATAACTGGGATTCTGATGTAAGGGGGAACTCTGGTGTAAGGGGGATTCTGATGTACGGGGGGACTCTGTTATAAGGGGGATTCTGATGTAAGGGGGACTCTGTTATAAGGGGGATTCTGATGTACGGGGGGACTCTGTTATAAGGGGGATTCTGATGTAAGGGGTGACTCTGTTATAACTGGGATTCTGATGTAAGGGGAACTCTGGTGTAAGCAGGATTCTGATGTAAGGGGTAACTCTGTTATAACTGGGATTCTGATGTAAGGGGAACTCTGGTGTAAGCAGGATTCTGATGTAAGGGGTAACTCTGTTATAACTGGGATTCTGATGTAAGGGGGAACTCTGGTGTAAGCAGGATTCTGATGTAAAGGGGGACTCTGTTATAAGGGGGATTCTGATAAATACCCTCAAATTAAAGCTGACAGTCTGCAGTTAAAGCACATTTTGTTTGTTTCATTTCGAATCCATTGTGGTGTATGGAGCCAAAAATGTTAGAATTGTGTTGATGTCCCAATATTTATGGACCTGACTGTAACACATTTATAGGTAACGTTGATCCAGGGAATATCCGATTGCCTCTCGGGGGATCAGGAAGGAATTTTTCCCCTGAAGGAGCAAATTGGATCATACTTTGCTGGGTTTTTTCTGCCTTCCTCTGGATCAGCTGTGGGTATAGGATTATGACTTTTTTTATGGTTTGTCTTTTTTCAGCCAGACTAACTATATAACTATGTAATTACTTGCCTTTAATCAGCTGTAGAACTCGAGTCTGTAATAGGAAGAATGAGTGCCAACCCTGCATGATGTACAGCTATAACAACTGCAAAGGGCAGGTCATGCTGAGACCAGTAGTTCTCCAATGAACAGTTGCCCTTTTCCCATTTCTGGGTTTTATGAATGGCTTGTTCTTCGAGTATCAAAGATTCAGGGATGTTTACTGTATAACTGAACCACTTTGAATGATTTCCTATTTAACAGAGAATTGCCCCAGTGCTGTGGTTTAGGGACATTACAGGTCACCTGTTTGTCTGTATGACGTTGTGGACACATTATCCAGCTTTATAGTGTTTCCTGTGAAGACAGCCAGCATTAGGTCATTAAAGCGGGCTGATTACAGGCATGGGCAGAAGCTGTGAGTTCCTGTATTCTGATATCTTGAGGACAGAAGACTAAATGGCAGCATGACGGAAATAGATTCAGGAAGGGATGATGTGTGCCAGAGGAAGCCTTGGCAGCGGCTCTAGAATAATGGAGCTTGGCTGTGAAACACTGCCTGTACTGAGCCATGTCTCTCCATAAATGTCATCTCTGTAGAGACGCCATGAATGGCTTCCATTTATAATGGTTCAATTATTCGCCCCTCTCAATCCCTAAAACAAACCTGTGGATTTGTCCAATACATTTATTGGGCCTCAGGAATGTAGAGTAGGCACCTCCATTGAACCAGAGCTTGCATGGTTATGTTCTGTCTCCACATTCTTGCAGCCCCACTACCCTACTTGCAGGACTCTCCAAACTACAGCCCACATTCGGCCCACTAGAAGATTTCACCAGGACCCAGCTAAGGTCAGTGGCATTTCCTCAATGTGCACAGAATGAGAATGAAGGTCAGCGGATCCTGCCTATAATCTGTGCATCAACCATCTCCATCCTGCACTGAGACCCTATAGGGGGGACTCTGATAGAGACCCTGAAGTAATGGGAGGACTTTAATTGGGACTATGACGGAGACTCAGATGTAAAAAGGGACTCTGATGGAGAACTTGATGTAAGGCTGGCCATACATTATACAATTTTCTGTTAAATTTCTTTTCGATTTACCTTCAACTATGTAGTGTAGGGCCTGCCTAATTGGATACAATTGAAAGTGTTGTTTAGGTTTGACCTCATATTATATGGTTTTTGGTAAATCTAAAGCAAAATTCTCAAGAAAATTGTATAATATATGGCCAGCCTAAGAGTGACTCTGATGGGGACCTTGATGTAAAGGGGGACTCTGATGGGGACCCTGATGTAAAAGGGAATCTACTGAGGACCCTGATGTAAGAGAGAATCTATTGTGCATCCTGATGTAAGGGTGGACTCTGATTGGGACATGGATGTAAGGGGGTACTCTGATGGGGACCCTGATGTAAGGGGGTACTCTGATGGGGACCCTGATGTAAAAGGGAATCTACTGAGGACCCTGATGTAAGAGAGAATCTATTGTGCATCCTGATGTAAGGGTGAACTCTGATGGGGACATGGAAGTAAAGGGGTACTCTGATGGGGACCCTGATGTAAGGGGGTACTCTGATGGGGATCCTGATGTAAAAGGGAATCTATTGAGCACCCTGATGTAAGGGTGGACTCTGATGGGGACATGGATATAAGGGAGGCTTTGATAGGGACTCGGATGTAAGAGGGGGATCTTGATGGGGACCCTGATGTAAGGGGGACTCTGATAGGGATCTGGATGTAAGACGGTACTCTGATGGGGACCCTGATGTAAAAAGGAATCTAATGGGGACCCTGGTGTAAGGGGTCATGGATGTAAGGGGGGCTGTGATGGGGATATAAGGGAGGATCCTGCTGTAATAGGTACTCTAATGGGGATTCTGATGTATGGAAGACTCTGATGGGGACATGGATGTAAGGAGAAGCTTTGATGAGGACTCGAATGTAAGGGGGAGCTTTGATGGGGACTCGAATGTAAGGGGGGACTTTGATGGAGACTCTGTTGTAAGGTGGACTCTGATAGGGACCTTGACGTCGGAGGGTACTCTGAAAGGGACCCTGATGTAAAAAGGAATCTAATAGGGACCCTGATATAAGGAGGGACTCTAATGGGGACCCTAGTGTAAGGGGGGGGGGCAGCTCTGGTGGGGACCCTGATGTAAGGGGGGACTTTGATGAGGATTCTGATGTAAAGGGAACTCTGATGGGGACCCTGATTTAAAAGGGAATCTGACGTGAATTTGTCCCACAAATTATTGTAAAACATACAATGTGGCCCTCATACTGAACAGTTTGGAGACCCCTGCCCTCTTGGTTAGTGAGGTAGCCAATCACATTTAGCAGCCAACAGTGATATGCAGAAGTTGGAAGGAGATTGTGCAGGTGAGGGTCTCAGAAAGTATCAAAGCCATTGGATCAGCATGGAAATCACACAACTGGCATTTCTACCATTTTTGACATCTGAAATGACCATTATAAGAAGGCAGCCGTGCACTTGTCATATGTTACCTATTGTCCTCAGGTGGTGATGCTCCTCTCTCCAGCTGACCTTTATAGGGCTGAACTCTCCTCCTGTTTCGATCTTGGGAATTGATGTCTAGGAAGATATAGATATAGAAATTACTAGCTTTGTGTACATTGAATAAACCTCAATAATTGTGTGTGGAGGAAAGGCCTGTCCCTGAGCCTATGTGACGGGGGACTCAATACACGGGTTCTGGCATCCTGTATGTGCAGATGGTATGGTTCAGGGTCTGTCAAGATGCACAGGAAACATGAATATAACAGCACTGACATTCCTCCCGTCCAGAGGAAAGCCGGCCTCCTCGCATTCATATCTTCCCCTAGTGATCTGTTTTATCCCTGCTTACCTTACTGAACATTCCATCAGAACACCAGAGACATAATGTTTCTGTATTTATAGAGGATTTGCAGTTATAATTGAAGCAGTCACAGTGCTTAGACTGTTTAAACAGTAATTTCCGATATTTATATGCCACTGTTTATCCTTATCCTAAGTCCTTTCTAACAGGGAAATGTTGGATGACAGAAGTCTGCTTCCATCTGGCTCCTCTCTACAGACTCTACATAGCTGAGAACGCTTTAAAGTACAGTATATGGAAACCCTCACCTTGGAAAACAACCCATTCAATGTAAAATAGAAATGAAAGGCAAAACATTTATGTATACATATAAAACAGATTATAAATACCTTTTTTCCCCTTTTTGATAAGTGATCACATACCCCCTGTTCTCAGCTTCATAAGGAGCTTGGAGAGCTGGGGTAGGAGAAACAGCAGTACACTGAAATTCCCTGTGAATAGCTGTGCAGAGGGGAGGGAGAAAGTCACAAGTCTGATACTTGGAAGAGAGCAGACGGAGTTCCCAGCACAGCCAGAAAACTGAGCACGCCGTGCTCTTATGTCTAGCATGATCAGTATATGTAAACCCTCACCTTGTAAAACAACCCATTCAGTTTAAAATAGAAATGTATATATTTCAGGTACTTATATAGTGCTGTCAATTTACACAGCACTTTACATATATATATTGTACATTCACATCAGTCCCTAACTCTCAAGGGGGGTACAATCTAAGGTCCCTAACTCACATTCATACATACACATACTAGGGCCAATTTTAGACAGGATCCAATTCACCTACCAGCATATCTTTGGAGTGTGGGAGGAAACCGGAGTACCCAGAGGAAACCTACGCAGGCACAGGGAGAACATGCAAACTCCAGGCAGGTGGTGCTGTGGTTTGGATTCGAACCAACAACCCTAGTACTGCTAAGCCGAAGTGCTAACCATTTAGCCACTGTGTACAGGTAATCTTATAATAAAATCTTGAGTTACTGTAACATTTTACCAGCAATTTTTATTATTTTTGTCATTATTATTATTACCTATTGTACTATTATCGTATTATTATTTTTTTCATCTTTTAGTTTATTGTATTTGCACATGTGTAAATGCTTTCTCACACTGCTCATCTGTATATCAGCAAGTGACATTAGCATCTATGCTAAGTGACTGCTGAGTTATGCCAACTTTGACTAGCGATTTTTTGCCTGATCTAGCTGTGGTCTTCAACAGGGTGGGATTTCCCCAGCCAAGCATTGTGTGCAGTGTGTAAATATTTATGTACATTATGTGCTTGTGATACTTGGCTATTACATAAGCAGGCTCTCATTTCTGTTCATTAGTGTTTGTCTTACTCTGCTCCTCTAAGTCCATAGGTCAGGTCTGACATGAATGAAAACAGGAAAGTCTATCTATCATGCTGCGCTGACCCTGAAGAGGGTGATTGTTCCCACGATCATAATCTAACACTCTGCCCAACTCTTTAACCTAAGCCTACAAGTTTATGTGAATAGAGAGGGCAGGATAGCAGAGAGGAAGAAGATGGGGCCTGCTCAGAGGAAGAAGATGGGGCCTGCTCAGAGGAAGAAGATGGGGCCTGCTCAGAGGAAGAAGATGGGGCCTGCTCAGAGGAAGAACTTGGGGCCTGCTCAGAGGAAGAACATGGGGCCAGCTCAGAAGAAGAAGATGGGGCCTGCTCATCAGAAGAAGATTGGGCCTACTCAGAGGAAGAAGATGGGGCTTGTTCAGAGGAAGAAGATGGGGCCTGCTCAGAGGAAGAAGATGGGGCCTGCTCATAGGAAGAAGATGGGGCCAGCTCAGAGGAAGAAGATGGGGCCTGCTCAGAGGAAGAACTTGGGGCCTGCTCAGAGGAAGAACATGGGGCCTGCTCATGGGCCAGGGAGGCATTTTCATAATCAGAACTGGTTTCCTAACCTGTCCAATTGCTAACTTACTCCAACAGAGGCCAACCATTTTCACAAGTACCCGCAAATAAGAGAACATATCTGTAGCAATTGTGCACACAGAGATGGACGCGGTCATCCATCTTGCTAAAGACCCTCCATCTTGTATCTCTCTCTCCCTCCTCCAATCCCCCCTCCCTCTCTGTTGAGTGACATGTGGTCTGTATGATGCCGAGAGTTCACAGGCAACAGGCCCAGCTAGAGAGATTCATGGTTATAAACCCCAATTAGCCTGGCCCCAGTATGTCTGTGAGACTCTTGCTTGGAAGGGATCGTAAAGCCATAAACCAGTCCTTTACTGGGCTTCAAAGACATTCTAGCTAGCAGTAAAACAGACTCACATTTAAAAACCCACTTTTTCATATAATTTTATATCTTAAGGTAGAAAATAATTACATAAACATAAAGCATATATTCGGATAGCTCAGTTTAATACAAGTCACCTGATATCTTACACCCCCTAGTTAAAGTCTACAGGAGAGCAGAAAGCATATAGTTCTAGCTGAAATAGTGAACTATGCCATGTTTGATATGTAGACGTTCAGCAGATGATTCTGCATATTAATCTAACCGTGGATAGAATGTTACATGTACCTAGGGAAGGTTATTGCCCATGATTTTGGTTCTAGTCTGAGTCCCCCGCCTATTACACCCCTCCCCAAATGAGGCGATTGGTTCTCTGCAGACACACTGCTGAGTTCCTAGAAAAAGGCTGTTATGCTTGGAGCAATAAGTTGAAGAATTCTCCCCTTTTAACATCAGGAACCAACTTGGGAGATGGTATCCTTTGCTCTGAAACTTGATCTGCTTAAACCAAGGCTGACGGCAAGTATCTACCTCTCTAAACTTCTTTCTGTTCTCTCTTTGCTGTGTTATTGCTCTCTGTATTTATATATATATATTGGCTATATCTTTCTCTGTAAATATTGTTATTGCACCCTTTTGACCTTTTTAGTAATAAATCCTATTATCGGAAAAGTGTTGAACTGTTTCTAAAGCTCTTTAATGCAAACTAAGAATCCCTGTCTCTGAAGAGTGCTACTGTGTGTTTTAAAACCTTTATATATCTCTGCCTGCGGTGACAGTGGTATACAGACGATTATTCAAACATCATAGTGTTATTGCTAATATTGGCGAGTTTCCTCCTTTTCTCTACAAAAAGGCGGTGATGGCAGTGTAAAGGGTTAATTGCGTAATTAACCTGACCCAGTAAGAATCGCTCTCAGGCTGCAGGTACATAGATTGTGGTCCATTAGCTGGAAAATCTTTGTGCGGGGTGCTGCTGAGCGTGGCATTGTTACGCACGTGACAGTGTGGTTTTAGATTGGCCACGAGTTAGTTAGAAGGGCTGGGGGTCTGACGCCGTGATCGTCACAGTATCATCTGGTCAAAACCAACCAAATAAAACCAAACACAACAACTGTTGTCTAATGTCTTCGAGAACTTTCAGGCTAACTGAGCTTATTCTAAAGTGAACTTTAGCTGATTTGTGTCGAAGAATACAACAAATTTGAAGTGCAGGGAACATATATGTGTTAGCCTCCAAAGTAATCTCTGTGGAACATCCTTGAGAAAGATTGGCGGTATCCAATCGAAACATGTTGGTCTAGTCAGGAGGTGACGTCACCAGTACAGGGGCATTGCTGTAGAGCATGGTTTCTCAACCAGGGTTCCTCCAGAGGTTATCAGGGGTTCCTTGAGCACTGAGCAGTTTCTGCATCTCAGATAAGTTCCCACGGACACCATTGATCTTTTTACTTATCTGTAAGGGGGTAATTCTTCCCAATGACTACAAGTGTAAGGAGCAATCCTCCCACTGACCATCACACTAATGTATCAGGAGTTGTAGATATAGTAATGTTTAGCAGGGGTTCCCTGAGACTGGAAAGTTATTTTAGGGTTCCTCTGTTTTGACAAGGTTGAGAAAGGCTGTTGCACTGTCATTTGTACTGTCATCTTTTTTTTTTTTGCTATCAGAGAAACATAAACTTGGTGTCAGAGGCCAGGACCCAGCCTGTTTGTGTTAATTGATTAGCGTTTCACTTCCTTGCTCTGATCCTATTAAACCTGTCATTAGTCACACACATTTGCATTGGATTAGCAACATTGAAGCAACCCAGCTACAGTTTAGAAGCAACAAGTAGCTGGCATTATAGAGCAAGTGTCTTGTCTCAGTGCCTGGTCAGTGAGATTTCAGGTGCAATTTGCGAATTGAAATTCGCACCTGAAATCACATCTAACAATGAATGTGAATGTCAGTGTCTTAACGTGCGATTTGCTGCAGTGTGATTTCTAAAGCAGTTCTTGCATTACTTATTCTGCAGTTTTGATGCAATTTCACATACATAGAATATAATGGAAATTGCACTGCAAATTGCAAGAAATCGTTGAAAATTTTCACAAGTAGCAATAAAGTCTTCAGAAATTGCCTCTGAAATTGCACTGAAATTGCACACAAATCACGCGCAGCAGTGTGACCGGTGACTAACTTTTACAAATATTATTTATTCCGCTTATGTTTATCCTTGCACCAAAGATTTGTGTGTAAGCACTGCAGGAATTGTTTATACTCTCCGCGAAGACCCCTGGATCCTTGGTTAAGGATGCATTCAAGACTTTGACTTCTATCCTAGTCTATTTTAATCCCATGGTCTCCTGGTGCAAGGGACACAAGGGGTTCACAGGGACACAGTGGCAATTTGCAAGTGATAATTTTTTAGTTGGCCTTTCAGTGGAGCTGTGCATGCACTGCATGGGTAAATTGCTCACTATGGTTTAGGAAAACAAAAAAAAAAAAAAAGATTTACTTACCCAATCCTCAGCTCCTCCCTGCAACTTCTTCTTTCCCATGCTCCAGCAGTTTGGGGTCCTGCTGTCATCAAGACCAAAGCAGGGTCGATAACCCTGCATTGGACTTGATAATGCCATGGGACTGTCCATCAAGAGCATGGGGGAGCTCCATCTACTGGAGAAGCAGAGGACCAAATAAGTAAAATGACTTCTCCTCTCCTCTAGACAAAAATTAGTTAATGAAACCCGCAGTGCGAACGAAACCTCATTAGAAAGATTCACTTTAATTTTTCCAGAGTTGGGGTTTAACTGGCTGGCAGCACGCCTTAATGTACTAAAAATATACCTGGCTTTTTTTTTTTCAATGGTTCACTTCTGGGTGCTGTGATGTACACATGTTGAGGTGCCAATGTTTATTGGCGTGCCATTCCAAATGACCGACACCAAAACGAACCGCACTTTGCAAGCGTTAATGTGTCTATTGTGGTAATGGCGTCCTTTACCATGGGTTACTGCAACACATAGGTGTAAAATGGGCTTTTGGGGTGTGCTAGGCTGGCTGCACATTAAGCAATTTTCTTTCCTTCAACCACATCAAAATACACTGATATATATATATATATATATATATATATAGTCGGCGGCAGTAATTGTATGGAAAAAAACAAAAACGACAGGCTGGATGTACTGCAGTCTTGTGAATAGATAGACCTTAGTACAGCCAGCCTGCCCATAGATTGCTGGCTGACTTTTGCTATTGCTGACTTTAGTGTCAACTAAGTAGAAATACTCCACAGCTTCCCCAAATGTCTGTGTTGCTTGCATGGCAAATGAAGAATGGTGCCAGCATTGTCCCTTCTTAATGATCTCCACACCCTCTACGTTAAATACCACTTAATAACTTAGAAGATATTTGACATTGTTTGATGGCAGAGATCCCAGACTGAAGAAAACGGTGATAAGTTACATTCTTTTTGGGTGTTTTATTTTAAATGTACTGCAGTTGGTGTAATAGTGGTCAGGACAATCAACTCAAACTGGATCCCTGACCATCTGATAATCTCTGTTCTGCAGATTCTAAGAAGGACCAGCTCAGCCCTTCTGAACTAAAGACTAATGTTTGGATTTTAGTTGAATGTACGGAATGCTCTCCATATCTTGCTTGCTACGTCTCTCGCGCCCATTCAGTACACAGTCTAATCTGTCAGAAAATGTAAGCAACAGCTACTTAGTGCTGCACTTTAAATTTAATTATGAAGGAGATTAAGAAACAGAGGAAACAAAACCGTATATTTATTGTTTCTGTGCTTTTGTATGTGTAAAGAAAAAGCAATAAATCCAATCAACCTGTTAACTTTACCATATGTTTAATAAAGGAATATGTAAACCAAACATTTCATATTCCTGATATTTGCCTGTTGTACCGTGTACTTAGTATGTGTGGGTATGAATGGGACTTTATGATTGTACACCCCTTGATGGTTAGGGACTGATGTGAATGTACAATTTATATTTAAAGCTCTGCGAAAATTGACGGCGCTATATAAGTACCTGAAATAAAAATCAATTTTAAAAATGTACTCGGGACAAGGGGTGGGCTAGAGGGTCAGCTGCCCTGGGCGCAGAGCAAGGGGGCAGAGAATGAATGCAGGGTGGTACACCCATATGCAACATGCATTAGCAGTGGTGGAGGGGGGCGGCATTCCAAATACTTGACCTGGGCACTGGATGAACCTGTCCTGGTACTGCTTTGTACTGGTACTGCTTTTATGGCTTTGTATCCGTTTCTCATTGTATTGCTTTCTCTGTGTGAATTCCCTGTTGTTTCTGCCAGTCCCTCTGCTTTACTATTGAAAAATGACCACACTAGGCATGAGAGCACAGCATGGTAAGTTTTCTGGCTGTGCTGGAAACTCAGCTTGCTCTCCTCCAATGATCAGACTTGTGCTGATATGCCCGCCTGCATAGTCATTCACTGGGAAGAACAGTGTAATGCTGTTTCTTCTCCCTATACTCCTTATGCTGCTGAGAACAAAAAGGTATGTGATCACTTATAAAAGGAGTAAAAAAGCTTTATATAATGTATAATTTTTTAATATAAATACTTATATATATAAGCTTTGCTTTTCATTTTTATTTTCATCTGAATGGGTTGTTTTACAAGGTGAGGGTTTACATATACTTTATGTTTTAAATCAGTCAGATTTGGCAGGCTTTTTATAGTGCTATTAGGTAGAACTGAAGTCTTTTGCCATATGATCTCATGTGTGCAAGCTCCCTACCTGTGAACTCTGGGGGAATCTTAGTCTGGCCCTTCCCTATTGGTAGATCAGGCTGCATATAACATTAAAAGGACAATAGAGAGGCATGGAAGGCGAAAGAAGGCAGAGACAAGCTCAGCTATAAAGTAGAAGTCTGCTCTAAACCTAATCTAATCTTAAACCTGCTCCCATCCCCATTCTAACTAGCCTGTAGAATTAAAATTCAAGGAGGTTCAGTCACTAAAATTTTCTTCTGGCCGAGGTCCAAATAGGGTGTGCCCATCAGTGTGCCCCCTTACATTAGGTGTCACCATCAGAGTGCAACTTTACATCATGTATTCCCATCACATCAGGTGTGCCCATCAGAGTGCTCCTTTACATCAGTTGTCCCCATCACATTTCCACCTTACATCAGGTATCCCCATCAGAGTGCCCCCTTACACTCAGAGTATCCCTTTCCATCATATTTCCCCTTCAGAGTGCCACTTTACATCATATTCCCCATCAGAGTGCCCTTTTCCCTCACATGTGCCCATCAGAGTGCCCCTTTCCATAGCATGTGCCCATCAGAGTGCCCCTTTCCATAGCATGTGCCCATCAGAGTGCCCCTTTCCATAGCATGTGCCCATCAGAGTGCCCCTTTCCATAGTATGTGCCCATCAGAGTGCCCCTTTCCATAGCATGTGCCCATCAGAGTGCCCCTTTCCATAGTATGTGCCCATCAGAGTGCCCCTTTCCATAGTATGTGCCCATCAGAGTGCCCCTTTCCATAGTATGTGCCCATCAGAGTGCCCCTTTCCATAGTATGTGCCCCCTTAACATAATGTGGACCCGTCGGAGTGTCCCTTAACATAAAATAAGGGGCATGTTGATGGGCACATTTTATGTTAAGGAGTACTCTGATGGGCACATTTATAATAAGGGGCACTCTGATGGGCACATTTTATATTAGGGGGCACTCTGGTGGATACATTTTATGTTAAGGGGCACTCTGATGGGCACATTTATGTTAAAGGGGCACTCTGATGGGCACATTCTATGTTGTGCCCATCAGAGTGCACCTTAACATTAAATGTGCCCATCAGCATGACCCTTTAACATTCAATGTGCCCATCAGAGTGCCCCTGTAAGACTACACCCTACCTTGAGGGCAGACAGGAGCTGTGCTGGGATCCTTGCTGAAAGACGCTTGTGTACAGGCAGGGAGCAGGAGCCGGAGAGACAGTGAGCTGCAAAGGGCATGGCGCACAGGTGATGTCATGTTGCCATGACGACAGCCCTGCTCAGCGGCGGATCTGTCATTGCAGGCTGGTGGTCCAGAAGGGAGCGCTGCTGGGGCCGTTCTCGGACCGCGGTCCCCATTTAGTGACCGCTGCTGTAGAGGAAAGATGTGTGTATACTTACCTATTCTGAAGGTGCTCTGGTCCGGTCACATGAGCAGCTCTCAGCGGTGGCTTCAGGGGAGAGGAAGACAGCTTATAAGAAATGCCCCATAGTAAGTCTATGGGTGATGTCACTGCCCAGGCTCTGCAGCCATTGTCGGCGATCTCTCCTCACCCCTGAAGCCGGCCACTGTGGAGATCATGTGATCGGACCGGAGTGCTCCGGGAATAGGTATATATACACATCTTTACTTTAGTCTACAGGCTCCCCGGTACAGAGCTTAGAATGGGGGTGGAAGCAGGTTTAGACCAGACTTCAGCTTTAATAGAATAGTAGAAGTTGAGATTTATCTCTGGTGCTACTGATCACTGTTGTGGTTTTCACTGCTTTAACTGGACCTATATTTAAAATCTACAGTTTGGAGGACTAACAGGGATTCGTGAGCACAATTTAAAGTGTTACTAAACCCACAACAGTAAAATCAGTCTGTATATGCAGTAAAGCATGCTTGTTATACTCACTGTGAAACCTAAGGGGTTAATCCTCTGCATTGTGTAAAAAGGATGTTTGATCATGTCTTCTCTGATCATGTCCTTCTTCCACAGTCCCTAATCCATCTGCTGATAGTACAGAGCCCTAGGAGTCACCCTGCACATGCTCAGTTTGGTGCATATTGCTAGAGAGTTTTTTGTTATTTTTTGGGAAGGTGCATGTGATCAGCACAGGGCCAATCAGCACTGTTCAGACAGAGGGTCAGGTGTCATGCAGCCTCACAGGACAGTCAGAGGAGAATAAACACTTCTTTAACCAGTGCTCAGCTGGACACTGAGAGAAATCATGAGACTGCTATGTACTGCTGATGAGAAAAGGTATTTACAGTAGCAGTTTATATTTACTAAAATAATTGCATTTCCACATTCTGTGTACTGTGGGAAACCAGATATAGTGAATACAGGGTCCGGGGTTTAGTACCACTTTAATATGTAAAAAGAAAATAGCCAGAAAATAAACATATAAATTCCCAATCAGAGGCACCTCTGTTCTTCCAGCTTCACTGCTGTCTATCAAGACTCTGACATATCCAACCCACTCCTGTTTTTGATTACTGAATTACTCTGCTGACATAATCTGGGGTAGGATCTAGAAACAGAAAGAGCTACCCTGTGATAGCTTGCACCCCCACAAATAGGGTGGCCCCTTCACAGCCACACTGCTCTTTTGACTGAATGAAAGGTGCCTAGGCAAAACAGCAGCTGCAGATTACTGACTGTCAGTGCTACATCATTCACAATTGACTCATCTCACAACTTTGAAAGATAAAGTTGCAGATCTTAGGTCCACTTTCTGTATTCTTTATCTAATGCTCAGGCTGAACTGCTGCATGTTTGTGAGAAGTTCACATCAGCCTCCATAGGTAGCCAGAGGGTTTTAACTAACCCAAACCTGGCTTGGAACATACAAGACTCAAATTTTGTCCAATCCTGTTGTCTGCACCACCTTGTCGTCACCACCCCATTCAAGAAAATTGATTTAAAAAGCATAAGCAGGTGGAAAATTGTCAATCAAACATTGTCTGAATCCAATCAGATGCAGCCATTGTTTGGGGATTCAGGCAGTCATAGCACCCGCAACAGTCGGCAGGAGAGTTTAGTGTGGATGGGGAGTCTACGGATTTTTCTCATTTGGACTGTGTTTTGCCTCCATTACTGTTCTGGTGACAATTGTAAAAATGTTGGATTTCCCATTGTTTTCTGTCCTGATTGAGTGTACTGCTCCCTAGTACAACGGAGACAGGGAAACAAGAGGTTTAAGCTTTACAAAAAAACTGCCTATACAAATAAGAGGCGTCTGTAGATAAAAACAAACTGTGCAGCTCTGACCAAAGTAAATATGCCCTTGTTATAGGTGTAGGCCATTTATGTACCTCATGAAGCCTGACGGGAAGCCTCTTATGATGTTGCTAAGAGCGTTCCTAAGTATCGCCTAGCTGTTTCCCAGAGCGCAGCGTTTAAGAGCTTGTTAGTATCAGGGGCGGACTGACAACTCATGGGGCCCCCAGGCAATAGGGGATCATGGGGCCCCTGTGTCTTTGCCCAAACTCAAAAAAGCCTATGAAAAAGGTACCAGGGGCATCTCATGGGGCCCCCTACTGACCCCGGGCCCTCGGGCAGTGCCCGAGTTTCCAAATGGTCAGTCTGCCCCTGGTTAGTATGATGGTGAAAGTGAACAATAAAAATTGAGCACCTCTTAACAACATCCTTATCAACGTCCTAGGAGTTTTCCAGTCAGGCTTTATGGGGTACATAAAATAGCCTACACCTACAGCAACGGCATTATTCAACTTAGGTCAAAGCTGCACAGTTTGTTTTCTACAGACATTCCTTATCTGCATAGGCAGTTTGTTGGTAAAGGTGAACTAACTCTTTAAACTATTCCCCTTCCCTATTAAAAACAACAAAGTCATTGTCTGGTTTTGCTATTGGTATACTCTAACCCTTTTCTGGAGAAGCTCTTCAAATTCAGAGCTGTAGCCATATCATATAACCCTGAGAAAACTGGAATATAATTATGGATTCTACATGTTAGAGGTACCTTAATGAGTGGCCTCCAGATCAGATCAATGTGTTTGAAAGTATCCGGTACACCAAGTGGAAGCTCCAGCTGCTTCATGTCTGCTTTTTTCTCGGCCATGGTCTGCGCCTGTGGCTTGTGTGATCGGATGTCCCAGAACATGACTGAGCTGTGAGAAAAGTTAATTCTATAAGTAACAGTAGCTGTATGTACTTGCACTGTGACCCATTATCATTCCTAAATATTCCACATAGTTTATTATATCTAGCATGAGAATCAAGCTCAGCCCTACATGTCTCATTCAATAGGACGTCCTCAGGGGCTAGGACGAAATGCGTAGAATGGAGTTTGAGCAGTGATGTCACATTCTGTGGGCTTGGACTAAGCAACACTAGTTTTATTTAAGGTTTGCCGACTCTAAGTTGTTTTTAAGTGGTGTTTATGTTGTTTCAATAAAAGTTGTGAATGATTTTGCCCATTGGAGTTTGTTCTCTTATATGTTCTGGGAAATCTCTAGAAATGCTGTGATACATTGAGGGGAATCTTCTCCAGACGTTTATAATACCAGGAGTCATGGAATGTAGACTGAGGACAATCTGGGTATTCTTTATAACATACACATACTGACCTCTGTCATTTTGGAGTCCAACCATTCGGTGAGTTACTACTTTTGTTTTGTGGTGTCGGTCACTATTTGCTCCCTTCAGTTCATCATAGATGTAGTTAAGAATCGAAATTCAAATGCAATTATCGTTATTCAGAGGTTCAGATGTATCCAAATTTCTGAATCACAATAGTAACGAATTTAAACAGATCCAAAATAAATGATAACGAAACGAATTATTCGATATTTGAAAATGGTTTTGAATTTAAAAATGGATTTGAATTCGAAATGGAAACATATTGCAATAAATACAATAAGGTATAAAAGTGAAATAAGATGATGATTCCTACTTAGGCTGCTTTATATAAGAGAATAGAATAAAACAAAAAAAAATAGAACATAAAAGAATAGAATAGAAAAAATAGAATAGAACAAGAAAAGAAAAGCATAAAGCAGAATAGAATAATATAGGATGGAAAATAAAAGAATAGAAAAGCCCTAGAACACGGGTGTCAAACTGGCGGCCCTCCAGCTGTTGCGAAACTACAAGTCCCATCATGCCTCTGCCTTTGGGAGTCATGCTTGTAACTGTCAATCTTACAATGCCTCATGGGACTTGTAGTTTGGCAACAGCTGGAGGGCCAGCAGTTTGACACCCGTGCCCTAGAATATAAAGAAATAGAATAGAAAAAAAATAAAGAGATAGAATAGAATTTAAAAGAATAGAAAAGAATAAAATAAAAAGTTAAAAAACATAGTTGTCTTCCGAAATTCGAATTTAGAATAGAATAGAAGAAAATAGAAAGAATACAGCCGTCTTCTGAAATTCTAATTTCAAAATTCAAATAGAATAGAACTATGGTCTCCAAACTGCAGTCCTTTGCTTGCCTTCATCTGGTGCTTGAATCATAATTCCTGCCACTGACACCAAGAAAGGGGCATAATTTCCGCCACTGAGACCAAAAATGGGGCACAATTCCTTCCACTGACACCAACAATGGGGCACTATTTCCCCCACTGACACCAACTATTTCTCCTCCTAATACCAAAGATGAGCATTATTTACTCCAACTAGTCACCGCCCCCCCCCCCCCCAAGTCTGAAGGACAGTAAACTGGTCCTTTGTTTAGAAAGTTTGGAGACCCCTGAAATATAATAAAATAGAAATAATGTAGCCATCTCCTGAAAGTTGAATTTTGAATAGAAAGAATATAGCCGTCATTTGAATTTTAAATCGAATAAAAAACAAGGAATATACAAATTGAATCTGAATATACAAAACTAATTTTGAAAACAAATCATTCTAACATAACGAATATGAAGAAATTAAATTATTAACTTAACGAACTAATCCCAAACACATTTTTCTGTGCTGCATATCTCTAGTTTATTATTTGTGATTTGCAAGTTCTTCATTTGCAATCTGTGTTCACTGGGGAGATTTCCCTCCACTTCCCATCTCTGAGACACAAAAGGAAATTAATCTCCTCTTAAACAGGTGTCTCCATTGGAAGCTTCCCTTCTATTTCTGTTCCAGTGACAACGGAGAAACTTTAGATTTTTCATCATTCTGTCCCAGCCACAGTGGTCACCTGGACAAATAGAAAAGGTGATTCTACCCAGCAGGCAGCAATAAAAAGTCTACAGGGGTTCTAATCCTGCCATACTTTATTGTGTTGAACTCAAAGAAAAAACACCTGCTGCGCCTAAGTATGGTGGACCAGGATCTAATCAGACATCTCTCTTGATAATTACATCCTAGGGGGTACCAGGCCTTGCTGCTTTCATAGACTAGGGAAGTCGGATACCAACAAAAAAAAACCAAAAGCGCACCAGCCTCATGCATTATCCCAGGGGTACTTGATTTGTAAATGATAAAAACATACTCACAAACAATAAAGAAATTCTGGATAGTGGGACCCAGAAAGAACCAACACCAGAAGGATGCCGTCCAGGGTTCAAAAACGGCTTACATGTTTTGAGGGTACCCCTCTTCATCAGAGCCAAATATGTGTGTATGTTTTTATCATTAACAAATAAAGTATCCCTGGAATAATGCACTAGGCTGGTGCACCTTCTGTCTTTAATTTTTTATGCTTCATTGTGTTACAAAACTTTAAAAAAATTGGATTTAGAAATACTTGAAAAAGTAACAGAACGATATTTAGGTAAAAATTCCTTGCACAAAAAAGTGTCATAAGAAATCTGTCTCAAAGGAAAACGTGGGTTATTGTTTGCGTAATAATTTAAATGACTTAAAATACTGAGGTGAAATGACAAAAACAACAGTTTTGTTTGTTTTCTTTACAATGGGGAAATAGACTAGAACCTAAAAATATGGCAGATAATAGATACTATTGCAGCATGACAGGTGAGCTTTTTTCTCAAAGAAGTTGATGCCTGGGAAGAGAAGTGGCAGAAGCGGTCCTAATTTTATGAAATCTCCTACTGGTCTGTTGGGGGCAAGGGGAATTTAAAAAATAAAAAGGTATTTTTTTTTTTTACATAAAGGTTTTGAAACAGCACACAGGATACGTTATGTGGTCAGTTACAAACAATGCTTAGAGGACCCGTTCTTTCATCTTAAGCACCCAATGCAACTGAGGCTCGTGAAATTTTAGAAGTGAAGATAATGAGGATGATAAAGCACATCCCTTTCAACAGAATCTCCACTGTCCAAACATTTTTCCTATAAGCCATCTGTGTATTTCTTTATTATTTCCCTTACCAGTCTGGAGAAGAGGTGACAAGCTGTACACAGCAGCCGCTTTTATTCTCATATGGATACCCCATCCGGGTGACCTATAAAAGAAAGAGAACACAACTACTTATAATAGTATTACTTTACACAAGAAAGACATACCTTCTCCCTGATGACTGAAAATCACAGCTTTTAACTTTTCTGCTCTTTTAGGTTATATGTTACATATAAAACACACACACATATTTTACATAGTAAAAAAATAATGAATAAAAATGGATATAAAACATCATGTAAGAGATTAAAAAACTAACTTCAAATTAGCGTTTTCTAAGTTATAATGTAACATAGTTGGACTGACTTTATTCCAGGTATCGCATCCATAAATGTAAAGGGTAAAGGCACCAAATCATCAGAATAATATGTTATGGAAAAAATGCAGACTTATCACTATTCACATCAAAATATTCTTAAAAACACCAAATACAAAGATGTGTGTCACAGTACAGTGAATACAATGGCTGACCCAGTACTTCTGGTGTAATGATCCTATGAGAAAGTCAAGCTGTTCATGACAAAAACACGTCAGCAATGTAGTTACATTACGTCATTATGCCGAAAGTACCAAATTGGCCATTTTATTTTCTGTACTGTGGATGGATGTTCCTCCTTAAAGGGGCAACGTGGATTGTTTCAAACAAAAAAATTACTCCTGTGCACAGGATTTGTGCACATTGTTTGTGAGTATATTTACTTTTGTAAATAAAGCGAGTTACTACACTATGAGAGGTTTTTTATTTTTTCCCACATCTCACTGGCATGTATGAGAGTCATAGAAACTGCTGACAGCAGGCTGTGAAGAGAATTACCCATATTATTGGGAAGGCTGTTTTTGACCAAATCTAAAAAAAGTTGGTAAATGAGTGGAGGTAATGGGCAGTATTGAAAGCGCACTGATGTGCAACAACAAGTGGCTATTGGGAGCACATTTGTGTTTGTGGATACCTCACTGATTTGGAGGACAGGAAGATTTATATTTATTGTCACAGTGGACTATAAGGGTTGTTTTAACTAATATATTATTTGGCACTTTATGAATTTGCACTTTACGAATTTATATTTGGATATCACCAAGTTATCATTTATTGTATATTACTGATGGTGTTGTTATGAGATATACTCATGAATCACAATTTTCAATTTATTATTATATATTTTTTTGGTATTGTGAGATTTTGGATGTAGGAACACATGTCGGATGCTTGCAGCAATTCATTTATTTAAACATTTTTTTAATATCTTTCTAATATTTGGGCATTTTTTCGTTTTTTTAGTATTTGCTGTTGTAAAAAAATATTTTTTGGTGAGCATGGGATTATTTAGTATATATTTACTACAATAATGACATTTTCATATTCTGTGTACTGTGGGAGACCAGACATAGTGAATGCAGGGTCATGGGTTTAGTAACACTTTAATGTCATATTTGTAAAAGTAACAAAGAAATATCGGGTAATGTTATTGTAATTGGTGATTTGAATGATATTCTATGTGAGCAGTAACTTTTTTTTATTTTTTTTCCATAATATATTTCTATTCACTTTATTTTGATGAATATGTATTTTTAAAATCCCATGTTTTATATAATTTTGTTGTGATATTTTTCTTTAGGGAGATTATTGTTATTGTAAATCCTTATTTAACTGTTGCTTGGATCAATATACAGTAAAGCAGTATTAGGCCATTTTTATTGTCTGCTACATATGAAAAGCAACCATTACCCCTTCTGTCATTTACCTTGTCTATGTAGTAAGAAGCAATTGGTGTAATACAAGATGGATCCTCCAGCAACACTGGCTGCATGACAAAGTCTTTAGCAAACCTGGCCTCCTTCTGGTCTGTTCTCCAAACTATCTTACTAATTCAGCTGAGCAATTGATGGGACAATATTGCTTCTGCTACTCTCCTTAGAAGCACATTGGAACAGCAGACCCTTCTTGTTATCCTGGTACTCAAATTAGTAAAGATTCCAAGAGAATTGACCCTGAAGTAACATCACTACACCCCTGAATGGCTGGAATATGCACCAGACCTAAAGGGGGTATAATGCTGATCCTGGACTCCTCCCCTCTACACCCAATGCCCACCAAAGTAGGACAAAGAAGAAAATAAAACCATGCTTGGACTAGGCAAAGTTACTGGTTCTACAAACCTTTCCTATGGTCCCACTCAAATCCACCATTGCAGCAGCAAAATCAAAACTTGACCAAAGGCATACAAGATCCCCATTCCTATCAAAGCCTTTACCTCAAAGAAATCTGGAAGCCAGTGTATGTCAGTTATGACAGCCTTGTGCCCGTGTTCTATAGAGGATACCGCACAGTATCTCACAAAATGTGGCTCATTGGATTGCTTGGGTTCCAGTGTGGTCTGTAAGCAGAATGAGGGCATTAGTGCATTAAGAATTATAGGTATATATATCTGTCACTACTTGTCACCCTATACCTGTTTGGAACACAAAAGCTAAACAAAATTTCATTCATCTTGTTAACAATCATAGCTAGCTAAATACAATTTGTCTTTTTTTTTTATATATTCTATCTGTGGAATGCTCGCCATGTAACTCTTTAACTGTGGAATGGATGGATCGCAAGTAAACATGAGAACTTCCATTTCATGGCCATTCATAGTAATAAGACTGCTATGTAAATGCTGAGTTAGCTCACAGTAAACATTTTACAATGTAATACAAAATATACCTTTGTGCTGGTGCTTTTGATTACTCCAGTTTTAGCTGTAAGACGCTCGTTATAAGCAGAGATGTCCCATAACACAACCTGAGTTAATGACAGAATAAATAGAAACTTAGCCATACAACACAATGTATTCATGTGAGAAATGTGATTCATTGTGGATTTTCCTAGCTGTCTGGTTGATGGGCTAACCCATTGGCCTCTATACTTTTTAAGTCCATTATCTGCATACCTGTTCTGGACCAGGGACTTAGCCATACAAGACGATGTATTCATGTGAGAATTTTAAGTCCGTTATCTGCATACCTGTTCTGGACCAGGGACTCAAAGGACTGAAGCAACATAGCCAGACCATTAGTATTTTCAGGAGTGGTAGCCTTTTGGTTCCAATTCCTATTGGTTAACATTGACAGAAACATTGAAGTGTCTGATCAGCAAATCACTTTACAATTAAAGAGAAAGGTGTTAGAACAGGACCAGGGGTGAGGAAAAAATCTGATCACCTCAAGGGTCTTGCTAAAGTGTGGAGGAAGCACTGTTTGCAGATTGAAGATACACTCTAGGTAGATATTAAATGCATAAAATGGGCAGTGCAGTGGATAAGTGGTTAGCACTCTCATCTAGCAGCACTAGGGTCATCAGTTCAAATCCCAACCATGGCACTGCCTGCCTGGAGTTGCCTGTTCTCCCTGTGCCTGTGTGGGTTTCCTTCCACACTCCAAAGACATGCTGGTAGGTTAATTGGCTCCTGTCTAAATTGTCCCTAGTATGTGTATATATGAATGTGAGTTAGGGACCTTAGATTGTACACTCCTTGAGCGTTAGGGACTGATGTAAATGTACAATATTTATGTAAAGTGCTGTGTAAATTGATGGCGCTATATACACTGTAAGTACCTGAAATAAATAAAAATAAATGAATGCAGCTCTGTATTCATTAGTGCATCATTACATTTATTTGTTAAATGCAAACAGTATAAGTACCTTAATTTGACCCGGTATCAGCCTGCAGTCCCTGTACAGGAAGAAGCAGTACAAGAAGCCAATCAGTTTGCATGCTCACAGGAAGAGAAAGTAGAGTGATGGGGAGCTCATCACTGTGCTATTTCTCCTTTCGCTGTCTAGTTGCAGACTGGGAAGAGTCCAGGATGACAAACATCATTAAACCGACTTCCTCTGGGCTCAGAGGAAGTAGGTTTAATGATGTTTGTCATCAGACTGAGGACATCTATTGACAGAAAAAAGTTCTGAAGAGGAAGTCTCTGGGCTGAATCTGAATATTGCAACAAAAGTTGGTTATTTTATCTTTTTGTTGGTTTCTCATTTTTATGTTGCTCTTTTTGCTTGGAGTTCTGTTTTAAGCTTAGCATTGGTCTGAAATGTATGGTAAGAAAATGGAAGAAATGAAAAAGAAGAGGGAAGAGTAAATTAAGTGGGAAGAGTGAGAAGATGTTTGGGGGAAAGATCTCTTTTATTCTCAGGAGAAAGAAATTGCAGAACCTATTTCTAAAAGAAGAGAAGGGACCTGATTGCATAGATGCAAAGGTATCAACCCAAGTTTGGAGAAATTTTGTAAAGGGATCCGTATTAATGCTGGTTATTTCTTCACTGATCAATAAGACATTTAATCTAGCTTTGACCTTTAAAAAAAAGGGACAGAATGTTTCTTCCAGGCACTTATATAGTTTTGTATGCCAAACAGTTGCTACGTATTCTTTGTTTCTTCGCTAAAAAAACAATTTTATTATCCTGGAAAGGTTCTATTGTGCCTACATTGGCCTCCTGGCCGAAGCTCATTAGTACGTCTCTTCCCTTGTATAGACTTACTTTAGAGCTTAGGAAAAAAAACAAACTGTTTGATAAAATATGGGGCAAATGGATTTCTAATCCCCTCACCCTCACCTCTCCAGATTCAGAATACTGAAATTATAGTTTTACTCTCCTAGCATTGTTTATCTGTATCTCTGCGCTGGAGTACCCAGATATTTGATACCATTATGCTGTGATTTATGTCTTTGTTCTTTGAGAGACTTGTGAGACATTTTTTTTGTTTTTTGTTCGGTTTTCTTTTTTGTTCATTTTTTAAAAATTTTTTTTGCATGTGTGTACACTTACGAATAATGGAAAACAAAAAAATATATCTAACAAAAAAATTTGTCTCAGGAGATAGCACAGACCACACAGAACATTATACCAATAAGTACAGTACCTGGCCATTAATGCACCCTCCAGCGATGATACTGGGGTCACTCGGACAAAAACGGAAGCAATATATGTCATCTGGACATTCCAGCATCAGCTAAAGGACAGACCAGAAGAAGCTTTCAGGTTACAAACTTACACGTTTACAGTGTCAGGATCGCTAAATAAAAATGCGCTGTAACCCACAGCAACCAATCTATTTTGAGTGTATCATTAAAAGATGAAATACAATAATAGAAATGAGTAATAAGATTAACCCTTTCATGCTGAGAGGTCTAAAGTCTAGATTCCCTATTTTCTTTTCCCCTGCCCCCATTATTGTGTTACCTCTCTCTAACAGGGGCAGCACAGTGGCTAAGTGGATAGCACTTCTGCCTGGCAGTACTAGGGTCGTTGGTTCAAATCGCAACCATGGCACCACCTGCCTGGAGATTGCATGTTCTCCCTGTGCCTGCGTGGGTTTCCTCCGGGTACTCTGTTTCCTCCCACACTCCAAAGACATGCTGGTAGGTTATTGTTGGCTCCTGTCTAAATTGGCCCTAATATGTGTATATATGACTGTAAGTTAGGGACCTTTGATTGTACACTCCTTGATGATTGGGGACTGAAGTGAATGGGCAATATACTGTATATGTAAAGCACTGCGTAAATTGACAACGCTATATAAGTACCTGTAATAGATAAAATAATTTTCCTCTCAATTCTGTTCCTATTTTCCTATCCCCTCGAACACCTCATGCTTTCCCTCTCTTTGTATTTAAAAGTTGTAAAATGTTGGGTAGCATCATAATATTGTATATTTTGCCACATTATTTATTATCTGATATTCATCCCATTCAGTCACTTTTTCATATGAATGCTGAGTGTCATCTATTCTTCTTAAGATATCTGTTTGCATTATGGCTTATGATGTACATGATGACTTATGACCCTAACAGATGTGAATTTCAGTATGTCTGTTTGTTATTATGCATACCCCTTAAAATATAGAATTATAAAAAAAATAAAGTCTAGATGCCCAGAACAAATTAAAGAAAGTCAATATGTGGCATTTAAAACCCAGGACCCTGCGCTCACTATATCTGGTCTCCCCGGACCCTGCACTCACTATATCTGGTCTCCCCGGACCCTGCACTCACTATATCTGGTCTCCCCGGACCCTGCATTCACTATATCTGGTCTCCCAGGACCCTGCATTCACTATATCTGGTCTCCCAGGACCCTGCATTTACTATATCTGGTCTCCCCGGACCCTGCATTCACTATATCTGGTCTCCCCGGACCCTGCATTCACTATATCTGGTCTCCCAGGACCCTGCACTCACTATATCTGGTCTCCCCGGACCCTGCACTCACTATATCTGGTCTCCCACAGTACACACAACATGGAAATGCCATTACTTTAGTAAATATCAACTGCTAAACACCTTTTCTCATTTGCGGTACACAGCAATCTAGTGACTTCTATCAATGTCCAGCTGAGCCTATGCCTATGAGGCTGCATAAAACCTGACCCTCAGTCTGGACAGTGCCAAATGGCCCTGTGCTGATCACATGCACCCTCCCAAAGATAACAAAAACTCTAGCCACACACACTAAACTGAGCAGAGTGCCTCCTAGAGCTCTGTACTATTAGCAGATGGATTGGGGACCGTAGAAGAAGGGGAGGATCAGAGAAGACAGGATCAAACAGCCTTTTTACACAATGCAGAGGATTAAACCCTTAGGTTCCACAGTGAGTATAACAAGCATGCTTTACTGCATATACAGACTGATTTTGCTGTTGTGGGTTTAGTAACACTTTAAAGGGTTAGTTCACCTTTACCAAAAAACTGCCTATGTAGGTAAGGGGTGTCTGTACATAAAAACAAACTGTGCAGCTCTGACTAAAGTTGCTTAATGCCCTTGCTATTGGTGTAGGCCATTTACATACCACTATTCCTGACTGGAATACTCCTATGATGTTGCTAGGACGTTGCTAAGTGAGGCCTAGTCATTACTGCTCACCTCCACTATAACAGGAGTAGGCTTTCAAACGCTGAGCTCAGAGTTCAGGGGGGGAGAGAGATCAGGTTTGAATCAGAGAAAAAGCTCACTCCTGTGTGGAGGAGGTGAGCCACAACACTAGGTCTCACTTAGCAACGTCCTGGGAGTGTTCCACTCAGGCTTTGGAAATAGGAGTAATAGGAGCTTTTTGCACAGCACAAATATCAGGATTTGTCTTTCACTGATATGTGAAATCTTATTGGCTCTTATATATTCCTGGGCTTTACACACCATCAGTGTCCTTTTTTCTGAAGAGCTGTGCCTGCCTGAAGACAAAAGCGCTATATTCAATCCATTAAAGGAGAACTACAGCAAAAGCTCTCTTGTCTGTACTTCTCCTATGGATCGCAGGAGTGCAGTTCGCTCTGCACTACCATGACCCGTTTTCAGCTGACAGTTGGGATCCACTGTAGAGTCTGGAGTGGCACCTGCCTCGGCTTCTCAGTGAGCCGCTCCCTCCCCCTCCACAGCCCAACACTCCAGTGAGCGCGGGGGAGGAGGGGGGGGGGCAGAGCAGAGAGCGGTGACTGACAGTCACCGCTCTCTGCTCAGAGCAGCTGTGAGAACTCAGCGATCAGCAGTCATGTGATCACTGAGTTCTCACATTTACAGCCGGCAGGGGACAGATGCAGCATCGGACCAATTCCGCATCCACCTAGGCAACTATAAATGGGGAAAAAAAAAAGAAAGTCCACACTTCTCTTTTAAAGAATGCACTAGAAAAATAGATTGTGATCAGAATATCTGATATAAGAATATTACAAAACAGATCCTTCATCTGAAAAAAAGAACTCTGACTTTACTGTCTTACCTGGGGATGGATGGGGTCACTTAGGCTCCAAATAAGAATCAGCGATGGCTTCAGGATAAGTTTGGAAGATATGTTCACTCGTTCCTCCAGAGAAAGTCGTTCAGTTAATGAAACCGCCACCAAGCCTGGCAGATAAAATACACAACTCTAGCTCAGTGATGAATATATATTAAAGCAGTTGTGTATTGTTAAATGTGTAATTTGTATGCAAACATGTTAGCATCAGTCTTTGGGGATGTCTTGCCACCAAAGTGACAGATTTTATTTCTGCACATAGAACTAAGTGCTAAGGAGTACTTTTAAAAAAGGTGCAGATATGCGTATTGGACATTGGGGGACATACTGTCAATACTGTCTTATTGATTGTGACTGCCAAATCTGTTATTTCTTATATTTTAGATTACAAGTTAGGGTCAGATTAAGCAGCATAATAAATTAGAATATTTGCACCTATTTAAAAAGAACACCTATGTGTCCTATCTGGATGCATCACTTGTGGTTCTGACTGTAGTTATAACCCGTATTATAATGCCATTACACGTGTTGATTGTTGTGATTCTTCTAAGCTCATGAACTGGAACAGAATGTACTCTGGTAATTTGCTTTTTCTTGTACACTTAAAGCGGAGCTCCACCCAAAAGAATGAAAAATAATATATATGCTTGTGCGTTACATACTGTTATGTTAATGTGCACCTCCACCCAAAAGGGGAAGTTTTGCTTTAATTCCCCCGCTCCTTATTAAGGATTGGCACCTTTGGGGAGCGGGGGGGGGGTTTGTGGACACCCAAATTTGACAGGTACCTGCTCCCACTTCCGCTGCAATCGCCTCGGAAGAGTTGTCCTCCCCCCCTCCCTCTCCGTAGTCTTCTGGGACACGTGACAGGTCCCAGAAGACTGCGGTGCTGTTAACAAAGCACAGAGCTTCTCGTGCATGCGCAGTGGGCACCCAGCTGTGAAGCCACAAGCTGTCACAGTCAGGTGCCCACACTAAAGATGCCGGCACCAAGGAGAGAAGACGGCCGGTGAAACCAGCGGTGGTGAGGACACCTCTGGACAGAGGGACAGGTAAGTGGTTGTATTTTAAGAGTCAGCAGCTACAGTTTTTGCAGCTGCTAACTTTTTTTTTTTTTCAGGTGGAACTCCGCTATGACAGTTTGAAAATTGCAAAAGCTTAATAGAAATGACTTGATTTAAAAAAAAAAGGTGCTCCTTACTTCTGCAATAGATGTGAGTTTAATTTAACTGAAAAATAAGTACTTAACCCCTTCTCTATTGTGTAATCGCTGTAATTGACTTATATATATTTTATATATAAAACATAAGTGTCTTACAAGACGCAAGAAGTGTCTCCGCCCACATCCCAAAATGCCAACATCTCTAAAATAGCCTATACAACACAACAATGATTTTTGATTGGGACTTTAGAGGCATTTCAACTACTAGATTATACGTAAAATAGAAATTTTGTCACATGATGCAAAAACACATTAAAAATGATACAATGGCATTAAAACATCTAGGGAAATGAGAGGGCACAGATAGAACTCAATGGATCATATGACCTACAACTGATAAAAACACATTGCACTGGAGGGGTGCACCACCATCACTCCCCAGTGGGACCTTGAACATCTCACTCAGCAAAGTCCACAGAAGGCAATCTTAGTGTAATAAGGATGTTGGAACACAGATTGTCCTACTCAGAAAAATGTATGGGGGCTCAAGGTGGAATATACAGCAGACTAAAACAGATATACTCCCAACTTATAGAATCTTAGGTTAGGGTCACCCTCCATGGTGGGTTCTGTCTGTACCTTCTCATTTCCCTTGAAGAAGAGAATATTTCGAAACACATCAGTTTATGAGAAATTGTTACCCAAAGTGTACTGTGATCCCTAGACATTTTAATAGCTTCATATAACTTTAATGTTTTTTGTATCATGTGACAAATAAAATTTGTATGTTACGCATAATCTGATAGTTGAAATGCCTGCAAAGTACCAATCCAAAATCATTGGTGTGTTGTATACACTGTGTTGGGCTATCACAATGGTCATATGATCTGGAGTCCACTCCCGGATCACTGGCCCCTGATCAGCAGCTAGGACCAAGAGCTGTTGGTGATAGCTCAGTCAGTGTGCTGGAGGCATGCAGTAAACACACTCTCAGCACATAACCTCAGGCTGTTGTGGATGCATATGTACAGCGGCTGGGTGTTAAAGCCCAGTTTCCTGCCACTGCGTATATGCGTTACTCGGCCAGCAAGAGGTTAAAGTAGTGGCAGAACAAAGAAAATAGGTAGACAGGCTATTTGGCCAAAAAATCGTCAGAACTTAGACGGTCACTTTGGTTACAAATCAGACCCAAAAGATCCATGCACTTTGGTCACAAACCAGACCCAAAAGATCCATGCACTTTGGTCACAAACCAGACCCAAAAGATCTATGCCCTTTGGTCACAAAGCAGACCCAAAAGATCCATGCACTTTGGTCACAAAGCAGACCCAAAAGATCCATGCACTTTGGTCACAAACCAGACCCAAAAGATCCATGCACTTTGGTCACAAACCAGACCCAAAAGATCTATGCACTTTGGTCACAAAGCAGACCCAAAAGATCCATGCACTTTGGTCACAAAGCAGACCCAAAAGATCCATGCACTTTGGTCACAAACCAGACCCAAAAGATCCATGCACTTTGGTCACAAACCAGACCCAAAAGATCCATGCACTTTGGTCACAAACCAGACCCAAAAGATCTATGCACTTTGGTCACAAAGCAGACCCAAAAGATTCATGCAAACAATTTTTGAGTGTAAATTGTACGTTAATTAACACGTAACTGCTTTAATAAATATCTCCTATTGTTTCCGCTTGTATACAATTAATAAATCTGCCCCCTGGAAGCAATTCCATTCGTTACCATGAAGTGTGGGGTGCCAGTCGATGCAGCTGATGGTTTTGTCTTTGCCAAACTTGTGGTCTGTAAAAGACTGATACTCCTTGAGGTGGGAGTCGGACCTTGTGCCGAACATGCTCTCCTGTTCAGACAAGGCTTTCCAGTCATCTACAAAGGCGTTGAGAATTTCATTTTGCTGTAGCGCTAATTCCAGCCTATTTAAAAGAGGAAGTTCAACTTCTTAATAAAATAGCAAAATTATTAGAAACATTTTCTATGAAAAAAATAATCTATAGCTGCCTGTGCAAGGAGGCGCAAAATTAAAGAGAAGCTATCAATTATAATAGATGTATAAAATATCAACTAACACTAATATGTATAAAGTTCAACTATCATTTAGTAAAATATATCATGCCATAAACACAAAGGATTGGTGAATTACAAACTGTTTCCGATTATTTTCTTACCAGAAGATTTAGGGGCTCATTTAAAAAACAAAACAGTGGTATGGCCTTACCGTGGCTATACCACTATTTAATTAGGCGCATTTAAAATGCAAAGAGCACCTCCAAGATTAATGAATAAAAAAACCTGGGGGGAGAGATCAAAATCTTAAGAGTTCTCTCTGTGGACCAGACAGATCTTCCTGGCATACCACAGGCTCCACTGCAGCCTGCATTTTATGAATGGGCTATAAACTGCATGAAATGGTGTGGAGTAACCTAGTGGTGTCTAGCAGATAGGGAATTACATGAGCCCCTTGATTTAATCAAACTTAAAAACTGCCTTTTACCAGAAAAATCATTTTGGTATCATGATAAACAGGAGAAATAAAATCTTTAAACAACAGTAGTTTTAAAATAATCATTAGTCAAAATGGAAAATAAACATATTTTTTCAGTTTCTTATTTCTTTTAAAATATATACGAACTAAATAAGTATTCTATCAAAAGTAATAGAAAAAGTACTGCATAATGCATAGGCCCCTCGTTGACATATAAAAAAGGCACTAGGGTGTGCTTTATTGGTTAAAATATATCTAAACTCAATCACTAAAATCTTATATAAGCTTTAGGTATTTCCTGTTATAAGATGAAAACACTCCGTCCCTAGATAATCTTAATATTCCCATCACATGCGTTCCTGGAAAAGGCTCAGAGGTAGCGAGTGCTGCAGCAAGAGCCAGCTGGAGACATCATGGGGTTTATTTACTAAAGCTGGAGAGTCCAAAATCAGACTCCCTTCTGCATAGAAACCAATCAGCTTCCAGGTTTCATTGCCAAAGCTTCATTGAACAAGTTGAGGTTAGAAGCTGATTGGTTTCTATGTAGAAGGGAGTCTGATTTTGGACTCTCCAGCTTTAGTAAATAAACCCCACAAGTCAATGTACATATTTGCCAGCACACCATGGATCATCAAATGTCATCCAAAAAGTTTTACTGAAGAATGATCACATCATAAAGGATAAAGTGCAACATTTCAGAGCCGTGAAGACCCTTCATCAGGCACATCATCCAGCCCGGCTCTGAAACATTGCACTTTATCTTTTGTGATGTAATCATTCTTCAATATAACTTTTTGGATGATAGTTGATGGTCCATGGTGTGCTGGCATATATGTACATTACCCCACAGTCACATCGGGTGCAACTTGGCATGTGACTTGCGAATCGTATGCCAAGTCGCACCCTCTTGTCCACTATTAGAGCGGTCATATCTGTGGGGTTCAAACTTGGTCGGAGCCGCATCAATTTCTAAAGTAGTACATGCACTACTTTTGATGTGATTTGCATAGACATCTGTGTCAGATAAAAAATATATAAAGGTATTCTTTATATATTCCTTTATATATTTTTGGTCACTTACCTTTTCTTTGGTTAGGTTTGCAGCTTTATATACAATTTATTGGCGCTGTGTCTATATATTTTACATCTGTGTCAGATGTCTTGAAAATCGCACCTCAAATCGGCATGTCATCCGACTGTAAGTTGCACAATTTCAAAATCGGCTTTGATGTGACCGGGGCGTTAATGCTCCGTCCCTGTTTCCGGTTTGTACTTCTGCATTGTTACTCTGCCACACCGGATTCCAGTAAAGACTGTGGGGTTGAAAAAATGGAGAGTGCAAAATTTGGTGCAGCTCTGCATAGAAACCAATCAGCTTCCAGTTTTTCCTTTTTGTCAACGCTTAATTGAACAAGCTGAAGTTAGAAGCTGATTGGCTACCATGCACAGCTACAGCAGACCCCAATTTTAGTAAATCAGTCCCTGTAAGTAAGTACTGTAGCTATTTCACCACACATTACGCTGGCATGGTCCACAGTTGTCACCATCAGCAAACCCACCCTGGGAAATGCCATGCAGTCATCATTGGAGTGCATGTAGGCAGCAATGTCTGCAAATATGCTACAGAAGATCAGCATCACTGTGACGCAATAAAAAAAAGTTCACATACGTTCTATAACGGTCTTCTTTACACCATATTGTCTTCTAATAATAGCAGTTGCACAAGGTCTGCTGAATTCATTTTACATCAAAATCATCACATAAAAAACAAATTTATAAAATTATAAAAATGGGATTTCAAGAAGTTTTTAGAAAGAATAAGATTACTAAAAATAAGAATATAATAGTTTATTACTATTACCTTTAGTGACACACTAACCTTACTGACACGGAATTGATAAAATCCTTTAGATCTTTAGAAGACAGTAACTCCTGTTTTTCTTCTTCTGAAAGTTCTCGTGGTTGGGATTGAGTGCAGGCATTGCGTGGATAAGTCCTTAAAGAGACATATGAGAGAGACAACAAATGGTCAGAAGAGGTTACTAATGTTGTTGGTAAATCTAAATGCGATGGTACAATCAGACAGAAAAGTGTATAGCAGCTTTTCTCAAAAGGAACCATAGAAATAAATTTCTGGGATCAAGGAAAAGACTGGACTGAAGGAAGGAACCTCTTCTAAAAATTTCTGTATCTTCAACTCTTGACACATTAGTGTGATGGTCAGTGGGAAGAAACACCCACTTACAAAGAGATAAAAAGATCAATGGTGTCCATAGGAAATTATCTGAGAGTCAGAAATTGCTCATTGATCAAGGAACCCCCCAGCAACCTCTGGAGGATCCCTAGATGAGAAACCCTGGTGTGTAGTCACCTTAAAGACTAACTCAACTTTTGTTGAAAAAAAACATTCCTCTCTGGTTGATTAATGTACATTGCAGGGATTTTAACACACTTTGTTGCAGATTCCTAACTTTTGTTATTCTTAAGAAACTACTGTTTGTTTGTCTGTGTCCATGTGCTAAGTGAATCTGTATGGGAGTGGTTTTATAATTATCAATCAGCTGCTCGTCCTGCACGGCTCTAATGAGGAAATTGGTGGGGTCGGCATCCATTGGATGTGATTTCCCTTTCCCTTTGGGAGTATGTCACCAAAAATGACATTTTTGTTGCAGGGGATGCTGAAAATCTGACTTGTATCTTAGTGCAGACTTCTGGGAAAATCAGTGAGCCAATCACACAAGCAGGAAACGACACTTCTGGGGGGCGTTCTGTACACCATCTGTGTACATAACACCTCCAGGCAGTCATATTACATTGCATTTTACAAAAAATTACAGCACTGCAGATTGTAAAGGAAAGGTAATTTTTAACAACATTCAATTACAATATGACTTGAGTAGCAATTGTGTACACTATATTATTATTTTTTTTTTGTTCTATGAAAGTGGAGTTACCCTTTAAGGGTATGGTATCCTGAATTATCATTTTACAACAACTCTGGGTATCAATAAAGATTTTTATAGCTGCAAAAATGGAAGATGGCTTCCTAGCTTTTATTGCATGATATTCAGTTGTCACATCAGTTAGTGAGAATGAGGCTGATTTACTGAAGAAGTTGAAAATCTTCACACAATAAATTGTGTGAATATTTACTTTTATATCCAATCATGTTAAATAAGTGAACAGGAATTTGTGTAACACATGATAGTGTAATGGAAGTGAATATTCACACAATATATCATGTGAAGCTTCTCATCTCCTTTAGTAAATCAGCCTCAATATGTCACTTTGCTCATTCAGCCTAATGTGACAGGTTTTCGTAATATGGCACCCCCATCCACTCATACCTACCATTGCCATGCTGGTCCCCTAATCTGCGGTAGCACTGAGAAATACTATGCCTAGGAAGGGGGGAACCCCTTCCTCCCAGGATAGAGAGTTAGGGGCTGAGCAGCCAATCAGAAGGGGGAGCAGATAAACCTGTGCAAGCTCTGACTAGTATGGAGCTTACAGAGGTTTTAGACACATAGCTCAGATAGAAGAAAAGAGAAGTTGGGGAGCACGTGGAAACTGACAACTTGTGGGTAGGAAATGAGCTTTCAAGAGGGCCTGTCATTTAGTCCTGAATGGGTCAAGTAACAAAATCTCTTTAAACCAAAGGAAGGATCTCTGTGATCTGAGTCTCCCTCACCTTTTTCCTTCCCTTCCACAAAAGCAAATCTCTCAGACTGAAACACTAAATTATAGATTATTGTCTTACCACTGGGTCTGGGTGCTCTGCTCCTGCAGAAGTGGTATGACCTGTATTCCTGTATCTCGCTCCTTAGGTATAATGTTGAAACGCTTGTCTTGATAAGAAGTGCATTCCATATACCCATCTTTCACATCTGACGCATTGTAATCGCTGAAATTGACTTGAGCTCCAAATTCACGACGTACTCGTGAAATCATGAATTTAATCTGCAGAAAACAGAACCCCAAGTCAACTAAAACATAGAATACAATTAAGTGCAGTGGAACAAAATGTAAATGTAAAGTCCATGTTACCTTAGCTAAACATTTTGCTTGCCTAAACCAATGGTCAAGAAGACTAGCCAAATCAGGTTTTAGTTTTAAAAATACTGGGAAGGGTTAAAACCTCTGCTATGTTTTATTGCTGTCTGTGTCCTCACTGGTGAGATTCTTCATTACTTCTTGTCCCAGGTGGACCCATTCACTTACACAGAAATTAATAAACTTTTCCCCATGGCAAAAGAGAGAGCAATAAAAATCATGACTATAGCTGGCCATTGAGGGATCGAAGTTCATTTGGTTTAGCAGGGACCTGCAAATTTCCATCCATCTATGGCCATGCTAGTTTGAGAGGCATCAATCTAGCGATCGACTCCTCCCGGACAGGACTGCTGGAAAATTTGTGTTTGATCAGCACATGCACCCAATCGGCTGCAGCGCTGATCTGTGTATACTGACAGAGGAGGAGTCAGCTGTCAGAATACAACAAGCACAGCTGGGAGGATTTCTCCCTCCACCACGAATATGTGGATGGGGAAATCTGTTCATTTGTTTTTCGACCAGCTCACTGGCTGATCAAAAAAAACTGAATAATGTATAGCCAGCTTAAAGGATAAGTTCACCTTTGGGAACATGTTACATGTTCCACCCATTTTTTACATGTTCCCACTGCTGCAGCCACTGTCCGATTCCCCCCTCTCTGTGATAGCAGTACGGGGAGAAGTTCTCCATACTTGCTGTTATTTTTTTTATTAACAGCGTGGCTGTACGAGGCTCTGCCCACATGGCCACCACATTCATTCATAGACTTTGCCGGCTTGTAGTTCTCAATTACCTACAATTGTGCTGTGGAGCACCGTGGTAGTTCACTGATTCTTCCTGTCAGTATATCTGCTTGCCTGTACATCCCCTATGGGCAAGCAGTTATACTGACAGATCTGCAGGAGACCTGCATGGCACCAGCAATCCGCTGATCGCTGCTGCAATGCTTTACAGGCTCTTGCAAGAAAAAATAATAAATGCACATTTTATTTACCTAAAAAAAAAATGTGCATTTATTATTTTTTGTCAAAAGGTGAATTTATCCTTTAAGACTTATCATACATGTTACAATCTGACCACACAATCTACATACAATCAACTTTAGATTTATCAAAACTATGTAATACAAGGCTTTACCTGAGCTATCCAATCATGCTGTATCCATCCAAGGAGACCCTTGGACTACATACTTGTTATATCTAAAGAAGATCAGATTGCAGTGTGTATGGTGAGCTATAGGACCCAACCCTTCCCATCTCTACTTAAAAACATGTATGTGTCCCGTTTTATTCTCGCTTCATGCCACAGTTGGTGGTCACCAGAGCAAGAAGTGAGGAAAAGTCTTCTAAACATTTTCTTTACTGGTATTCAACTCCACACATTAGGATCCAACTAGAAATTAAACATCACTTATAGGTGGACCTGCCCTTTATCCAAGTACTCCATGAGTACTGTTACCTTTGCTCTGGATTCTTTGACCATTTCCTCTTCAATTTCCTTTTCACTACCAAGAGAAACCCATGGTTTGGGAATAGGAGGGTGATAGGTGTAATCTTCTGTGTCTTCTTCCTTTGCCTCTTCATCAATTACAGCCTCAGGGGGCTACAAGACAGCAAAAATAAAACATTCCCATCACTATTAGTTTGAGTATTTTTGTGGCTCATAGGTTTGGTTTCCGTATTCTCTGTAAGGCCTAATCACAACTTATAGTTTAGAAACAGCAATATTACATTAGATATTAAGCAGCACGCTCCTGATGACGTCATACGACGAAACGCGTAGGGCGGAGCTTGATAGCACTACACTTGTCCTCTGAGAAGGAATTGCTTTTTGCTAGGATTTAAAGTGCCATACACGTTTTTTATGTGAGTGCAATTTTAAGTGTTCTTTTACCTAATAAATATGCTGTTACGCTGTGGAAGTTTCCCTTTGATGTTTTTACAGTGGTGGAGGAGTACTGTGGATGTTCTGGAGGAGTTTTTGTCGCAAATGATTGGTCTAGAGATGTTTCCACTATGGAGTCTGTTATCAGCATACAGAGGTATCAAGACCACACAGACGGCCAACTTTCCTGCACTGCAACATCTTATGCGATATTTGACCTACCATTCCAGGTGGTCAATCTGTGATGAGTGGGAACCTGGAGGGGGAGAACTAATTGGAGCACAGAGAATTGCTATGGATAAGAAGATTTACTACTGTATCACTTAGTATTCACATTGGATGCGGATGGGGGTTTCTTTGGGAATTTTTGCAACTTTCCTACCAAATGTTTGCACAATCATTGGGACTTTAATATATATATATATATATATATATATAGTTTTATACAATCTCACTATATACACAGTTTGATGGCATTGTATATGTTCTATTTATACCACTACTGTCATTTAAGCACTTTGTATTTACATATTGGTTTATTTATGATTTAGTCACTGGGGAGGAGGGATATAATTGTCAGCCCACAGGGCATTGTAGTATATGCACATTTGTAGGGATCCTTCATGTAGTAGGGAGTTAATTTATTTATTTAAAGTATTTTTTGGTAGAGGCAGCGCAGCAATTTTTATGTATGTGCAATGACCCATCAATTCAATTAAAGTGGTATTAAACCTAGAAACTTGAATATATTATATATATTATAGTTTACCAATCCTTAAATGTGGTGGCTGCATTAGTTTACTCTTTTTTATTTTTTGTTCCACTTTATTTTCACCAGGTGATTCAGCCGTAACACACTTCTTGTCTTAGGAGGAAGAGCAACTGAGACACCTTTGGACAGCAGCATTGTTAATCTAAGGAGAGTCTTCAGTTTTTAACTTTGGGTAAAGTGGCGAGGGGTTAGAACCTCTGTCTGGCTTTAAAATGTTCTCACTGAGATTTTTGAGAAAAAAGAAAAAAGTAATAGAGGTTCTTTTCTCATTTTACAAAAAAGAAAAATAGTTTTTACTTTTTGCTTGTGTCTTTTTAAAGAAGACCTATCAATTTTATTTTACTGTTCTAAAATACATATAGAACTCTCCCTCATATTGACAGGTGCTGTGTATATCTAGTTATAAGATCCGTGTTGCCGCCCCTCTCCTCCTGCCGAGGCCGATCCAACAACAGCTAGGAAGGAAATGGCTGACCCATAACGTCAGCTTAAAGCAGAGCTCCACCCAAAAGGGGAAGTTCCACTTTAAGGACTGCTCCCCCACTCCCCATTAAGGATTGGCACCTTTGGGGGGCGGGGGGGAGCGGGTACCTGAATTTTACAGGTACCCGCTCCCACTTCCGGTTCAATCACCTAGGCGATCGGAAGTGGAAGGTGTCCTCCCTCCCTGTAGTCTTTTAGGACACGTGACAGGTCCCAGAAGACTACAGGACCATTCAGGAAGCGCAGCGCTACTCGCAGTGGGTTACCCGGCTGTAGGCCGCAAGCAATCACAGCCGGGTGCCCACACAAGATGCCGGAATCCTGGAATACAGGACGGGCTGCGGGGAACACACCGTGGGACTGCGGGACAGGTAGGTGGCTGTTTTTTAAAAGTCAGCAGCTACAGTTTTTGTAGCTGCTGACTTTTATTTTTTGACAGCGTAAGTGGAACTCCGCTTTACCCTTGCTCCGAGCACTTTCCATGGACAGACAATGGCAAGAGGAATGCAGGGGGATGTGTGTCAGTCTATGCAATACCCTTGCCATTGCTTGTCCCTGGAAAATGCTCAGAGCCAAGGTAAGCTGCTGTTATGGAGCAGCCGTTTCTTTCCTAGCTGCAGATGGGCTTTAAGCTGCTAACAATTCAGGGCATATTTATAAAGGACTGATTGTGACATTCACCAAACATTCACCGGTGATTCAATCACTGCCATTTAAAAAACATGTATCGGAAATAGTTCCCTTACTTTAGCATCCATCACACTGGCTTAAAAAACGCCAGTTCCCTTGGCAGAAAAAAACGCTCATTTTGAGCATTTTTTTTACAAGCATTTAGGCGCATTTAAGGTTTTTTCTGCCAGAAAACTGCTCTCAAAAATGCAAACCAGACGGGGTTTTTTCTTCCTCTAAACGCTGAGCTTAAAACATGCTTCTAAATTTCCTAATATGCATGGACACATAAGATAATATTGAGCTGCTTCCACAGACAAAATGCAAAACTCCTGTAGAAGTAGCGATTTTTAAGCCCAGTGTGCCTTGACCCTTACTCTGGTATATTATTCATAGGCATTTTTTGCGACTTCTAACATTGAATGATTTAAAATTACAAGACAAAGCCAATACAGAGTAGAGAGTAATACAGTCTTTTCTCTTTATATATATGTTTTCCCTTTCTCCTTCCTATGCTATTTTATATTTCATACGATTCTAGAAAATAGTTTCTCTAAATAAACACTAAGGCCTCATTCACACAGGATGTTTTACCAACTCTCCTAGAAGTGTCTCCTCCTGGCAGCAGTGTTTTGGCAAAAAAAAAAAGTTTAGGTGCGCCAAGCTCATGGGTGGCATTTAATTTCAATGGCCATATTAAATTTATTCTGGCCATTGAAATGAATTAATGCTCAAGTGCTAAATGCAGCTAGTGCTTAGGCGCGGTCACATGCTTTCTTCTGCCAAAATGCCGCTGCTCCTGTACACACTGGAAGTGGGGGTTTTTCCCGCCTCTAAACTCTACTAAAAGCCTATATGTGCATGGATACACAGGCTAACATGCAGGGGCTTTTAGAGGCAGGAAAGAAAAAACACCAGACACCCCTAGGATCAGCTGGAAAAATGTCCTGTATGCATGAGGCCTAATAACGGCATTCTATGGAGCAATAAATATGTAATAAAAATGGAGATACAGTTCTGAAGCTTTCGATATGGTTTTGAACTTTTTTTTGTAATATAGATCTTGAAAAGAAATGAAGGAACATGGAAGAAAGAAGAAATATCGATTTATTACGTGCAGAATGGATTCCTTGGCTTCTTCTGTTATAACCAGATAAAAATTCTGTCCATATCTAAACTCTGTGTCAAGGACCAGCAGCAACTCTTCTCCTGGAAACTCCTACAACACAAGGAACAAATCAAAATAATCATCAAAAAGCAATAAAAATATACTGTATATCGGGGTCGGCAACCTGTCGATCGCGGTTTACCTGTCGACCATGGGCAGGTGAAAGGTAGACTGCGAACAGGTCCCTCCCCTTTCCCCCAGACTCCTCTGCTACTGTCATCCTCAGTGCACAGAAAGTAGAGGACAGCACAGCTCAGGACTGAGGGTGGGAGGAGGAGCTGGCAAAATGAACTCTTCATATTAACAAGCTGGTAATTGGCTGCTAGGACACTGCTAAGGGTAAGGCCACACCCACAGCAGTGTCCTCTACCTCCCTTCATATCACCCTCCTCCCCACAGTAGTGTCCTCTACCTCCCTCCCTTTCCACCATAGCAGTGTCCTCTACTTCCCTTCATATCACCCTCCTCCCCACAGTAGTGTCCTCTGCCTCCCCTTTCCACCATAGCAGTGTCCTCTACCTCCCTTCATATCACCCTCCTCCCCACAGTAGTGTCCTCTACCTCCCCTTTCCACCATAGCAGTGTCCTCTACCTCCCTTCATATCACCCTCCTCCCCACAGTAGTGTCCTCTGCCCCCCCTTTCCACCATAGCAGTGTCCTCTACCTCTCTTCATATCACCCTCCTCCCCACAGTAGTGTCCTCTGCCTCCCCTTTCCACCATAGCAGTGTCCTCTACCTCCCTTCATATAACCCTCCTACACACAGTAGTGTCCTCTGCCTCCCCTTTCCACCATAGCAGTGTCCTCTACCTCTCTTCTTATAACAATCCTCCCCACAGTAATGTGTCCTCTGCCCCCCCTTTTCACCATAGCAGTGTCCTCTACCTCCCTTCATATAACCCTCCTACCCACAGTAGTGTCCTCTGCCCCCCCTTTCCACCGTAGCAGTGTCCTCTACCTCCCTTCATATCACCCTCCTCCCCACAGTAGTGTCCTCTGCCCTCCCTTTCCACCGTAGCAGTGTCCTCTACCTCCCTGCATATCACTCTCCACCCCACAGTAGTGTCCTCTGCCCCCCCCCTTTCCACCATAGCAGTGTCCTCTACCTCTCTTCATATCACCCTCCTCTCCACAGTAGTGTCCTCTGCCTCCCCTTTCCACCATAGCAGTGTCCTCTACCTCTCTTCTTATAACCCTCCTCCCCACAGTAGTGTCCTCTGCCCCCCCCTTTTCACCATAGCAGTGTCCTCTACCTCCCTTCATATAACCCTCCTACCCACAGTAGTGTCCTCTGCCTCCCCTTTCCACCATAGCAGTGTCCTCTACATCCCTTCATATCACCCTCCTCCCCACAGTAGTGTCCTCTGCCCCCCCCCCTTTCCACCATAGCAGTGTCCTCTACCTCCCTTCTTATCACCCTCCTCCCCACAGTAGTGTCCTCTGCCTCCCCTTTCCACCGTAGCAGTGTCCTCTACCTCCCTTCATATAACCCTCCTCCCCACAGTAGTGTCCTCTGCCCCCCCTTTCCACCGTAGCAGTGTCCTCTACCTCCCTTCATATCACCCTCCTCCCCACAGTAGTGTCCTCTGCCCCCCCCTTTCCACCGTAGCAGTGTCCTCTACCTCCCTTTATATCACCCTCCTCCCCACAGTACTATCCTCTGCCCCCCCCCTTTCTGCCATAGCAGTGTCCTCTACCTCCCTTCATATCACCCTCCTCCCCACAGTAGTGTCCTCTGCCGCTCCTTTCCACCATAGCAGTGTCCTCTACCTCCCTTCATATCACTCTCCTCCCCACAGTAGTGTCCCCTGCCCCCTCCTTTCCACCATAGCAGTGTCCTCTACCTCCCTGCATATCACTCTCCACCCCACAGTAGTGTCCTCTGCCCCCCCCCCCCTTTCCACCATAGCAGTGTCCAATACCTCCCTTCATACAGGGAAAAGAGCTCCCATATAAGTATATATAAACCTCATCTGGAATATGTAGTTCAGTTTTGGGCAACAATTCACAAAAAGAACATTGGGGAACTGGGGAAAGTACAGAGAAGGGCAACCAAACTGATAAGAGGCATGGAGGAGATCAGCTATGGGGAAAGATTAGAGGAACTGAATTTATTCTCTCTTGAGAAGAGGAGATTAAGGGGGGATATGATCACCATGTATAATACATAAGGGGGATATGATCTCCATGTATAATACATAAGGGGGGATATGATCTCCATGTATAATACATAAGGGGGGATATGATCTCCATGTATAATAAATAAGGGGGGATATGATCTCCATGTATAATACATAAGGGAGGATATGATCACCATGTATAATACATAAGGGGGATATGATCTCCATGTATAATACATAAGGGGGGATATGATCTCCATGTATAATACATAAGGGAGGATATGATCAACATGTATAATACATAAGGGGGATATGATCTCCATGTATAATACATAAGGGGGGATATGATCACCATGTATAATACATAAGGGGGATATGATCTCCATGTATAATACATAAGGGGGATATGATCTCCATGTATAATACATAAGGGGGGAAATGATCTCCATGTATAATACATAAGGGGGGATATGATCTCCATGTATAATACATAAGGGGGGATATGATCTCCATGTATAATACATAAGGGGGGATATGATCTCCATGTATAATACATAAGGGGGATATGATCTCCATGTATAATACATAAGGGGGGATATGATCTCCATGTATAATACATAAGGGGGATATGATCTCCATGTATAATACATAAGGGGGGATATGATCACCATGTATAATATATAAGGGGGGGATATGATCTCCATGTATAATACATAAGGGGGTATATGATCTCCATGTATAATACATAAGGGGGGATATGATCTCCATGTATAATACATAAGGGGGGATATGATCACCATGTATAATACATAAGGGGGGATATGATCTCCATGTATAATACATAAGGGGGGATATGATCTCCATGTATAATACATAAGGGGGGGGATATGATCTCCATGTATAATACATAAGGGGGGATATGATCACCATGTATAATACATAAGGGGGATATGATCTCCATGTATAATACATAAGGGGGATATGATCACCATGTATAATACATAAGGGGGGGATATGATCACCATGTATAATACATAAGGGGGGATATGATCTCCATGTATAATACATAAGGGGGGATATGATCTCCATGTATAATACATAAGAGGGGATATGATCTCCATGTATAATACATAAGGGGGGATATGATCTCCATGTATAATACATAAGGGGGGATATGATCCCCATGTATAATACATACGGGGGGGATATGATCCCCATGTATAATACATAAGAGGGGATACAGTATGATCTCCATGTATAATACATAAGGGGGGATATGATCTCCATGTATAATACATAAGGGGGGATATGATCCCCATGTATAATACATAAGGGGGGGGATATGATCTCCATGTATTATACATAAGAGGGGGATATGATCTCCATGTATAATACATAAGGGGGGATATGATCTCCATGTATAATACATAAGGGGGGGATATGATCTCCATGTATTATACATAAGGGGGGGATATGATCACCATGTATAATACATAAGGGGGGATATGATCAACATGTATAATACATAAGGGGGATATGATCTCCATGTATAAAACATAAGGGGGGATATGATCACCATGTATAATACATAAGGGGGGATATGATCAACATGTATAATACATAAGGGGGGATATGATCCCCATGTATTATACATAAGGGGGGATATGATCTCCATGTATAAATACAGTAGTGGTTCATATACTGAACTCGGGGTAGAGCTATTCACCCTGAGGTCATCACAGAGGACAAGGGGGCACTCTTTATGTCTGGAGGAAAAGAAATTTAACCTCCAAATACGGAAAGGTTTCTTCACAGTAAGAGCTGTGAAAATGTGGAATAGACTCCCTCAAGAGTTGGTTCTGGTCAGCTCAGTGGATTGCTTCAAAAAAGGCCTGGATGCTTTCTTGGAAACACAGAATATAACTGGATACTAACATTTATAGGTAAAGTTGATCCAGGGAATATCCGATTGCCTCTCAGGGGATCAGGAAGGAATTTTTTCCCAGCAGGAGCAAATTGGATCATGCTTTGCTGGGTTTTTTTGCCTTCCTCTGGATCAACTGTGGGTATAGGATTATAACTTTTTTTTAATGGTTGAACTGGATGGACTTTTGTCTTTTTTCAGCCAGACTAACTATGTAACTATGTAAGTGTTTCAACTGTGTATTTAGCTGTTTGCCTGGAATTCAGTTTTGATATACATTTAATCATTTTGAGGACCACATGATTGCATTAGCTGGTATTTAATGCATATGGTATTTATTTCTGACTGGAATTTAAAGTGGTTCTAAACCCTTACATATACCCATTAGAGTGACTGGCCTCAGGTCATATACACAAATGAAACAAATCCTCCTACATAAGTTGTACCTGTTTATCTGCAGTCTTCTCTACATCCATTCAAAGTCCAGAACTAATACAGCTTGTCTAAGTGTTCAGAAAGCAGGGGGCGGGGAGCTGAAATTACACTATACAGAGCTCAGTGGGGAGAGCTCTGAGAGCTGATTGGAGGGAAGGGACACACCCCCTTCACACAGCACACAGAAACAGAGTTGAAGCTGTCAATCACAGGCTCTGTGTTGCAGCTCCCTCCCCTGTCACCATCTTACTCTTGGTGTTATAAAAACTCAAAAGGGATTCTTGCTGATAGCAGAGGAATGAAGCAGCAGACAGAAATGACTTTTAGTGCTCTTAATTGAGACAAGTACACACTAAAGATGTCATGCTAGACATGCGTTGTTTCTTATTTTATGTCTGAGGTTTACAACCACTTTAACCTTAATAACACACACCACGTACTGTTATAACAGATTTAATTGGGCTGAAGTCTGAAACTGCAGCCCGGGTCTTCAGATCACTCAATATTTCTTCTTTCTTTAATAGTTTGTATGGGTTTTCTTGGGTGACATCCTCATCCACACGACACTGGAAGATTTCCTGCGTTTTAGAGGTTAATACTAGAGGAATTACATAATCCGGGTGACCTGCGGAATGAAAGGTAAAACAGGACGTCAAGTCGGTCATTCTATGACACATAACATGCCAATGCTATGAAAATATTTGTCACTAATTGTGCAAGAAAGACAATGGAATCCTATTGGAGACATGAATTACTTCCTTTCTTCCTTGCTGTTCTCTTCCAGAATTCCTAGTATCTGAATTGCAGCTTGAAAATATGCAATAAAGTCAACCTGACAGTTTTAAAATTTAAAAATTAGGAGTTGTAGTTGAAGAGGTATTCAACACAAATAATTTCACCCTTTAGAGATGGGTCCCTTTAACATCAGTATTAGAGATGAGCGAATCAAACCTGGCGAAGTGGAATTCGTTTCGAATTTCAGGAAAAATTCGATTCGCATCGAATCCGAACTTTAGCAAACTTCGGGTGCACGAATCGAATTTTTCCCGATCAGCCGGCAAAAGTGTCACTGCAGAGAGCTCCGCTGTTTCTGACAGTTCTGACAGTTCATTTACAGCGGTTGAAACATTGTATCTATTTGTTTCCATTTAGGATACAGATGTTTTTATTCGGAAATAAATAGATACAATGTTTCAACCGCTGTAAATGTGAAGGAACTGTCAGAAATAGCGGAGCTCTCTGCAGATACACTTTTTGCTGTACTGGAATACTTCTTCTTTTCATTCTTCTTCTTCTTTTCATTCTTCTTCTTCTTCTTTTCATTCTTCTTCTTCTTCTTTTCATTCTTCTTTTCATTCTTCTTCTTCTTCTTTTCATTCTTCTTCTTCTTCTTGTCATTCTTCTTCTTCTTCTTGTCATTCTTCTTCTTCTTTTCATTCTTCTTCTTCTTTTCATTCTTCTTCTTCTTCTTTTCATTCTTCTTCTACTTCTTTTCATTCTTCTTTTCATTCTTCTTCTTCTTTTCATTCTTCTTCTTCTTCTTTTCATTCTTCTTCTTCTTCTTGTCATTCTTCTTCTTCTTCTTCTTGTCATTCTTCTTCTTCTTCTTTTCATTCTTATTTTCATTCTTCTTCTTCTTATTTTCATTCTTCTTCTTCTTCTTTTCATTCTTCTTCTTATTCTTTTCATTCTTCTTTTCATTCTTCTTCTTCTTCTTTTCATTCTTCTTCTTCTTCTTTTCAGTCTTCTTTTCATTCTTCTTCTTCTTCTTTTCATTCTTCTTTTCATTCTTCTTCTTCTTCTCATTCTTCTTTTAATTCTCCTTTTCATTCTTCTTTTAATTCTTCTTTTCATTCTTCTTCTCATTCTTCTTTTCATTCTTCTTCTTCTTTTCATTCTTCTTCTTCTTCTTTTCATTCTTCTTCTTCTTTTCATTCTTCTTCTTCTTCTTTTCATTCTTCTTCTTCTTCTTTTCATTCTTCTTTTCATTCTTCTTCTTCTTCTTTTCATTCTTCTTCTTCTTTTCATTCTTTTTCTTCTTCTTTTCATTCTTCTTCTTCTTCTTTTCATTCTTCTTCTTCTTCTTCTTTTCATTCTTCTTTTCATTCTTCTTCTTCTTTTCATTCTTCTTCTTCTTCTTCTTCTTGTCATTCTTCTTCTTCTTCTTGTCATTCTTCTTTTCATTCTTCTTCTTCTTCTTTTCATTCTTCTTCTTCTTTTCATTCTTCTTCTTATTCTTTTCATTCTTCTTCTTCTTCTTTTCATTCTTCTTCTTTTCATTCTTCTTTTCATTCTTCTTCTTCTTCTTTTCATTCTTCTTCTTCTTCTTTTCATTCTTCTTTTCATTCTTCTCATTCTTCTTTTAATTCTTCTTTTCATTCTTCTTTTAATTCTTCTTTTCATTCTTCTTCTCATTCTTCTTTTCATTCTTCTTCTTCTTTTCATTCTTCTTCTTCTTCTTTTCATTCTTCTTCTTCTTCTTCTTCGTCGTGCCCCGTGACTGCCCAAATGAGTGAAGTGTGCGGTGATTCTAAGATCGACGGCACTCATCTGCTTGTCATACTGACTGACAGTATTATTTCTCTTCCCCAGCAGACTCCAAGGGCATTTAAATTAAAGGTACAGTGTTCTGTACTAATATAAAGGCTCTCTGAAGCCTAGAAACCCTTTAAATAAGTTAAATTCGCGGCGAATAAATTCGCATCGAATCGAATTTCTCCCGCAAATTCGGCGAATCAGCCGAATCGAATTTTTGAATAATTCGCTCATCTCTAATCAGTATAGTCCATTACAAGGGCTGAGCAATGGCTCCTGCATAGTGAAGTGCTGCCTAAATTTACTTCCCCCTGCAGTACTGTGCAAAGGCTGTAAACTTTTTTGTAAAGTTAGGATACTTTCAAAAGTACAACAACCTACAATGTACTTAGAAGAGAAGTATGGTTAAAGCTTTTTTGGTCATAATTCTCCTCTGGTTCACAGGAGTGCACTTACTTTTGTACACCTCTGATCCAAAATCAGCCAACATCAGGACATTACGGAACACCTCCAGGCTCTGGAAAGATTCAGACAATAATGTCGTGATCCACCCAGATGCCTGATTAGCAGCTGGCTCCACCTTTCAGCACACAGCTAAGAGCCTGAGCCAGCTGTTCCCTTCCCCTCTCCTGACTGGTCCCCCAATGAGCGCTGAAAGGGCAGAGCAGAGAGCCAGTGACTGACAGTCAATGCTCTCTGCTCAGCGTGGATTGAGAACTGAGCGTTTAGCAATGATTGCTCAGTTCTTTGGCTCAGAGCCAGTGGGGGAAAGCTGCGGCATCACACCAATGCTTCAGCCATAGAGGTGGGTATGTATGTTTGTTTTCTTATTCCCACACCTCTGCCCCCTTCACATATTGCGTAGTGGGAACGATTGTTCCCAGTAATTTTCAATGCGTGATTCTCACGAGATTCTGCATTCGCATAGGGCCAGTCCATTCACTTGAATGGGCTTCCTTATGCATGTTTGTCGCCCGTAAAGAAGCTCCTGCTCCTTTTTGGATGACAAGCTTCACGCAGCATCGCATTGTGTTTGGGGTGGCATTAAAGGATAATGGTGCCCAAATGTGCAAGGTGCAACGATTCTGATCGCGATTCCAAAACGCAAAGTTTGAATGGAGCCTTTAAAAAATGAATTCAAATCAATATTTGGAGTGTCCACTGTCACCTTTAAATGACAGCATCACTCTTGAGTTTGCATGCTAAAACGATGGGGTCTCACTCTCTTTAGAATAAAATTTTACAATAAAAAGATAGTTAAAGCTGAACTCTGGGCACAAAAACTTACATCCAATATCTTATATTCCTCAACCACCATAGAGGATATAAAGCCACTTTGTGTTCACCAAAAACCTTTGCAAATCCAGGTCTTACCACGCGATATCATCACTGTGCTACACATAACTTGAACAGAGAGCAGAGCTATGGGAGGAACCCAGCAGGCCCCACTTACTACAGGATGACTGTAGATAACTACAAGAGGGGGCGGAGACAAGACCCATCACCCTGCACAAGGAGAGAGAGCAGCAGTGACCGGTCTTTATTACAGGAAGCTCCTGCACAGAGGTAAAGTCTCACATTGGATTACTGCACAGATCAGAAATAAATACACAAAGCACACCAAGATTCAAGTAAGAATACACGTCTCTTATATTTAGACAGTATTTGCTTATCCTGGAGTTCAGCTTTAAGTTGACGAGAGTTGAAAACAGGAGCATTTGAAGACTATAAACTAAAGCTGGTGAGCTATTTACTCCACCAGCCTCCACCCATATCTAAAATATCACTTTTTTTTTGGCCCGACTATTTAAAATAAGTCTTTCTAATCTAAGCAAAACCTTTTGTGTCCTTTATGGTAAACCACTTCAGATTTTGTTAAAAAATAGAAAAAAAACCTTCAGGAACGGTGACAGGCCTGTGATTATAGCTTGGCCTTCCAACTCCGGAATGTGGTTATCACCGGTAAACATAGTATATTGGAGGAAGGAAATGCAGGCTGAAAATAAGATGAAGGATGTACCGACCCCAGCAAATCTTATTCTGGAGGTCAATGACCGATCAAAAGGGAAAAGGAGGAGGCCATTTGGTTGGGTTTTTATATCCTACAAGATTTCATGTGTCAGACTTGTGTGTTGATTCAGCCATGCAATACGAAGTGCGACACTGTGCAAACAACCAACATATTTATTGATATCAAAGCTCTTCTGCCCCAGATCTGTAACCGACTGCCTTCTGTCCTGACACCAGCACTGGATCAAAGCCTGGCAGAAGATCATGATCCACACAGGACTTTGCCAGGTTCTAGGAGGTTTATTCAAGTTTACAGCTGATCACCCTCTAGGAAGCCTTAGAAATCCTGGAGGAGCCCTCCGCACACTGCTTTTTACCCTTTCCAGCAAACGCTGCAATATAAAAAAAGGGATTTTTAGTTCACACATATTGCAATAAATATTTAAGCTGACCATCTTCATCAAAGTAATCCCTCACCGGCCATAGAGGGATTACTTTGATGCAGTTGACCAGCTTAAACATGTATTGCAATATGTGTGAACTACAAATTCCTATTTTTTATGGCAACATTTGCTTGAAAGGGTAATTAGTGTGCGGAGGGTTCCTCCAGGATTTCTAGTGTTAATATGTGGTTACACCCCTTTTGCACCTAATAAATGAATCTACAAGCTATTGGGATTTGAGCACAGGTATATCCTGTTTCTCTAGGAAGCCTTGGAGCATTACACCAAAGGATGTGCTTAATCATTCTCTGTGACTGTGCTTTATTTGTGTGAGAGGAGCCTTTTTAGACCTCCTTTATGACATCTATCCAGGAACAGCTAATAAGTTTTTAATCAAAGTTGTTTTAAGCTGGATAAATTGTAATTATGTATATCATTTTTGTTGATGATAATGTTATTTGTCCTGTGAAAATATTTCTCCAATTTACCAGATAGTCCTGCGGTGTCCCTGATGAAGCAAATATAAAACTGCGAAACATGTCGGAATTTATCAGCAGGCTGCAACTACAGCTATGTATTTGTATGGTTTTTATGCAAGTTAATATGCAAATGTATGCATTAATTTCTTGGATGGTAGTTATGAATTTAATCCACCACTTTTTGTAACTTAATAAATATATTGTTTTATTGTATATCAATTGTATTGGAAACTTAGTATGGTGCCTTTAAAGTCCCTTTACATTGAGGGTATACCCTTCTCTTTTCCATTGGATATGCTGATTTCATTGGAATGTGTCACCATACGCCTATTCCCTGAGATGTATTAAATATAATTGTTACATTCTTTGTGACTGAGAAGCTCTGGGCAGCCCTTTTGCTTGGTTTTTGGTACCCCTCCAGCTCTAGTTTTTTTAAAAAAAGGTATATATATATATATATACTCTTAGATTGTAAGCTCCAAGGAGCAGGGCCCTCCTAACCCTCTTGTATTGTTGCTGTGTTGTCTCCTGTTATATTGTAAACTGCTGAGCAAACTGTTGGCGCTATATAAATCCTGTATTATAATAATACATATATGTATATATATATATATATATATATATATATATATATAGGTTCGGTAGTGTGACAGTCCTGAATTCTGCAGAGAATGCTACCACCTCATTGCATGATCCTGTTCTCTGCAGCATACACCTGAGTTCACAGGGGGAATGTCCTTGACACCCTGGGCTCACAGGACGTGAGTTGAATAATGCTGGGAGTCATTCAGACAGAAACTAATAACCTTTTTAAGGGCCCAGCTACACCTAGCCGATCCAATGGAGCATGTTTAACACATGCACATTAACATGCAAGTTCTCACATGTCGAAGTTCCACCCAGCCCCCATCCCCCCCGGTATTTAGAAATTTATTTTTGGCAAGGGGGTTGGGGAGGGGAGCGGGTATCTAGTTTTTTCCACTTCCCGGCAAATCACCTAGGCAATTCCATCCTATGTTCGCCCTTCCCCTGCCATCAACCTTCAGGACAAAGGTCTAAGGAGGCTGCAGGACCATTCACAGCATGCAGTGTGGCTCACGCATGCGCAGTAGGGAGCCGTCTGTGAACCTGCAAGGAGTCACAGCAGGCTTCCCACAGTTAACATGCCGGCGCCAAGGAACCAAAGACTGGCGAAGAACTTGCCCGGGTGAGGATCCTTGGACAGGTGAGTGTCTGTTTAGTAAAAGTCAGCAGCTACAGTTTTTGGAGCTGCTGACTTTTACTTTTTGGAACCCTGGCTGAAGCTCCTCTTTAAGGCAGTCCATTTACTTGAATGGGCTGCCAACGTTCAACAATGGACTGAAAATTAGACCTACACCATCATTGGTAATGCACCGTATGGTAGTGTGTTACAATGTGCTGGGGTGCACTGCAACCTAATGCAGGCCATAGACGGTTCGTTTATCGACCGATTTTTCATCCGAAAAACAAAACATTGGTTGTTCTGTTGTCACCAATGATTGCAAAAATCATCCGTTTTTCACAAATTTTCCAGTATGACCGATGAAAGAAATGAGGAACCGCGAAAATTGGCCGATGCCATTGCCCCACTAACAGTGCGAAAATCGGCCGATTATTCTTTCAAATGAAAAATCGGCCGATAAACGAACCGTCTATGGCCTGCATAAGTGTGTAGTCCTGAATGCTGAAGAGAATGGTACCGCCTCATAACGCGATCCAGTTCTCTGCAGCATACTCCTGCTAGATCATGCAGTTAGAGGGGATGAATCCTTGGCTCACAGAATGATACTAGGAGTCATTTAAAGCAGTAATAATCCCAAAAGCAAACATTTATTACTAAGCAATTCTTAGAAGTGGGGCTGCATTTCTTTTCTTTTTTAGGCTTTTTTCTCCTTATTTTCATCTGGTGATCCATGTATTCATTAAGCAGAGTTCTTCAAGGAACTGCAGTGTTCACCAGGAAGCTGCTGGATGACAGGCAGCAGTAGGGTGAACCCTTCCTCTTAGATTGTAAGCTCTAAAGATCAGGGTCCTCTGTTTCCTCTTGCACCAAATTGTATTGTAACTGTAATGTCTACCTTCATTTTGTAAAGCGCTGCGCAAACTGCTGGCGCTATATAAATCCTGTATAATAATAATAATCTCTCATTACTTTCTGTCTGAGTGATAGGGCCACAATCGTACAGGCCCGATAGCATTTGCATGCAAGAACCCCACAGGGGGTTCATGGCGATTAACTGCAAGAGGTGGCCCCGATAAAAGCAATCAGAGGCTGCAGGCTCCCGCAGCTAATTACGGCCACTCACATGTAATTGCTCAGTCACCACAGACTGTCTTCTGCATCCAGAGCCAATCACTTGCAGGTGATCGCTGCATTTGTGATTACATACGAGAAGCCGTGAATAGCTACAATAGCCAGCAACCTCCCATTGCTTTCACTGGGGTTGTCTCCTGCGGCTAATCACTGGGAACCCCAACTGAATTTCTCACATGTAATCATTGCTGGGCACATTGACAAGTGTAAATGTACCCTCAAGGTCACCAGGAAAAATACAGAAGATGAATATACCCATCAGGGACACAGAAAGCAATAAAAAAATCACAGAGGTTATAATCCATTACAATTCAAAAGCTAAAAAAAATGTTTGGGCTATACATACACTTTAAGGACCAAAATGAAGGCTTGGGAAGTAGAAGGGGATGGGACCACAATCACCTTTACGGAAAGGGCAGGGATATAAAATTTCAATAGCCCAAATCTCTGAACAGCTGATCCCCCTATTATATTTTATCTCTTATTTTGCATTCTTCCCCATCTTATACCAGATTTGTGACAGGTACACTTTAATCCATCAACATTTAGCGCTGAAAAGTGACCCTTTAAAACACTGTACATCAGGCATACATAGATAAGTTTAATAAAGTCTTCAAACTCTTTGCTGGAAGCGGCGCTATGTAAAGCGATCCACTTGTTCTTATAGCTGGCCTCCATGTATACAAAACAAGCCATCATCGGTGTCAGAAGTCTGGATAGGGTCAGGGATAAAAGAAGTAATTTTGCCTTCCCTACACATGATGTGTGATACAATACATCCCTTTTGATCCCGGTAGCTCCAGGCAAAAGTGGAAGAGTGAGAAGGTTCATCTAGTACACAGCACAATGAAATCTGTGTCATTTCCTACATGGGAATTCTGTTTGATGTGTGACACTGCGGGGTGACAGCGGGGTGAGTGTACACAAATTTGTGTCTATGTAATAAAATACTCTGTTATAAATAGTTCATGCATTTACACACTGGCGTCTTTAAAGAATTTACAGTAAAGCACAATAATAAACTACTATGGCACAAAGATTGAGTATAGATAAATAAGAGAAGATAAAACAAAACCCTGCGGGGTAAAAAAGTCCTAAAAAGTCCTAACAAAAATGGATGTAAACAATTCAGCCACTGGATGATGGTTGAAGCACCTCTTAACCCGAGAAATGAGAAACTCTAGTGCACATACAACAAACAGAAAAGAGAGGGCGCCACCAAGTGCAGCTTTTTATAAGTAAAAACAATGCCAGTCAGCATGTATAATAGACATTATCACCCCATTAAGCAGAGTTCTTGAAGGAAGCGGCTGGTCACTGCAGTGTTCGCCAGGAAGCTGCTGAATGACAGGCAGCAGTAGGGTGAACCTTGCTGGAATGCAAACAGTGTAGTGAAGCAGCTGAACGTTCTGGACCCGGCTCAACAGGTGAAGCAGCTGGAAGTTCTGGACTCGGCTCAACAGATGAAGCAGCTGGAAGCTCTGGACTCGGTTCGAATGGTGAAGTCTCATGCTGACGCTGTATGGACGCTTCCCTGGCGAATTCTGCAGTTACCGGCCGCTTCCTTGATGAACTTTGCTGAATAGACGGAAGATGTCTATTATACATGATGGCTCTTCATATACTGCAGTGGGTGCGCATATGTTTTTTATGGCATTGGTTTTACTAATAAGAAGATGCACTTAGATGGTGGTGCCCTCTCTTTTCTGTTTACTGTTTTTAAAGAATTTGATTGTTTAGATGTCTTCAGTGTATTGGTTCGTACAAAGCGGTACAGTCAAGGAACCATCCCTCATTACCTTGTAAGTAAGGATGCATTCATACTATAGTGTTTCATGAACAAGCACAAAATTGCCTGATTTGTGCACGCACTTATAAAATGCGCAAAAAAGTGTGCTGAAAAAAGGAGCATAAGCTGCTTTTCCACATATTTCGTGCCCCTATTCCAGAGGTCTACTAAGCCACAGAGCACTAACCGCTGGTGCAAAGTGCAAAGATGGATACAGAGCTGGACGCAAATAAAAGGAATTTTTTTAGAGGCCCAAATATTTGTAAAGAAACACACGTGGGTTTGATATACTAAAGGCAAATATACTGTGCACTGCAAGTACACCCACAAGCTCTGTTGATTTCTATCACCCAAACATGTGCAAGCAAAAATGCTCATTTTTATTTTTCCTTGCATGTGATCGGGTATTCTTTGCAAAGTGAAGCTTTACCTCATTTACTAAGCTCTGGAGTAACTGCACTTGCAGTGCACAGTATATTTGCCTTTAGTAAATCAACCCTATACTCTTGTAACTCATCTGTCCCCTTCAGACAGGCAGAGAGGGCAAATCACTAGTCACCAGTATTGCCAGTGCTCTCCCTACAGTCAATCGTTCCTCTTTACTGACAATGGTGTTTGTTTATGAACCAGCGGTAAGTGATCGCTGCTCAGTTCTCCGGCATTCTCGGAGAACACAGTTCTCCTGTGAATGCCGTTTATGAAGCATATGTAGATCAGTTCTCCAAACGAAGGGAGAACGGTCTACAAACGCAGGAAAACTGCTGATTTTACTATAATCTTGCAAGATTACAGTAAAAGATCAGTTTACTAAGCAGAGGTAAATTATCTCTGCTTAGTTTGCGGTCCCTCCGATTCTCCAGCTCTGGGCTGGAGAATCTGGAGGGAGAACACAGATCGCCAGGGAAGGGCTGAACATGTTCTCCTGAGTGTTATAAACTGTGAATGACCGGAGAATAGCTGTGATCCTCTGAATCACAGCTATTCTCTGTATAATAAAGGGACACCAGAGTCTTGCTCTGCATTGTGTCTCTGCACAGAGGCAGCCATCTTGGTAGAGGTGGGGCTTTGCTTCCCTATGTCAGACCCTCCAGCAAGGAGAACAGTGATCAGCACAGCAGTGATATCACCAAATTTCACTCCAAATCTCATGAGGCTAGCATCAGAAGCAGTAGGGCCATGGATCTCACACTACAGATATACATCTATGAGGCTGGAGGCACCAGATTGTACGCCCCTTGAGGGTTAGGGACTGATGTGAATGTACAATATATATGTAAAGCACTGCGTAAATTGACGGAGCAATAAAAGTACCTGAAATATATAAAAATAAATATTTCTATTTGATACAAAAGATAACAGCCTTAATTTAGACATGGGTTTTCTCACTCATTATTCAAAAGTTTTATGACCCCCTCTGTGACTATCATCCCAACCCCCCCCCCCCCTTTCATTTTGCTCTGTCTTATCTCTCGTCTAATCCTAGTATTATAACAATTGCTGTGTACATTTGTTTGTGTTTTTTTTTTCCCTCAGAGATTGTTTCTTTTCACATTCTGCTGAGGCTGAGCTGACAGATGCTGCAGAATCGTCATGCTTTGTGAAGTAGTACTGCTTGGACCTTGAAGAAGGGGACATACCCCAAAAGCTTGTCCTGAAAATTGTATATTAGTGCAAATAAAAAAAGTATCAAGGACAGTACTCAAGGGCAGCACAGTGGCTAAATGGTTAGCACTTCCGCCCGGCAGTACTAGAGTCGTTGGTTCAAATCCCAACCACGGCATCACCTGCCTGGAGTTTGCATGTTCTCCCTGTGCCTGCGTGGGTTTACTCTGGTTTCCTCCCACAATCCAAAGACATGCTAGTAGGTTATTTGGATCCTGTCTAAATTGGCCCTAGTATGTGTATGTATGAATGTAGGCTAGGGGCTTTAGATTGTACACCCCTTGAGGGTTAGGGACTGATGTGAATGTACAATATATATGTAAAAGCGCTGTGTAAACTGATGGTGATATATAAGTACCTGAAATAATAATAATAATTGGTGCAAACTGACCCTTACTCTTTGTATTGTTCTTATTTTCCACATTAGATACCCCCAAGCTGAGCTGTTTAATTTCATTGCATAGAAGGTACAGAAGTACTTCTGACGCTAAAGGAAGTTGTGTCCCGGGACAAATGTTCATCACCGAGCAATGATACCCGTACATAGTCATAACCCTAAACTAAACAACTGAATTCCGTTCTGATGAAATCTGACAAACTCCTGAAAACCAACTTCCACAATGACTTTTGCAGATTTTCTTCCCAAGAGTAATTGTCTTTGTTCTGTCTATAGTTCAGCTCACCCTGCCAAGTTCCAGAATAACACACATTCACACTAAGCAGTGCAGAAAGCAGAGATGATGTGTTGTGTGCGGCATTGTCTTCCAATCAATCACCGTTCTGTCTACTAAAAATGGATTCTGGATGGTTGCTTGAGGTTACAGAACCTTGCATACTTTTTCTGCCTTAGGGTCACCATACACATTACAATCTTTTTACAATCAACTTTAGATTTACCAAAACCTTCTATGTAATAGAAGGGCAAATCTAAACAACCTATTCAATTTGTATTTAGTCAGGCCCTTGCACTATATGGTTGATGGCAGATCTAAAGGAGGTTGTACAATTAAATAGTTTTGTGTATAGCGACCCTTAGGCTACCCTTTAGTGAATTAGTCCTCATGCACACAACGCTTTTACAGCGGCTGTTTTTGGCTTTTGATGTTTTTTGTCTACAGCCCGTAAACTCCGTAGCATGTTATCCTATGTGTCCATGCACACATAGACTGGAATCAATGTTTTTTGGCTGGGACATTTTTTGGCTGTAAAAAAAACCCAGAACTAGTTGGTTATTAGAGGAGTTTTTTAGCTGTAAAAACGCTCTAACGCTGAAAAACGTGGCAAAATGCGGTAAAACATGGTAAATCGCAGCAAACCAGCATTTTTGGACTTTTTTTGACCAAAAAAAAACTATTAAAAAATGCTAAAAACCAGCGTTATCAAAACGTCCAGTGTGCACGGAGCCTTATAAAAAAAACAAAACAAAAAAAACTGATTGCTGCATTGGAGGGTTTTATAGCCAAATGCACCTTCCATAGGATTGAATGTAACGCATGTCAGGCATGAAATAATGCAGTGGTGTGATGTTGTCTTACTAAGTAAGACAGGGCTCGAGAAATCTCAGGAGCCAGGTCGCCATGGCATCCAGAAACCATGACCTGGCACCTGGGCCCCCGCCAGCCCCCACACCCGATCTTCTCCCCCAATCCCTGCACTCAGGGCTGGGACAAGGGGCAGGGGACAGGAGAAGCGTCAGCGACAGTGAGGAGAGAACCAGGAGAAGGTGCCGGCTCTCTGTGCTCTCTCCCATCCTGTCAGTGGAGCCCCATCCTGTCAGTGGAAGCGGGGCTTGTGAAAAAGAGGTGATGGGGGGGCTGTTTGTTCTGGGAAGGAAAAAGGTAATGGGGGGGTAAAAAGGAATTTGTGCCAGAAGGAAGAATGGGGGGGGGGGGCAGGTGTTAGAAGGCAGGATTGGGGAAGATTTGTTCTAGTAGGGAAGAATTGGGGGGATTTGTACTAGGAAGGGGAATTTTGAGGGAGACGATTTGTTCTAGGAGATGGGATTTGAGGGGGGATTTGTAGTAGGAGTAATTTGGGGGGAGGATTTAAGCTAGGAGTGGGGATTTGGGGGAGAGGTTTTGTGTTGGGGGGGAGGATTTGTGCTAGGAAGGGGGATTTAAGGAAGGGGAGGATTTGTACTAGGAGGAGGATTTGGGGGGAGGATTTGTACTAGGAGGGAGGATATGTTTTAGGAGTGGGATTTGGGGGAGAGGATATGTACTAGGAGGGGGGATTTGGGGAGAGGATTTGTGCTAGGAAGGGGGATTTAAAGGGAGGAGGATTTACACTAGGAGTTAGGATTTCAATAGAGGATTTAGGCTAGGAGTGGGGATTTGGGAGGAGGATTTATGCTAGGAGGGGGGGATCTGGGGGAGAGCTTACGCTAGGAGTGGGGATCTGAGGGAGAACTGGCTCTTACATTTTTTAGCTGAATCCTAGATTGAAAGCAAATTTGTCAAACCCTGGAGTAAGATTAGTACTGTCACTTACCGGAGCTGACAGATGCTGCAGAATCTTCATGCTTTTTAGCTGCAAGCAAAAAATAAAATTACTGATGAACCTAGATAGGAGAATTGTGACAATTATAGCTATACAGATCTAGATTCTGGCAATCACCATAAGCAGTACACTCCACCCAGCCCCTCTCGCTGACATGTATCTTTCACTTTGTTCGAGGCAATGATTAACAACAAGCAGGGGCTGAAATGCATGGAAAAGAGGTTACTGGGTGGGGTGTTCTCATTCATGCTGGAACAATAAAGTTGGTTTAAAGCTTTTCAGAAGTGACAGTGTGCGTCTTCATCACATGTCTGTTTGGGGAGGAGCGGATCCTGGTGATATGAGCATCTGTGGCTGTGATGGCAACAGCGATTGACTTTAGGAGTGATACTGTGGTTTGTGATGGCTATCACCATAGATGACAGATATAGCCAATCTGTCCCCAAGGACAGACCACAATCTACTACCTAGAGAAAATAACATGCTTCTGCTGAATTTTTCAGTGTCCAGAATAAAGCAGTATTAAACCAAACACTAGAGATGAGCGAAGAAATGAAAAATTCGATTCGGCTGATTCGGCGAATTCCAGTGTGAAATTCGATTCGATGCGAATTTCTCCGCTACGAAGATGACTTATTTAAAGGGTTTCTAGGCTTCAGAGAGCCTTTAAATTAGTGCAGAACACTGTACCTTTAATTTAAATGCCCTTGGAGATGAGGAAGGAGAAGGAGAAGGAGAAGGATGAGAAGAAGGAGAAGGAGAAGGATGAGAAGAAGGAGAAGGAGAAGGGTGAGAAGAAGGAGAAGGATGAGAAGAAGGAGAAGGATGAGAAGAAGGAGAAGGAGAAGGATGAGAAGAAGGAGAAGGAGAAGGATGAGAAGAAGGAGAAGGAGAAGGATGAGAAGAAGGAGAAGGATGAGAAGAAGGAGAAGGATGAGAAGGAGAAGGATGAGAAGGAGAAGGATGAGAAGAAGAAGGCTGAGAATAAGGAGAAGGATGAGAAGAAGGAGAAGGAGAAGGATGAGAAGAAGGAGAAGGATGAGAAGAAGGAGAAGGAGAAGGATGAGAAGAAAGAGAAGGATGAGAAGGAGAAGGATGAGAAGAAGAAGGATGAGAAGAAGAAGGATGAGAAGAAGGAAAAGGATGAGAAGAAGAAGGATGAGAAGAAGGAGAAGGATGAGAAGAAGGAGAATGATGAGAAGAAGGAGAAGGATGATAAGAAGGACAAGGAAGAGAAGAAGGAGAAGGAGAAGGATGAGAAGAAGGAGAAGGATGAGAAGAAGGAGAAGGATGAGAAGAAGGAGAAGGATGAGAAGAAGGAGAAGGAGAAGGATGAGAAGAAGGAGAAGGATGAGAAGAAGAAGGATGAGAAGAAGGATGAGAAGAAGGAGGAGAAGGATGAGAAGAAGAAGGATGAGAAGAAGGAGAAGGATGAGAAGAAGGAGAAGGAAGAGAAGAAGGAGAAGGAGAAGGATGAGAAGGAGAAGGATGAGAAGAAGGAGAAGGATGAGAAGAAGGAGAAGGAGAAGGATGAGAAGAAGGAGAAGGATGAGAAGAAGAAGGATGAGAAGAAGGATGAGAAGGATGAGAAGAAGGAGAAGGATGAGAAGAAGGAGAATGATGAGAAGAAGGAGAAGAAGGAGAAGGATGAGAAGAAGGAGAAGGATGAGAAGAAGGAGAAGGATGAGAAGAAGGAGAAGGATGAGAAGAAGGAGAAGGAGAAGGATGAGAAGAAAAAGGATGAGGAGAAGGAGAAGGATGAGAAGAAGGAGAAGGAGAAGGATGAGAAGAAGGAGAAGGATGAGAAGAAGGAGAAGGATGAGAAGAAGGAGAAGGAGAAGGATGAGAAGAAGGAGAAGGAGAAGGATGAGAAGAAGGAGAAGGAGAAGGATGAGAAGAAGGAGAAGGATGAGAAGAAGGAGAAGGATGAGAAGGAGAAGGATGAGAAGGAGAAGGATGAGAAGAAGAAGGCTGAGAATAAGGAGAAGGATGAGAAGAAGGAGAAGGATGAGAAGAAGGAGAAGGATGAGAAGAAGGAGAAGGAGAAGGATGAGAAGAAAGAGAAGGATGAGAAGGAGAAGGATGAGAAGAAGAAGGATGAGAAGAAGAAGGATGAGAAGAAGGAAAAGGATGAGAAGAAGAAGGATGAGAAGAAGGAGAAGGATGAGAAGAAGGAGAATGATGAGAAGAAGGAGAAGGATGATAAGAAGGAGAAGGAAGAGAAGAAGGAGAAGGAGAAGGATGAGAAGAAGGAGAAGGATGAGAAGAAGGAGAAGGATGAGAAGAAGGAGAAGGATGAGAAGAAGGAGAAGGATGAGAAGAAGGAGAAGGAGAAGGATGAGAAGAAAAAGGATGAGGAGAAGGAGAAGGATGAGAAGAAGGAGAAGGAGAAGGATGAGAAGAAGGAGAAGGATGAGAAGAAGGAGAAGGATGAGAAGAAGGAGAAGGAGAAGGATGAGAAGAAGGAGAAGGAGAAGGATGAGAAGAAGGAGAAGGAGAAGGATGAGAAGAAGGAGAAGGATGAGAAGAAGGAGAAGGATGAGAAGGAGAAGGATGAGAAGGAGAAGGATGAGAAGGAGAAGGATGAGAAGAAGAAGGCTGAGAATAAGGAGAAGGATGAGAAGAAGGAGAAGGAGAAGGATGAGAAGAAGGAGAAGGATGAGAAGAAGGAGAAGGAGAAGGATGAGAAGAAAGAGAAGGATGAGAAGGAGAAGGATGAGAAGAAGAAGGATGAGAAGAAGAAGGATGAGAAGAAGGAAAAGGATGAGAAGAAGAAGGATGAGAAGAAGGAGAAGGATGAGAAGAAGGAGAATGATGAGAAGAAGGAGAAGGATGATAAGAAGGAGAAGGAAGAGAAGAAGGAGAAGGAGAAGGATGAGAAGAAGGAGAAGGATGAGAAGAAGGAGAAGGATGAGAAGAAGGAGAAGGATGAGAAGAAGGAGAAGGAGAAGGATGAGAAGAAGGAGAAGGATGAGAAGAAGAAGGATGAGAAGAAGGATGAGAAGAAGGAGGAGAAGGATGAGAAGAAGAAGGATGAGAAGAAGGAGAAGGATGAGAAGAAGGAGAAGGAAGAGAAGAAGGAGAAGGAGAAGGATGAGAAGGAGAAGGATGAGAAGAAGGAGAAGGATGAGAAGAAGGAGAAGGATGAGAAGAAGGAGAAGGAGAAGGATGAGAAGAAGGAGAAGGATGAGAAGAAGAAGGATGAGAAGAAGGATGAGAAGGATGAGAAGAAGGAGAAGGATGAGAAGAAGGAGAATGATGAGAAGAAGGAGAAGAAGGAGAAGGATGAGAAGAAGGAGAAGGATGAGAAGAAGGAGAAGGATGAGAAGAAGGAGAAGGATGAGAAGAAGGAAAAGGAGAAGGATGAGAAGAAAAAGGATGAGGAGAAGGAGAAGGATGAGAAGAAGGAGAAGGATGAGAAGGAGAAGGAGAAGGATGAGAAGAAGGAGAAGGAGAAGGATGAGAAGAAGGAGAAGGATGAGAAGAAGGAGAAGGATGAGAAGGAGAAGGAGAAGGATGAGAAGGAGAAGGATGAGAAGAAGGAGAAGGAGAAGGATGAGAAGAAGGAGAAGGAGAAGGATGAGAAGAAGGAGAAGGATGAGAAGAAGGATGAGCAGAAGGAGAAGGATGAGAAGAAGGAGAAGGATGAGAAGAAGGAGAAGGATGAGAAGAAGGATGAGAAGAAGGATGAGAAGAAGGAGAAGGATGAGAAGAAGGACAGTTCTGTGACAGTTTCTGTCTATTTCTGACAGTTCTGGGACATTCACTCCATACAGCGGTTTCAACCGCTGTATGGAGGGAATGTCATAGAACTGTCAGAAATAGACTATTAATGACAGTTCTGGGACTGTCCTTCCATGCAGCGGTTGAAACATTGTATGTATTTGTTTCCATAAATGGATCCATTTATGGAAACAAATACATACAATGTTTCAACCGCTGCATGGAAGGACAGTCCCAGAACTGTCATTAATAGTCTATTTCTGACAGTTCCATGACATTCCCTCCATACAGCGGTTAAAACAGCTGTATGCAGTGAATGTCCCAGAACTGTCATAAATAGTCTATTTCTGATAGATCTGGGACATTCACTCCATACAGCTGTTTTAACCGCTGTATGGAGGGAATGTCATGGAACTGTCAGAAATAGACTATTAATGACAGTTCTGGGACTGTCCTTCCATGCAGCGGTTGAAACATTGTATGTATTTGTTTCCATAAATGGATCCATTTATGGAAACAAATACATACAATGTTTCAACCGCTGCATGGAAGGACAGTCCCAGAACTGTCATTAATAGTCTATTTCTGACAGTTCCATGACATTCCCTCCATACAGCGGTTAAAACAGCTGTATGCAGTGAATGTCCCAGAACTGTCATAAATAGTCTATTTCTGATAGATCTGGGACATTCACTCCATACAGCTGTTTTAACCGCTGTATGGAGGGAATGTCATGGAACTGTCAGAAATAGACTATTAATGACAGTTCTGGGACTGTCCTTCCATGCAGCGGTTGAAACATTGTATGTATTTGTTTCCATAAATGGATCCATTTATGGAAACAAATACATACAATGTTTCAACCGCTGCATTGAAGGACAGTCCCAGAACTGTCATTAATAGTCTATTTCTGACAGTTCCATGACATTCCCTCCATACAGCGGTTAAAACAGCTGTATGCAGTGAATGTCCCAGAACTGTCATAAATAGTCTATTTCTGATAGATCTGGGACATTCACTGCATACAGCTGTTTTAACCGCTGTATGGAGGGAATGTCATGGAACTGTCAGAAATAGACTATTAATGACAGTTGTGGGACTGTCCTTCCATACAGCGGTTGAAACATTGTATGTATTTGTTTCCATAAATGGATCCATTTATGGAAACAAATACATACAATGTTTCAACCGCTGCATTGAAGGACAGTCCCAGAACTGTCATTAATAGTCTATTTCTGACAGTTCCATGACATTCCCTCCATACAGCGGTTAAAACAGCTGTATGCAGTGAATGTCCCAGAACTGTCATAAATAGTCTATTTCTGATAGATCTGGGACATTCACTGCATACAGCTGTTTTAACCGCTGTATGGAGGGAATGTCATGGAACTGTCAGAAATAGACTATTAATGACAGTTCTGGGACTGTCCTTCCATGCAGCGGTTGAAACATTGTATGTATTTGTTTCCATAAATGGATCCATTTATGGAAACAAATACATACAATGTTTCAACCGCTGCATTGAAGGACAGTCCCAGAACTGTCATTAATAGTCTATTTCTGACAGTTCCATGACATTCCCTCCATACAGCGGTTAAAACAGCTGTATGCAGTGAATGTCCCAGAACTGTCATAAATAGTCTATTTCTGATAGATCTGGGACATTCACTCCATACAGCTGTTTTAACCGCTGTATGGAGGGAATGTCATGGAACTGTCAGAAATAGACTATTAATGACAGTTCTGGGACTGTCCTTCCATGCAGCGGTTGAAACATTGTATGTATTTGTTTCCATAAATGGATCCATTTATGGAAACAAATACATACAATGTTTCAACCGCTGCATTGAAGGACAGTCCCAGAACTGTCATTAATAGTCTATTTCTGACAGTTCCATGACATTCCCTCCATACAGCGGTTAAAACAGCTGTATGCAGTGAATGTCCCAGAACTGTCATAAATAGTCTATTTCTGATAGATCTGGGACATTCACTCCATACAGCTGTTTTAACCGCTGTATGGAGGGAATGTCATGGAACTGTCAGAAATAGACTATTAATGACAGTTGTGGGACTGTCCTTCCATACAGCGGTTGAAACATTGTATGTATTTGTTTCCATAAATGGATCCATTTATGGAAACAAATACATACAATGTTTCAACCGCTGCATTGAAGGACAGTCCCAGAACTGTCATTAATAGTCTATTTCTGACAGTTCCATGACATTCCCTCCATACAGCGGTTAAAACAGCTGTATGCAGTGAATGTCCCAGAACTGTCATAAATAGTCTATTTCTGATAGATCTGGGACATTCACTCCATACAGCTGTTTTAACCGCTGTATGGAGGGAATGTCATGGAACTGTCAGAAATAGACTATTAATGACAGTTCTGGGACTGTCCTTCCATGCAGCGGTTGAAACATTGTATGTATTTGTTTCCATAAATGGATCCATTTATGGAAACAAATACATACAATGTTTCAACCGCTGCATTGAAGGACAGTCCCAGAACTGTCATTAATAGTCTATTTCTGACAGTTCCATGACATTCCCTCCATACAGCGGTTAAAACAGCTGTATGCAGTGAATGTCCCAGAACTGTCATAAATAGTCTATTTCTGACAGTTCTGGGACATTCACTCCATACAGCGGTTTCCGGCAAAAAGTGTATGTGCAGAGTTCCTCTATTCTGCAGATACACTTAGAGGAGCTCTGCAGATACACTTAGAGGAGCTCTGCACATACACTTTTTTCCGGTTTGGAATTATTCTTATTTTCATCCTACTTCTTCTTCTTCTTCTTCATCCTCATCCTCATCCTCTTCTTCTTCTGAGGATGAGGATGAAGAAGAAGAAGAAGAAGAAGAAGAAGTAGGATGAAAATAAGATTAATTCCAAGCCGGCAAAAAGTGTATGTGCAGAGCTCCTCTAAGTGTATCTGCAGAGCTCCTCTAAGTGTATCTGCAGAATAGAGGAACTCTGCACATACACTTTTTGCCGGCTTGGAATTATTCTTCTTTTCATCCTACTTCTTCTTCTTCTTCTTCTTCATCCTCATCCTCAGAAGAAGAGGATGAGGATGAGGATGAGGATGAGGAAGAAGAAGAAGAATGAAAAGAAGAATAATTCCAAGCCGGCAAAAAGTGTATGTGCAGAGTTCCTCTATTTCTGACAGTTCTCTCACAGCTTCTTCACATGTACAGCGGTTGAAATATCTGTATCCTAAATGGAAACTAATAGATACAAATTGTATCTATTAGTTTCCATTTAGGATACAGATGTTTCAACCGCTGTACATGTGAAGAAGCTGTGAGAGAACTGTCAGAAATAGAGGAACTCTGCACATACACTTTTTGCCGGCTTGGAATTATTCTTCTTTTCATCCTACTTCTTCTTCTTCTTCTTCTTCTTCTTCTTCTTCTTCATCCTCATCCTCTTCTTCTGAGGATGAAGAAGAAGAAGAAGTAGGATGAAAAGAAGAATAATTCCAAGCCGGCAAAAAGTGTATGTGCAGAGTTCCTCTATTTCTGACAGTTCTCTCACAACTTCTTCACATGTACAGTGGTTGAAACATCTGTATCCTAAATGTAAACTAATAGATACAATGTTTCAACCGCTAAACATGTGTTCCTTCTGTCAGAGAACTGTCAGAAATAGCGGAGCTCACTGCAGGGACACTTTTGCCGGCTGATCGGGAAATGTTCGATTCGCGCACCCGAAGTAGGCAAAATTTCGGTTTCGACACGAATCGAATATTTCCTGAAATTCGACTCGAATTCCGGTTCGCCTAGTTCGATTCGCTCATCTCTACCAAACACAATACAAATTAACATATTGCAGCTTATTAAACCCTAAATGTGGTGGCTGCATTAGTTTATTTTAGACTTTTTTCCTTTATTTTCAGGTGGTGATCCGGTCAGTGACAGATTTCCTGTCTTAGGCAGGCCATAGATGGGTCGACAATCAGCTGATTTTTCAGCCGAAAAAAAAAAAATCGGCCGATTTTTGCACAGTTAATGGGTTAATTGGTCTGCCGGTTTTCTGGATTTTAGCACTTTTTTTGATTGGTAAAGTTGGAAAAAAATCAGCCAATTTTGCCAAATCGGCCGATTTTTGCGGCAATGATGGGCAAATCGGTTGATTTTTTTACCGATAAAAAATCTGCATATGAGCTGTGACAAAGAAGAAGGAGAAAAAGAAGAAGAATTCCAGTCCACTATTATATTTGACATGGAGAAGGAGAAGAAGAAGGAGCAGAAGAAGAAGAAAAAGAAGAATTCCAGTCCGCTATTATATTTGACATGAAAAAGTGTTGCGGTTGCAACAATGTATCTATTTTTATCCGAATGAAACCATCCGAAATGGATACAAATAGATACAATGTTGCAACCGCTATACTTTTTCATGTCAAATATAATAGCGGAGCTCTCTGCAGGGACAGAAGTAATGAAATGCCAGCCGTAGACGGGACGAAAATCGGCCGATTTTTCTTTTTTTGTTAAAAAAAAGGCCGGTTTTCGACCCATCTATGGCCTGCATTAGGGTGTCTCCACTCTGAATGGAGGAGCAACAGGGAAACCTTTGGACAGCAGCATTGTCAGCATGGGGAGAGGGTAGTATTAAGCTAGCAGATTTAGATGGACTTGACTAACAAATTAAAGCTGAACTTGAGCTAACACATTTTCGGCAGTTACAGTGACAGTTTTTCCTTTTGGGATAAAAGGTTTACATCAATAAATAAAAGCTGATCGTTGTAAGCCCCTCTGTCAATGGTTTATCTCAATCCTCTAACTGCAACGTTTTCTGGACAGCTTGTTCCGTTATAAAATAACAGATGTTCTGAAGGAATCAACAGGGGAAAATAAAGGAAAAAAAAAAACGAAAACCAGAAAATGAATGCAGCCACCACATTAAGGGCCAATGCACACCATAAAGGGTACATTCGCACTTGTGTGCATCCCCGTGTGTCTCATTTTGACAGCCCACTAAATTCAGCATGCAGGAATGTGCAAAAAGTATGAAAGGTACGACTTTTAAAATCACAATGCACCAAACTGCATGGTGCAAGTGCTGCAGGCAGGCGTTCAGCTAAGTAGGAAACTGAGGAAGATGTGTGGGGGGGGGGGGGGGGGGGTGCTGTTACTTTAGGCCACAGGTGTTAGGCAGAAAGTACACTTACTCTTGAATGGGAACTTGTATTGACAGAGGTATAGAAGTTGTCATTGCTGCCTTCCTTCTAAAAACGTTACCTGGCAGCTTCTGTCTTCAATTCATTCTAATATTCTGACCTGGAACCAGCATGCACATTTGGAAAGTCAGAGCTCCTAGTCTGCTGAAGTCATTGGATCAGCATGACAGCCAATGAGATATTTTCAGAAGGGGAGTCAAGTAATGGCAGCCATTCACATTTCCTTAGTGCAGATTTCCCTAATATTGGTTATTAGTTGCAAAGGGGTAAGTACCAGACCGGCCAAAAATCTACAGTTGGACCAAAACAAATTATGGGATAAACAGTGGATTCTGAAACATGAAATAAAATGTACCGGAGTGTTTGCCCTTCCTGTTTGCACTCCCTGGCTTCTTCTCTCTACTCTTAGGTCTTCGTGCGGATCCACGGGAGGTGCGGGACGGAGATCCAGATGAACCTCGGGTGGACATTGCTGAAACTCAGTAGAGGAGACCAATTAATAGCATCACTAAAGGACTGAGAGAGAGAGGTGAGAACACTCACAAATACATATGTGAAATCCCCAGGCAGAATCTTCAGACTACTTTACAGTTAAGACAATTGCCTTCTGTTAGTGACCATTTTAGACCAAAGATGGCTACAAGTGGAACCAACGTAAAACAATGAAAATTAAAATATAAAAATACACACACACAGAAAATAAAAAATATTTAAATATACTTGTTCATATCGTACTGATATGGTAACCTTCTCTAAAGCCCAACTCAAGGCACAAAAAAAACCCTTACAGTGGGGCCCTCCCCATACACTGCAAGGGTTAGTCTAGGGCAGGGGTTTCCAACCTCTTGAAACAAAGGGCCAGCTCACTGTCATTAAGGTTTAAGTGGGGCCGGACTGTGGCCAGTGTGAGTAAAAAATGTCCCGCATCAGTGGAAGCAAACACTGCCCCACCATTGGTTTTAGCAAGACGTATAGTGCCCCATCGTTGGCTTTAGCAGGAGGAATAGTGAACCGTGCTTGCTATCAATTGGAGGCATAGTGCCCCATCGATTGTGTCAGTGGGAGAAATAGTGCCCCATCATTGGTCTTAGCAGGAAGAATAGTGCCCCATCGATGGTGTCAGTGGGAAGAAGAGTGACCATTAATGATGTCAGTGGGAGGAATGGTGCCTCATCATTGGTGTCAATTGGAGCAATAGTGTCCCATCATTGGTCTTAGCAGGAAGAACAGTGCCCCATCGATGGTGTCAGTGGGAGGAATGATGCCTCATCATTGGTGTCAATTGGAGCAATAGTGTCCCATCATTGGTCTTAGCAGGAAGAATAGTGCCCCATCGATAGTGTCAGTGGGAAGAAGAGTGACCATTAATGATGTCAGTGGGAGGAATGGTGCCTCATCATTGGTGTCAATTGGAGCAATAGTGCCCCATCATTGGTCTTAGCAGGAAGAATAGTGCCCCATCAATGGTGTCAGTGGGAAGAAGAGTGACCATTAATGATGTCAGTGGGAGGAATGGTGCCTCATCATTGGTGTCAATTGGAGCAATAGTGCCCCATCATTGGTCTTAGCAGGAAGAATAGTGCCCCATCAATGGTGTCAGTGATAAGAAGAGTGACCATTAATGGTGTCAGTGGGAGGAATGGTGCCTCATCATTGGTGTTAATCGGAGCAATAGTGTCCCAAGGGCTGGAGAGAGGCAAGCAAAGGGTTGCATCTGGTCCCCGGGCTACAGTTTGGAAACCACTGGTCTGGGGAGTTGCAGAAGAGGCTCTATTACTTATCTGACTCCTCACTGCAGCAGGCTTTCCACCAAGCTCCAGTTTGGAGGCAGGGCATCATCATCATCCTGTACAGTGTAGGGCTATTAACCCTGTATTGTATGTGCTAGAGGCAGTAGTGGGACTGCGACTGGGAGCAGCTTACAGAGGAAGCTGCAGTGGGCCAGTCATACGGAAGGAGGGAGCCTACTGCAGCGAGAAGATACATAATACTGCAACCCCTTAGAAATAATGACCATTAAACCTTTTCAGTGCAGGGCAAAAGGTCCTGCTTCAAGGGTACTTTTTGTTTTTTTCCTGGAGTTGGGCCTTAACAGCCCATTGGCACTTCTACAGCCCACTGCAGTGTGTTAACATACATTTCACTGTGGATAGGCTGCGATCGCACCTCAGCAGACAAATCAATGGCCATGCACTGTTTTTGTTGGCACACTTCTCCATGTGTTATGCATTGGCAGCTACTGTAAAGTGCCTTGGGATGCCATTCACAATGAATGGCACATAAAGCCGTAGAGGGTGATGGAAGAGAAGCCGCAGAAGGTCATGTGACAGCTAACCTAAAGGAGGCTTAGGAAAAGTTTTTCTTGTTTTGTTAAATGCCAATGGGTGGGAAGGATGGTGGAGAATTTCCTATGGGCACCATCTCCAAATTGAAGGTATGTATTAATACACACCTTCATTTTTAATACAAAAGAAAAAAAAATCTTGAGTGTTTCTTTTTTACAAAGTAATCTGCAATAAAACATAATTAGTAAAAAAACTCTCATCTGACTGTCCTGCCATAGGGTACTTTAATATTTGATACCACGGTTCTCTGTTCACCAGTGCTGTATGCACGGTGACATTAAATAAGCCCTTTTGTCTTTGATTGTGGACTTTTTGTCTTCTCTAATCTAACTAGGTTCTTCTTTAGAAAGTCAAATGACATCAATAAATTCTGAAGGTCCAACGATTTCAGAGACATTGCTGAACATAGGTGGGTTACGAGTAAACTTATGTCCTTTATGTTCACCTGGGGATCCGGCCAGTAACACACTTCCTGTCTTAGGGTGTCTCCACTCAGAATGGAGGAGCAACTGAGACACCTTTGGACAGTAGCTTTGTCAGTATAGAGAGAGGGTAGTGTTAAACTTGCAGATTTAGATGGATTTGACTAACAAATTAAAGCTGAACTCCGGCTAACAGTGTTTAAGCAGTTACAGCAAAAGTTTTGTTTTTCTTTTAGGATACAAGTTTTACAGAATTTAATAAAGAAAAGCAGACCATTTTAAGCCCCCCTTGTCAATAGCAAATGGTTTGTCTCACCCTTCTAACTTCCACTTTTGCTGGACAGCTTGTTATGTTATAAAATAGCAGACTTTCTGATGGAATCAACAGGGAAAAATAAAGGATAAAAAAATGAAAAAAGAAAACTAATGCAGCCCCCACATTAAAGCAGCAGTAAAAAGAAATAAAATAAATCCACTGCAAGGTAATGTCATATTGTGCTAGCATGCATTGAATAATTACCTTAAAACGAAGGCCTCCAGCGGCGCGCTTTCACTGCTGCAGAGGCTTCCATCTTCCCCCGGTCATCTTTCCAGGTTCGCGAACTCCGACTGTCTGACTGGCCAAGCCACGATGACGTCCCTCCCATGCATGCGTGTGGGAGTCCCAGGCCACGGCACAGTACTCTGAAGGAGCAGCACTGGTATGCCGTTCCTTCAGAGTGCATGCGCTGGCTCTCAAAAAGAGCAAATATTTCCTAAATGGTGTATGTTTAGAAGATGTTGATTTTATCTACAAGTAAGCTTTATTTTAAGCTTAGGCTGGCCATACACTATACAATTTTCTGTCCAATTTCCTTTAGATTTACCTTCAACTATGTAGCGCAAGAGCCTGCCTAATTGGATACAATTGAAATTGTTGTCAGGTTTGACCTCCTATTATATGTTTTTTGGTAAATCTAAACCAAAAATCTCAATAAAATTGTATAGTGGCCAGCCTTACCTGTAGGTAAAAGTTAAAATAAAGAGTTTACTACCACTTTAAAGGCCAGTTTACACCATAAAAGATGCATTTGCATTTTACGCATTTCCACTTGACACATTTTTGACAGCCCATTAAACTCAATGCGCAGGAACACGGAAAATGTACGACAGGTGCAACTTTTAAAATCTCACCAAACCACACGGTGCAGCTCAAATCCTGCACGCACGCGTTACATTTTCAGGAATGAATGCATGTGGGGTAGACGTGGGGGGGGGGTGCTGTTACTTTAGGTCAGAAGGGTTAGGCAGAAAGTACACTGACCCTTTAAAGGCAACCTGTATTGACAGATGTTATCATTGCTGCCATCCTTCTAAAAATGCTAGTTACCTGACAGCCTCTGTTTTTAATACTTTCAGAAATTTTGACCTGGAACCAGCATGCACATTAGGAAAATCCAAATGAAGTCAGAGCTCTTAGTTTGCTGAAGCCTTTAGATCAGCATGACAGTCAGGGAGCTATTTTCAGGAGAGGAATCAAATAATGACAGCCAGTCCTTAGTGCAGGTTGCCTTTAAATTGATCAATAGCTACGGAGTAAGTACCGGATTGCCCAAAAATCTACAGTTGGTCCAAAACAAATTATGGGATGAACGTTGAACTCAAAAGAAACAGGAATAAAATGTACCAGAGTTTTTGCCCTGCCTGGTTGCACTCCCTGACTCCTTCTCTTTACTTTTAGGTCTTCGTGTGGCTCCACGGGAGGCATGCGATGGAGATCCAGATGAACCTCGGGTGGACATTGCTGAAAGACAGTGTAACACGGTGCATGGTTACTGAAGATGAAGAACTCTATTCACCCACAAGACAGCAGCATTCAGCACTTTATTTCTCCATGGACCTAATACAAGAACTCAGAGCATTCTGGGAGTTGTAGGCTGGAAGCAGGACTTTCTATACAGTAGAGCTGAAGTCACAGCTATAAGGCCCACAAGTACCAGTCAAGGGGAGGGACATTCTAAAATGTAAAGAAGCCGGGGCAGCTGAAAGGAGAGAGAGAGAGAGAGAGAGAGAGAGAGAGAGAGACTGTTGGAACCATGCTTCCCGATCCAGGCCGGGTCGAGCTGCATTCAACAGAGCTGTTAGTGAGCCGAGCAGCAGACTGCTGTGCCGAGTGATGAACAGAGACTGTTCTGGGGAGATCCGTCAGCATCCGGAGCCACTGTAAGAAATGCCACTACAGCCGTATCGCTATTTAAGGGGGTCCCCCACTGCATGACAACTTGCATTCTTTCAAGACTGCTGCAGAAGAACTGGGTGGGACAGCCACTCACCCATATTTCACTGTTATGCATTACAGTTCTTGTTGCAACGCAGGCCTACTTGGGCTATGGTCACTTCTTGACACTATCCTTGATCACAGCTAAATACACTGTTGCCATCTATTTCTGTAAGATGCCGCCTTTTACACTAAAGCTGCCACATAACCCAGACTGCTGAATTGGTTGATCATTTCTCTTCCTGTTTAGCAGACTCTGTCAACAGTATTTACCTTTGCTTAGCCATCTTAAAGGGGTACTCTTACTAAGTCCAACCTTTCTTTATGAACTTCCCCAATAACTTAATAAAAGTGAACTTCCCCATTGACTTCCCATCTTACAGTGAACTTCCCCACTGGCTCCACATCTTAAAGCAACATCACCCTGGTTTGCGCACCAACGTAAAGGGCCCCAATAAGTCGGCAGAAGCTTATATCAAAGGACTATTGAGACCTATGGAGTCTGCCTGGTAGCATTACTAGTGTGCAGGAAATTTGACGGACTTTCAGCCTAAGAGTAGACTCTACTAAGTGCTCCTATAGTGAAGGAAATAAGTATTTGATACCCTGCTGATTTTGAATTTTTGCCCACTCACAAAGAAATGATCAGTCTAAAAATTGAATGGTAGCTGTATTATAACACTGAGAGACAAAATAGCAACACAATAGCTGTTCAATGATGTCAGGGACAAGATTCTAGACCAGCAATGGGCAAACTACGGCCCGCGGGCCGTATACAGCCCGGCGGAACTTTTAATCCGGCCCGCGGAGCGTGATAAAAAAAAAAACAGCCAGGGCAGGCAAACATTGGCTGTCAGGATGTGTGTTGGCGGGGCAGCGTGACGAACGTGAGGGGAGCTAGGCTCCTCTCACAGTCCGCCCTGAAGACCGGAACGGCGCGGGAACACGGCGAGAGGAACGCGCGGAGCAAAGGTAAGTAAATTGACACAGGGGGGACTTGGCTTACTACTTGGGGGGGAATAGTACTATGGGGGATGAAATACTATATGAGGGATGAATTAATATGGGGGATGAATTAATATGGGGAATGAATTACTATAGGGGGGATGAATTACTATAGGGGGGATGAATTACTATATGGGGGATGAATTACTATGGGGGATGAATTACTATAGGGGGGATGAATTACTATATGGGGGATGAATTACTATGGGGGATGAATTACTATAGGGGGGATGAATTACTATGGGGGATGAATTACTATAGGGGGGATGAATTACTATAGGGGGGATGAATTACTATATGGGGGATGAATTACTATGGGGGATGAATTACTATGGGGGATGAATTACTATGGGGGATGAATTACTATATGGGGGATTAATTACTATGCTTACTATGGGGGAATATTACTATACTTACTATGGATGGCATGGTAGTGGCTGGGCCGGCCAGCAGCTAGTGGGGGGCATAAAAGTTTTGTAAAATAACTCTTTTTATGCTTTTCTACCTTAAATTAATCTAAACATTTAATGTTACAAATTTTAATTTAATTTATATTAATTCACACATACACATCATTCATCTACTCTTGGTCCGGCCCCCGGGTCCAATATATGAACCCATTGCGGCCCTCAAGTCAAAAAGTTTGCCCACCCCTGTTCTAGACCTACACAAGGCTGGACTGGATTACCAAACTATCACCAAGCAGCTTGGTGAGAAGGTGACAACAGCTGGTGCAATCATTAGCAAATGAAAGAAACACAAAACAACTGTCAGTCTCCCTAGGTCTGGTGCACCATGCAAGATCTCACCTCATGGAGTGTCAATGATCATGAGAACAGTGAGGAATCATCCCAGAACTACACATGAGGATCTTGTCAATGATCTCCAGGCAGCTGGGACCACAGTCACCAAGAAAACAATTGGTAACACACTATGCCGACAAGGATTGAAATCCTGCAGAGCCTGCAAGGTCCCTCTGCTCAAGAAAGCACATGTCCAGGCCCGTCTGAAGTTTGCCACTGAACATCTGAATGATGCAGAGGAGGACTGGTTGAAAGTGTTGTGGTCAAATGAGACCAAAATCGAGGGGATCAAATACTTATTTCCTTCACTGTAAGTGAACTAGCCGGTCATCTTATTGATAGCTATCTGAAATCACTTGGGTTGTGATCTCCCTGATGGAGAGCTATTGCTTACGCTTTTGATACTGCAGTACATATTCAGCCTCACATTAGAGGTACTCGAGTTAATTGCACTCTATTGGTACTGCATTGTCTCTTTGTGTGTTAACTTTGAATCATTGAACTGCTGCATTTCCCTACCATACTAGTTTTGTCAATTCAATCTGTTTGCTTTACCACAGTTGGTGTGTTCCCTTCTTGTGTGACTGTAAGGAGGCCCTGACCAAGGTATTTTGGTGATGTCAGCAGGAGTGAGGTTCTGCCTAGGACCAGGGAGAGAGCAGAGGACCCAAAAAAGAATGAAAAATATTATATATGTTTGTGCATTACATACTGTTATGTTAAAGCAGAGCTCCACGCAAAAGGGGAAGTTTCGCTTTAATTCTTTGTCCCCCGCTCCCCATTAAGGATTGGCACCTTTGGAGAGCAAGGGGGTGGAGCGGGTACCCGAATTTGACAGGTACCCGCTCCCACTTCCACTGTGATTGCCTAGGAGATTGGAAGTGGACATTGTCCTGCCCGTAGTCTTCTGGAACACATGACTGGTCCCAGAAGACTACGGGGCCAATCACAAAGTGCAGCGCTTCTCACGCATGCACAGTGAGCACCCAGCTGTGAAGCCGAAAGCTGTCACAGCCGGGTGCCCACACTAAAGATGCCGGGGAGAAAAGATTAGTTATTATGTTTTTTTTTTCAGGTGGAACTCCACATTAACCTTCCTTAAAGGTCAGACAAAAAAGGCCTTACAGTGCGGCCCCCCCATGTACTGCAAGGGTTAGTCTACGGAGTTGCAGAAGAGACTCTATTCCTTACCCAACACCTCGCTCCAGCAGGCTTTCCACCAAGCTCCGGTCTGTGGCAGAACATCGATGCCATCCTGTACAGTGTAGGGCTATTAACCCTGTATTGTATGTGCTAGAGGCAGTAGTAGGACAGCGGCTGGGAGCAGCTTACAGAGGAAGTTGCAGCATACCAGTCCTATGGAATGAGGGAGCCTACTGGAGTGAGGAGAAGATACATAATACTGCAACCTCCTAGACATAATGAGAATTAAACCCTTGTAGTGCAGGGCAAAGGGCCCCGCTGCAAGGGTATTTTTTGTTTTTTCTGGAGTTAGACTTTAACAGCCCATTCACACTTCTACAGTCCATTGCAGCGTGTTAACACGCATTTCACTGTGAATAGGCTGCGATCGCACCTCAACAAATTAATGGCCATGCACTGTTTTTGTTGGCACACTTCTCCATGTCTTATGCATTGGCAGCTACTGTAAAGTTCCTTGGGGTGCCATTCACAATGAATGGCACAAAAAGCTGCAGAGGGTGATGGAAGAGATGCCGCAGAAGGTCATGTGACAGCAAATTTAAAGAACGCTTAGGAAATGTATTTTTTGTTAAATGCCAATGGGTGGGAAGGATGGGGGGAATTTTCTATTTTGCCTGGAGATGGGCACAATCTCCAGATTGAAGGTGTGCATTGCGCAAACGCTGCTTTTGTGCAATACGCATCTTCATTTTTAATACAAAAATATACACACCTTCATTTTTACTACAAAACAAAAAGCTTGAGTGTTTCTTTTTTTCAAAATAATGTGCAATAAAACATAACAAAACATAGTAAAAAAAACTCTCATCTGACTGTCCTGCCATAAAGTACTTTATTATTTTTTTCCATGGTTCTCTTCACCCTTTTGTTTTTGGTTATTTTGTCCTTTCTAATCTAACTAGGTTCTTGTTCAGAAAGTCAAATGACATCAATAAATCCTGAAGGACCAAAGAATTCAGACAGTCATGAACATAGGCTCTTTACCTGTAGTATACCACCACTATGTGGACACAATGGGTAGCACATGTAGCATCCATAATAAGTGCAAATTCTAGATCTAGACATTGTTGTGGCTCATCTGCTATAAGAAATAAATGAGATGTAAATTAAGGGTCTCACTGAAATTTATTATAAACTGAAAAAAGTGAGTTTTTTTGTAATAAGTAATAGAATGACCTTGAAAGACATTTTGACTAATGCGTTGCCTGCTCCCTGCCCTTCTCACCAACTCATGACAAAGGACCAGCACATCTCACACTGCGCTGTCACTTATTTATTTATTTCAGGTACTTATATAGCGCCGTCAATTTATGCAGCGCTTTACATACATGTATTGTACATTCACATCAGTCCCTAACCCTCAAGGAGCGTACAAATCTAAAATCCCTAACTCACATTCATACATACACATACTAGGGACAATTTAGACAGGATCCAATTCACCTACCAGCATGTCTTTGGAGTGTGGGAGGAAACCGGAGTATCCGGGGGAAACCCACGCAGGCACAGGTAGAACATGCAAACTCCAGGCAGGTGGTGCCGTGGCTGGGATTCAAACCAACAACCCTAGTACTGCCAGGCAGAAGTGCTAACCATTTAGCCACTGTGCTGCCCACTTGCATAACAATGACTCTTTCAGCTGCATCCTGCACAAAGATTTTCCAGCTCAAGGGACCACAATCTATGTGCCAACATCCTGAAAGCGACTGTCACTGGGTTAAGTTAATTAAGCAATTAACTCTTTAAACTACCACCACCCCCTTTTTACTGATACGGGGAACTCATAATCTTAGCAATAACAACTACTGTATGATTTTAGATTTAACGTCTGTAACACACTGTCACCACAGACAGGTGTATTCAGAGATTTGTTATATACAGTAGCACTCTTCAAAAGACAGAGTTTCTTTTAGTTAGACAATGTCAACCCTTTTCAAACAGGGTTTAATACTGAAAAGGTCAAAATGGTGCAAATAAAATATTTACAGAAAATGTTATAAAGAAATAAAGAAACCATAAAGCAACAGGGAATTGAAAAGGAGTTGAAAGAGGAGAATACTTGCAAAGTCCTTTGTTTTAGCAGAGTTCAGTCAATAAGCAAGGTGTTCTCGGCTCTCATAACTTGACAGATGTTCTTTGATGGTAAAACGGGAGCTATCAAATCTGCTTGCAATCTCTTTTTTTATCTGACATCAAGGGGGATGTTGACAGAGACCATCTGACCAAACATCCGGTTTTAGGGGTGAGTGCTGGGAGGTCACAACATTTATGAAGAAGTACCAAATACAGTTTCATATAAGTAAACATTTTTCTGAATACCTACTGTTCACAGTGTGCTACCATGCAGATTATTGTCCAGCATGAATTTAGCTTCAAAATGGATGTAAATATGGCAGGTCTCGGATATCTACACTATATTGCCAAAAGTATTGGGACATCCCTCCAAATCATTGTATTCAGGTGTTCCAATCACCTCCATGGCCACAGGTGTATAAAATAAAGCACCTAGGCATGCAAACTGCTTCTACAAACATTTCTGAAAGAATGGGTCACTCTCAGGAGCTCAGTAAATTCAAGTGTGGTACCGTGATAGGTGGCCACCTGTGCAATAAATCCATTCGTGACATTTCCTTGTTACTAAATATTCCATGGTCAACTGTTAGTGGGATTATAACAAAGTGGTAGCAACTGGGAACAACAGCAACTCAGCCAGGAAGTGGTAGGCCATGTAACATGACAGAGCGGGGATCAGTGCATGCTGAAGCGCACAGTGTGCAGAAGTCGCCAACTGTCTGCAGAGTCAATAGCTAAAGACCTCCAAACTTCACGTGGCCTTCAGATTAGCACAACAGTGTGTAGAGAGCTTCATGGAATGGGTTTCCATGGCCGAGCAGCTGCATCCAAGCCTTACATCACCAAGTGCAATGCAAAGCGTCGGATGCAGTGGTGTAAAGCACGCCGCCATTGGACTCTAGAGCAGTGGAGACGTGTTCTCTGGAGCGACCAATCACGCTTCTCTGTCTAGAAATCTGATGGACGTGTCGGGGTTTCGTGGTTGCCAGGAGAACGGTACTTGCCTGACTGCATTGTGCCAAGTGTAAAGTTTGGTGGAGGGGGGATTATGGAGTGGGGTTGTGTTTCAGGGGTTGGGCTTGGCCGCCTAGTTCCAGTGAAGGGAACTCTTAAGCTGTCAGCATACCAAGACATTTTCGACAATTTCATGTTCCCAACTTTGTGGGAACAGTTTGGGGATGGCCCCTTCCTGTTCCAACATGACTGTGCACGAGTGCACAAAGCAAGGTCCATAAACACATGGATGAGCAAGTTTGGTGTGGAGGAACCTGACTGGCCTGCACAGAGTCCTGACCTCAACCCTATAGAATACCTTTGGGATGAATTAGAGTGGAGACTGAGAGCCAGGCCTTCTCGTCCGATATCAGTGCCTGACCTCACAAATGCACTTCTGGAAGAATGGTCAAACATTCCCATAGACACCCTCCTAAACCTTGTGAACAGTCTTCCCAGAAGTTACCTTACACCCTTCTCCGGCACTCTTCTCTTTTTCTTCTGGAGCTCCAGGCTTTGAGATGAAGTTGGCATCATCCCATACAATGCAGGGCACTGACCCTGCACTGTATGTGGAGTGGGTAGGGACACGGCTGTTCCCAGGAGCACCTTAGAGCAGGAGCATTTTAATGAATGGAGGACGTCTGCAGGAGTAGAAGGAATCTGCACCCCCTAGACTTCACAAGCAGTTGTCCCTTGTCCCACTTTGAGTGTACATTTTGTCTAATTTCTGGAGCTGGGCTTTAATGTGGTCTTCAGAGCATCAATGTGAAATAAAATTCTGGCTGCTGACTATTATTATTATACAGGATTTATATAGCGCCAACAGTTTGCTCAGCGCTTTACAATATAACGGGAGACATTACAGCAACAATACAGTTCAATACAAGAGGGATAGGAGGGCCTGATCCTTGGAGCTTACAATCAATGCCTCTGCACTCTTTTCCCATGGAGTTGAATGGGACGCCCCTTTATATTAGTAGCAGTATCCTAAGTCTATGAGTGCACAGGCTGTCAACAGCCCAGAAGTAAATTTATAACGGCCAGGCTACAGCTGTCAGAGGAGATAAATGCAGACATACTAGAGGGGGAACCCAGATTTATGTTTTGGGAGGAGATAGCAATGAGGGCTGGGGAAATCTTTTAGCAAACATGTACATATACATAAAGTGGTTGTAAATCCTTACATATACCCAGTTAAGTGACTGGCCTCAGGTGATACACAGAGATGAAACAAACCCTCCTACGTAAGTTGTACCTGTTTATCTGCAGCCCTCTCCCCTCTACAACCGTTCAAAGTCCAGAATTTATACAGCCTGTCAGCTTTCAGAAAGCAGGGGGCAGCGAGATGAAGTTACACTCTGCAGAGCTCAGTGAGAGCTGATTGGAAGGAAGGGACCGCCCTGTTTATCTGCAGTATTCTCTTCTCTACATCTGTTCAAAGTGCAGAATTTATACAGCTTGTCTGAGCTTCCACAAGGCAGAGGGCAGGGAACTGAAGTTACACTCTCAGCTCATTGAGAGCTGATTTGAGGAAACCCCCCTTTCACACTGCACGCAGGAACAGAGTCAAAGCTTTCAATCACAGGCTGTGTGCTGGAGATCCCTCCACTGTTACCAGCTGAGATCACACACTGCAGAGCTCAATGAGGAGAGCTCTGAGAGCTGATTGGAGGGAAGAGATATACCCCCCCCCCCCAACCACGCAGCTCAGAGGAATAGAGCTATCAATCTGCTAGAGCTACCTCCCCTGTCACCATTTTTCTCTTGGTGTCAGGAAAACATGTCAGAAGTGATTCATACTGATCACAGAGGAACAAAGCAGCAAACAGAAATGACACTTAGTGCTCTAAATTGAGACAAGTACCCACTATAGAGGGATATACAGTTGTGTTCAAAATAATAGCAGTGTGTTGAAAAAAGTGAATAAAGCTCAAAATCCTTCTAATAGCTTTTATTTCCATACACACAAACGCATTGGGAACACTACACATTCTATTCCAAATCAAAACATGATGAAAAATTTATCACATTTGTGTTGTTGCTCTAAAAAAATTTAAGAAAAGTGAATATTAGACTGTTCAAAAAAATATCAGTGTTTGTGTTCTTCTTTACAAACTCAAACATTCACTATATAAACTGAAAAATGTTTGAAGATTTTGCTTTCCTTTGAATCACTTAATGAATATTTAGTTGTAGTCGCACTGTTTCTGAGAACTGCTGTACATCTGTGTTGCATGGAGTCAACCAACTTCTGGCACCTGTGAACAGGTATTCCAGCCCAGGATGATTGGACCACATTATACAGTTCTTCTCTATTTCTTGGTTTTGCCTCAGAAACGGCATTTTTGATGTCACCCCACAAGTTTTCTATTGGATTAAGATCCGGGGATTGGGCTGGCCACTCCATAACGTCAATCTTGTTGGTCTGGAACCAAGATGTTGCACGTTTACTGGTGTGTTTGGGGTCGTTGTCTTGTTGGAACACCCATTTCAAGGGCATTTCCTCTTCAGCATAAGGCAGCATGACCTCTTCAAGTATTCTGATGTATTCAAACTGATCCATGATCCCTGGTATGCGATAAATAGGCCCAACACCGTAGTATGAGAAACATCCCCATATCATGATGCTTGCCAACCATGCTTCACTGTCTTCCCAGTGTACTGTGGCTTGAATTCAGTGTTTGGGGGTCGTCTGACAAACTGTCTCCGGCCACTAGACCCAAAAAGAACAATCTTACTTTCATCAGCCCACAAAATGTTGCGCCATTTCTCTTTAGGCCAGTCAATGTGCTCTTTGGCAAATTGTAACCTCTTCAGCACATGTCTTTTTTTCAACAGTGGGACTTTGCGGGGGCTTCTTGCAGATAGCTTGGCTTCACATAGGCATCTTCTAATTGTAACAGTACTCACAGGGAACTTTACACCTTCTTTGATCTTCCTGGAGCTGATTGTTGGCTGAGTCCTTGCCATTTTGACTATTCTTCTATCCATTCCAATGGTAGTTTTTCGCTTTCTTCCACGTCTTTCAGGTTTTTGGTTGCCATTTTAAAGCATTTGTGATCATTTTAACTGAGCAGCCTATCATTTTCTGCACTTCTTTATATGTTTTCCCCTCTCTAATCAACTTTTTATTCAAGTTACGCTGTACTCCTGAACAATGTCTGGAACAACCCATTTTCCTCAGCATTTCAGAGAGAAATGCACTGTAACCAGCATGTACAACATTTGCTGCCTTCCTTCCTTAAATAAGGGCAATAATTGCCACCTGTTTTTCAAAGAATGAATGACCTCACTAATAGAACTCCACACTGCTATTATTTTGAACATGCCCCTTTCAATTAGCGATTCAATTACACAGAATCAGCAGCATGCATGTCATGACTGTTGGGTCTGTTGGATTTCTATTACTCTACTACACCTGCTAGTAAATTATTTGCTATGTAGAAATATCATTTCTACCAAAAACAGTGATTGATCCGGTTAGTGATGTCTGACTGCTATTATTTTGAACACAACTGTATTTTGTTTATATTTCACGTCTGAAGACATTTTCTGATTTAGCACAGTGGTAATATATCTTGAACGTTAGCATTTCACTGGTTTTGCTTGTTGCCTGGATTTTTTCTTAATAAGATATTATTTGCTAGGTATTTGTCCCTAAGGAGAAGTAGAACATATGGTGATCACAGAAATGATGAGGCTAAACACTCATGAGACTATGACTTCGAGTTGAGTCATGAGAATACACTGGCCTTTAGGAGATGGAAAATTCCTGCCAGAACTACAGCTGGGTCTATTTATTGTCATGCTAATATTGGTGCAGTAAATCAGACTTCAACTCTAGAAAAAACCTAACAGCTGATTGACAAGGTCTAAAGTACCTTCAACTCCCCATACAGGTTTGGATGACACCTCTTTGATTATTCCCTCTTCAGGGTAAAACACGAGAGAGCCATGGACCCAAGCATGGGAGTATCATTTCATCATCTTTTAATAAAGCAGACTGATATAAAGTGTATTGAGGCCACGACTTTGTACAGCATTCTTCCTCAAACCTTTTAATCCAGAGGAACCCTAAAATTATATTCAGGTTTAGTGGAACCCACGCACAACTTTTTTTCGGCACAGTGCAGGGCACCACCTCGCATCCAATTGAACTTTATGAAATGTTGGTGTGATAGTTAAATAAAGTTCATTGAAAAAAAAGGAAAGGTGTGGTACAGGGCGGTGATTCCTGTCAAACCACACAGTACACCAGCCACTGCATTATAAAGCACCGGAATGGACCCTTACTAAAACAAATTCAACTGGGAATAATGGCAGAATTGCTTCGTACATTGGTGGTCAGAATACCACCCTTACAGACAGCTAAAATAGATAATTTGTGTCCTGGTGCTGGCTCTGCCAAGTGGTTTTGGCCCGGGAACTATCCATCCACTATCAAATAGAAGGTGAACAGGGGCGGACTGACCATTTGGGCACTTGGGCACTGCCCGAGAGCCTGGGGTCAGTAAGGGGCCCCATGAGATGCCCCTGGTAACTTTTATAGGCTTTTTTGGGTGTGCTTTGTGTGGGCAAGGACACAGGGGCCCCATGATCCCCTATTGCCCGGGGGCCCCATGAGTTGTCAGTCCGACCCTGAAGGTGACTCCACTTCAGCTCCAAGGAAACCCTGCTAACCTCTGGAGGAACCCTCGTTAACAATGGCTAGTGTAGAGTCTAAAATGAGCCTGAATCCTTTAAATTATGAACCTATGTATCATATAGAACAGAGTTTCTCAACCTTTTTTCAGTCAAGGCACCCTTTAAAATTATGGACAGTCCTGAGGCACCCCATTTTAGAATGGGGTGCCTCAAGACTGTCCATAATTTTAAAAGGGCACCCCATTCTAAAATGTGAAAAACTATTCTAACAGCAACATCCACACATGTAGGAAACCCAACATTAGAGGTGATTTATTCTTTCAAAGTAAATACACTTTTGCACCCTGGTACTGACTAATACTCCAGTGTCTCCCTTCTACCTCAGTTTTTCTCCATCACTGAGCTGATTTGACCCCAGCACTGATGGAGCAGGACGGGGGGGGCCACACTAGGATGCTGTGCAGGCAGCTGACATCCTCCTTATCAACTGATGATGTCATTGGTTGTCAGGATGCCGGCGGCTAGAAGGTCGTAATGGTGCACAATGAAAACCTGTAGCTTTTTGTAACTAAAAGGCAGGCTTGTTCCACCCGCTGGCTTGTATACAAGTTTTGTATACAAGCACCCTGGTTGAGAAAGGCTGATATAGAAAGATTAAAAAAAGTACTACAGTCTTCTACTGTAGTAGGAGCTAATCCAATATAATGCTGAAGGTCGATTAGGTGTCCTACAATGGCAGCATTACTTTATTCGCTTGCTACAAAAATAGAAGACAGAAACCCAACTAAAAATTAGGATTTTAAGCCCATCCCTTTTTTTGCCCACTCACCCTCTCCCACCTAGCTAATCAGACTTTTTTAAAAATGCGTCCAAGCCCATAAGGAACTTACCTTAATACAAGGTCATTTGACACCAGGTCTCTTCCAGTAGTCTTCCAATCCAGGCTTGCTGTTACCCTCTTGTGCTGTCATAACAGTGGTCCTTTAAAGCCTCTTTTCTGGTTGGCAGCAATTTTCTTAGCATTTTACGATGAACTGCACATGCGCACCTTGGTATACAATGCAATGCATGTCTCAGTGCTGGAATTAGTTGATTCCCGTGTGCATGCAATGCTATCCGGGGCAGCAAACTGAGATGGGCATAGATGGGGAACCCAGAAAAAGACCAAGTGAAAATGGCAGGTAAGTGTTTCATAATGTGGTGCAACTATGCTGTGCATAGCTGCACATTGTGCCAAAAGCCAACCCACTTCTAAGTGAACTTTGGTTCCATTTTAAGATTTAAAGTGTTACTAAATGCAAATTATTTTAGTAAATATAAACCGCTAAAAACCTTTTCTCATCAGCAATATATAGCAGTCTTGTGACTTCTATCAGTGTCCGATTGGTTAATCTTGTAGGAGGAGTTTTCATTCTGCTATGACTGTCCTATGAGGCTGCATAAAACCTGGCCTTATGTCTGGACAGCGCTGATTGGCCCTGTGCTGATCACGTGCACCCTCTCAAAGGAAAAAAAAACTCTCTAGCAATACACACTGAGCATGTGCAGAGTGACTCCTAGAGCTCTGTACTATCAGCAGATGGATTGGGGACAGTAAAATAAGAGGAGAATCAGAGCAGACAGGATCAAACAGCCTTTTTACACAATGCAGAGGATTAACCCCTTAGGTTCCCCAGTGAGTATAACAAGCATGCTTTACTGCATATACAGACTAATTTTACTGTTGTGGATTTAGTCACACTTTAAGGACCCAGGTGATGACAGGTCCACAATGTATAAGTAGTGCCTACGTCATCAAAAAGACAGCTGGGCATTGCAAGAAAGACTCTCTCACATTGTAGAGCAGAACAGTGAAGAATCAGACCTGAGCTTTTTTCAATAACTATTATTAACTAATGACAGGTAGAGTGGGAGGTAACAGGGTATTTTTTTAAATGGCCAGAGATGAACTTCCACAAAGGCAAGTCTTAATTTTATTTTTTAATTTGACAAAATCACACAACTTGACCGTCTCCAAGAGCAGCCTTTTTTCATGGGTGCCATGGAACCCCTGGGTGTCTTCTGGGTTCTTTCAAGGGTGCCTTGGTAAAATGCCTACAAATTGCCCCAAAATGCCTAAAAATTGTACAAAAGCCAGTTGGTGGATCAAGCTTGCCTTATTAACTGCAAAAAGCCAAAGGTTTACATTGTGCAGCATTACAACCTAGGGCACCATGTGGGCCAGCTACTGGAGTCCTAATAACCAATGATGTCCTTGGTTGATAAGGAGGACATCAGGTGCCTGCACAGCATCCTTGTTTGCCCCTTTCCGTCAGCACTGGGGGTTAGTTGAGTGATAGAGAAAAAATGAGGTGTCCTGCATGTGTAGATGATTCTGCGTGATGCAAAACTTTTAGTTTATACATTTTAGAATTGGGTTCCTCAAGACTGTGCAGAATTAAAGGGTGCCTTGACTGAAAAAAGGTTGACAAACACTGTCCTAGAGAAAAAAAGCCAAGCATCCGAAGGCACCCAGAAAATCCAGAAGGTCTTCCTCCTCTTGGAGCGATTTTCGTTTGTTTCCTACTGCATTTATGAGACAGGAGGTGAAGGAAAATATCCCAAATGGGACACAGATGAATTTTCCCTACTCTATCCAAAATACCAAAAAAAAGTTTTGGTTTCACTATAAAATACTGTATTCTGCAATAAACTGTTTTTGTTAAAAAAAATGTGTAATTTTCTTTTTTTTTTACTGGAGCTCAACCAATATGATAAAAACTGACACCTGAAAATTAGAAAACCAATATGATAAAAACTGACATCTAAAGTATCAGTTTTATAATAAAAAAACAATTCCAGCTGACAAGAAAGGAAACCAAAGACAGCAGTTATAGAAGACTAATGCTGCCCTTGTATGAATATATATTTTTTATTAGATTTTCTTTTGATTCAACATCTGATCAGACCCGTCATTCCTTTTTCATAGAGCGGACAGAGTGGTATTTCTGTACTTTCCACAATACAATTGCACTTCCAACTGAAAGATATTTTTTTTAAAAAAGAAACACACTCATAGATTTCCTGCTTTTTTTTTGAGACAACCTAAAAATAATGTTTGAAAGTGATTTAAAAGAATTTCAAACAGGTTTACCATTCATAGATTGATCAGAATGTTGAATGAATCTATACTGTACCTGTTGCTGCCTGAAAAATGGCCATTCTAGAGCAGTTTGTAGACTAATATAAATTAATATCACGTCCAGTTCAGACTAAAAACATATGCCACAACATTTATTTTATCTACTTAATTATTACAGGTACTATATATATATATATATATAGTACATTCACATCAGTCCCTAACCCTCAAGGGGTGTACAATCTAAGGTCCCTAACTCACATTCATACAAACACAAACTAGGGCCAATTTAGACAGGATCCAATTAACCTTCCAGCATGTCTACCCGGAGTACCCAGCATGAGTACCTGGAGGAAACCCACGGAGGCACAGGGAGAACATGCAAACTCCAGTCAGGTGGTGCCATGGCTGGGTTTCGAAACAATGACCCCAGTACTGCTACGCGGAAGTACTAACCATTTAGTCACTGTGCTGCCCAACTCATGCTTAAGCATGCATCTGTGCCCATGTTATGGCAGCCTTTTCATTTTGAATGTGCCAAAAAATTGCATTAAAATACAAATCAGGTTTTAGGCAGCCTCTGCAACATTGTCAATTTGGTGAGGTACTCCCTGAGGGTTAATCACATCTAAAGGGATGGAGACCCTACAATGTTTCTCATTAGAACACTCCATGTGCACCAGCTGATTAAAATTATTGGTCACTCCCATTCAGAAACGCTATCCAAAAAACTTGGTGGAACATACAGCTCTTCTTCTGAGCAGAAACAGGTAGGAATCTGTAATAATATTTGTTAAAATCCTTGCAATGGTTATTGATCGCCCAAGAAAGAATTGTTTTGTTTCAACAAAAGTGGAGTGACTCTTTGGCTGGCCATACATCATTGATCATTTTCTCTTTGTTTAACCAGTAGGATGAACAAAAAAAAAGAAAAAGACCTGATTCCCCTTCCACACATTGAATGTGGATGGGGGAATCAGTCCAGCTGTAGCCAGCAGCACTGATCAATGAATTCTGACAGTGGGGAAGGCCCCCCATTGTCAGAACACAACGGCACAGTGGGACTGATTCCCTCATCCACTTTGAATGTGTGTAAGGGGAATCAGGTCTTTTTTTTTCGTTCATCCCACTAGAGAAGTCGGTTGGTTGGTAAATTGAGCTGGGAATATTTCTCTGTTGTTGTTTGCAGCAAGGAGCACATGGAAGGGCGACGTATGTCAAAGGCCAGTTATAGATTGGGGCAGTGTCCATTTGTTTGTACTGTTGGTATATTGTTAAGGGGATGCACTGGACAACTTGGCTGCCATTGTGCTATATACTGGGTGTCCAGTGCGCCCCTGTGCCTTTAGGGAGGAGTGGGCTCCCTCCAGGCTTACTTGCCCTTAGTTGATCCGTTATTATACATGTGTTTCTACTACGGAGGCTTTCAAAATTTATAGAGTTAAGAACTGCAGAATACTGGGGTGCCATGAAGAGGCTCTACAGCTTGTGCATGTATTTGCAAATGTGTGCAAACTAAACCCCTGTTTTTAATGTGAACTGTTAGGCAGGACAATCTGGTTGGTTGCAGGCTGGTTAGTAAGCTGAGCTGGGAATTTTTCTCTGCAGTTGTTTGACATGCATCGCCCTTCCATGTGCTCCTTGCTGCAAATTCCAGTTATAGATTGGGGCAGTTGCCGTGTGTTTTGTTCTAGAGAAGTTGATTGGTAGGTTGATTCTCTACAACCAGCCTGCCCATACATGGATCAAAATATGGCCGGTCCCTGCTCAACTGGTCGAATTGCAAACCATGTATGGCCGGCTTGTAGCATGCTTTGCAGTAAAACGCACATTTTTACCACATTTCATCATAATTCACCAGTCTAAAGAAACTTATATTATTGGTGTCCTGAGAGTTGCCATAATCCTCAAAACTGGGATAATCAAAATCTGTTTTTTATGAGGTTATTCTTGTGCCTTACCAAGGCTGGGATGTAACCTGTTCAGTTATTCAGTGAACACAATGCAGAGGCCGCTGCCAACAAATAAGTTAATTATAAGCATCAAAATCTGCTGAGAGACTTTGAACTGATCATGTGCTTTCCAGAAAACATTGTGCAATAGTACTGAATGGACAGAGAGGTTTCCATGAATTAAACTATAAATTTCTTTGATGTGTAGGAACCTGAGCCATCAGAAACTACTCAACCACAGGGACATATTAGTGTTAGAATAGACAGGATTGTGCATTCTTCACTGTTCATTATAAAGATCACAGCATAGTAGGATGTCTCAAAAATGTGAATGCACTTAAAGTGAACCTACTGTCTATGTCAGTGTTTCTCAACCTTTTTTTAGGCAAGAAACCCTCTAAATTTTTTGGACAGTCCAGAGGCACCCTGTAAAATGATGGACATTCTTGAGGCACCCCATTCTAAAATGTAAAAAAGCTATTCTAATAGTTTTATGTAACGTAGCAACATCCACACATGTAGGACACCCAACATTAGAGGTGATTTATTCTTCCAAAGCAAATACACTTTTGCACTCTGGTACTGACTAGTGTTCCAATGTTTCTCTTCTCCCTCAGTTTTTCTCCATCACTCAGCTAATGTGACCCCAGCACTGATGGAGAGGGGCAAGGGAGGGTGAAACTAGGATGCTGTGCAGGCAACAGACATCCTCCTTATCAACTGATGATGTAATTTGTTGTAAGACCCCAGCGCTAGAAGGTTGTTATGGTGCACAATGAAAACCTGTGGTTTTCTGTAACTAAAAGGCAGGCTTTTTCCACCCGCTGGCTTGTATACAAGTTTTGGCCAATTTTTAGACATTTTGCCAAGGCGCTCCTGAAGAAACCTCAAGGCACTCTGGTTGAAAAAGGCTGGTCCATGCTCCTGGCACCATTTATTAGAATTACATTTATTTTGGTACATTGCACATTACCACAGGTGCAAGCATCCAATGTGAGCCTTTAAAGCCCAACACAAGGAAGGTTAGTCTGGGTGGGTAATTCACTAAAACTGGAGCACTCAGAATCTGGTGCAGCAGTGCACGGTAGCCAATCAGCTTCTAAGTTCAGCTTTTTTAATTAACCTTTGACAATAAAACCAGGAAGCTGATTGGTTCCTATGCAGAGGTGAACCAGATTTTGCACCATGCAGTTTCAGGTTTTAGTTTCATCTATGCCCCTTTTCAGGTGATTTTCCCTTTTAAAATTTGTACGGAAATTTGCACGGAAATTCTGGGTAGATTTGACGACTTCACAATTGTTGTCTGAAACAAGTTCAAAATTAAATTTACATTTAACATCTGATTTTGGAATGAAAGGACTTTACCATATAAAAAACATATACATTGTTAGAATACTTATTATCTTTTTAGCTCATGCTGGACACTTATCAATTTATTTTTCTGCTTAGGACTTGTGCTTTAAAGATTAACTAAAGGCAAAACTTTTCTCTTTAGTTTTGGATAGAGTGGAGAGGGATTAGAACACCTGTTGGGTTTTTATTGCAGTTTGTGCCCCCCTCCCTAAGTAAAGTCACCCTCTCTATTGGTCCTGTTTAACGTTATCACCGAGAGTGAAAGGAAAAGAAAATCCCAAATTTTGGGTTGACATCAGAACTGTAATAGAGGGCAAATCTTCCAGTGGGTACACTAGTTCTGGTGAATTCCCAACTTTTCGTCACTTTGGAGGGATTTCCTCACACTTCCTGTTTTGGCAATGAGACAGGAAGTAAAGGGGAATCTCCTTAATGGGACACAGATGGCAAAAAAAAAACCTGACAGGGATTCTAACCCTTATTTACTGTAATCAAAAATGAAATAAAAAAAGCTTTGTCTTCAGTTCTACTTTAACTAACGAAAGTGGTTATTTTAGAAAGACACACAGCTCTCCTCCAGAAGTTATTAGCAGGCCCTGTCAGTGTGAATCAGTGTACAGAGAACTTTCTTTTTGAAAGTCCCCTTTCAGTAATATCCCGTGGGTCAGATGAGATGCCGCCACTTATCCTGAGCCAACACAAACACTGACCGGGGCACTGCGGCTGTTCATCAGCAAGGCTTGTGTGTTTGTTTTCATGTGGGCATATAGGTGTGCTCTGTTCTTCAAACCAGATAGTGGGCTGAAGATCAGAATAATAGGCAAACATGTAAGAAATCTCCACGTTATATAACCAAGAGCAAAGAAGAGACATCATTTTTGACATGTAAAAAACTTACAAGACATGAATTATTTTTATTGGGGCATATATGTGTCCTTCAACAAAGAAAGACGGTTGAAGATCAGAATAATAGGCAAGTATGTAAGAGATCTAAGCGTGTGATATAGCCAAACACAAAGAGGAAACCACATCCTTAATATATACATAGAAAACTTTACAAGACATTAGAGTTGGGGTAATTATGTGGGTTCTGTTCTTCAACCCACAACAGAATAGCCTTGGATGTATAAGCTCCCAACATGTGATTTAACCAAGAGCAAAGAAGTGTCATCATTCTTGATAAAAAATGCTACAAATATCAAACTATCACCCCCAACCCCCTTTGTATTTGTCTTATGTGTCTCCTAAAGTTTTCCATTTCAGAAAAGGGAAAAAAAAAACCCCTCTCATTGTGGTCATGTGAGGCTTAAAGACCGACTCCAGACAGTAGGATTAAAATCCTAGCGTCAAGGTACTGTACATGCCTTTACCATGTGAAAATGCCAACCTTCTCTTCTTAGGCCCCTTTCACGTAATTGGTCCGGCCAGGTCCACCTGTTGGCTTTTCAGGTGGACCTGGTCCAAAGCTCCATAAACTGTAGGTGTAATGGTATCCATAAGAAAATGGACCTGTGTCTGTTTACATCCACGTGCATCCAAGGCTGCCCAGATACGAAAGAAAAAATGCCAAAGCTCTGGGTCCTTTTCTGATTTTTTTTTCGTACCGAAACATGATGGATCAAAAAGTAGTCTGATGTAAACCACAAGTCCATTCCATCCGAACACCCATAGATCTAATATGGGTCCAAAAAGTTCTAGTTTTTAAAAAGAGCTAAACGCTGGACACAGATGTCACAGAAAGGATATCAGTCCTGTTCTTTCTGATTCATCGGGGGATCTGTTCATTGACCGGACAGTGCCTGTGTGTAGGGGCCTTAATCTCCCTTTTTCTTGCAACTTTGGACCCGCAAACTATCCCCCTATTCCTCCTCTGTTGCATCTCTTCCTATTTATGTGACCAGGCGGGCGTCCCAATGTTTCTACATAAAGTCTTCTACCATTGCCTTACGGGAAATGTAGTGCTGTTTCCCAGGGTGGATGAGGGTTAGACTGCTCTAACTGCTGATGAGAAAAGGTATTTAGCAGTTTATATGTATTAAAATAATGGCATTTCCATGTTGTGTGTACTGTGGGAGACCAGATATAGTGAATGCAGGGTCCTGGGAGACCAGATATATTGAATGCCGGGTCCAGGGAGACCAGATATAGTGAATGCAGGGTCCTGGGAGACCAGATATAGTGACTGCAGGGTCCAGGGAGACCAGATATAGTGAATGCAGGGTCCGGGGAGACCAGATATAGTGAATGCAGGGTCCGGGGAGACCAGATATAGTGAATGCAGGGTCTGGGGAGACCAGATATAGTGAATGCAGGATCCGGGGAGACCAGATATAGTGAATGCAGGGTCCGGGGAGACCAGATATAGTGAATGCAGGGTCCGGGGAGACCAGATATAGTGAATGCAGGGTCCTGAGAGACCAGATATAGTGAATGCAGGGTCCGGGGAGACCGGATATAGTGAATGCCGGGCCCGGGGAGACCGGATATAGTGAATGCCGGGTCCGGGGAGACCGGATATAGTGAATGCAGGGTCCGGGGAGACCAGATATAGTGAATGCAGGGTCCGGGGAGACCAGATATAGTGAATGCAGGGTCCTGGGAGACCAGATATAGTGAATGCAGGGTCCGGGGAGACCAGATATAGTGAATGCAGGGTCTGGGGTTTAGTAAGGCTTTAAGCTTTTTGAGCTATTTTTTCATTGGTTGAAATGTGCTCCTCATTGTGGAACTAAACCCATCAATTTAAAGGGTATCTACTTTATGGTCAAAATGTAAATTAAATATTAATTTCCACATTGTATTTCAATTACAGTCATGGCCGAAATTGTTGGCACCCTTGATATTTCTCCAGGAAATCATGTATTTCTCACGAAACGTATTGCATTAACACATGTTTTGCTATACACATGTTTATTCCCTTTGTGTGTATTGGGACAAAACAAAAAAAGGGAGGAAAGAAAGCAAATTCGACATAATGTCACACAAACCTCCAAAAATGGGCTGGACAAAAGTATTGGCACCCTTTCACAACTGCGGATAAATAAGAATGTTACAAGCATGTGATGCTCCTGTAAACTCACCTGGGGCAAGTAACAGGTGTGGGCAATATAGAAATCACACCTGAAAGCAGATAAAAAGGAGAGACGTTCACTTAACCTTTGCATTGTGTGTCTGTCTGTGCCACACTAAGCATGGACAACAGAAAGAGGAGACGAGAACTGTCTGAGGACCTGAGAACCAAAATTGTGGCAAAATATCAACAATCTCAAGGTTACAAGTCCATCTCCAGAGAACTAGATTTGCCTTTGTCCACAGTGCGCAACATTATCAAGAAGTTTGCAACCCATGGCACTGTAGCTAATCTCCCTGGTCGTGGACGGATGAGGAAAATTGATGAAAGATTGCAACGCAGAATAGTCCGGATGGTGGATAAGCAGCCCCAAACATGTTCCAAAGACATTCAAGCTGTCCTGCAGGCTCAGGGAGCATCAGTGTCAGCGCGAACTATCCGTCGACATTTAAATGAAATGAAACGCTATGGCAGGAGACCCAGGAGGACCCCACTGCTGACACAGAGACATAAAAAAGCAAGACTACAGTTTGCCAAAATGTACTTGAGTAAGCCAAAAGCCTTCTGGGAAAACGTCTTGTGGACAGATGAGACCAAGATAGAGCTTTTCGGTAAAGCACATCATTCTACTGTTTACCGAAAACGGAATGAGGCCTACAAAGAACAAAACACAGTACCTACGGTAAAATATGGTGGAGGTTCAATGATGTTTTGGGGTTGTTTTGCTGCCTCTGGCACTGGGTGCCTTGACTGTGTGCAAGGCATCATGAAATCTGAGGATTACCAAAGGATTTTGGGTCGCACTGTAGGGCCCAGTGTCAGAAAGCTGGGTTTGCGTCCAAGATCCTGGGTCTTCCAGCAGGACAATGACCCCAAACATACGTCAAAAAGCACTCAGAAATGGATGGCAAAGAAGCGCTGGAGAGTTCTGAAGTGGCCAGCAATGAGCCCAGATCTAAATCCCATTGAACACCTGTGGAGAGATCTTAAAATTGCTGTTGGGAAAAGGTGTCCTTCCAATAAGAGAGACCTGGAGCTGTTTGCAAAGGAAGAGTGGTCCAAAATTCCGGGTGAGAGGTGTCAGAAGCTTATTGATGGTTATAGGAAGCGACTGATTTCAGTTATGTTTTCCAAAGGGTGTGCAACCAAATATTAAGTTAAGGGTGCCAATACTTTTGTCCAGCCCATTTTTGGGGTTTTGTGTGACATTATGTCATATTTGCTTTTCTGCCTCTGTTTTATATTTGTTCCAATACATACAAAGGGAATAAACATGTGTATAGCAAAACATGTGTTAATGCAATACCTTTTTTGTGTGAAATACTTGATTTTCAGGAAAAATATCAAGGGTGCCAACAATTTCGGCCATGACTGTATTTCTAGTCTACTCCTATTATAGTGGTAGTGGCTTTCTGTTATGTGAGAATCCAAACCTAAATAAAGAACTTAAAAAAAAAAAGGTTGATGTCCTAACTGGTCACACGTGCAGAACCATGAGAAAAGCAGATCAAAAAGAAGCTAAGATGGCAGCTATCTGGGCTGTGAAGGATAGGAGGGTTTAGTTCCACTTTAACCACTTGAGCTCCGGAAGCTTTTACCCCCTTCACGACCAGGCCATATTTGCTATTCAGCACTGCGCTACTTTAACTGCTAATTGCGTGGTCATGTAACACTGCACCCAAATGAAATTTATATACTTTTTTTCGCACAAATAGAGCTTTCTTTTGGTGGTATTTGATCATCACTGGGTTTTTTACTTTTTATTATATAAACAAAAAAAACACCAACAAGTCTAAAAAAAAACCCCACAGTATTTTTTACTGTCTGCTATAAAACATATTCAATAAAAAATCTTTTAAAAAAACATAATTCTTCAAAAACTTAGGCCAAAATGTATTCTGCTACATGTCTTAGCAAAATATATGTGTATATTGATTGATTTGCATGACAGTTATAGCGTCTACAAACTATGGTAAATATAGTGGAATTTGTATTTATTTTCTTTATACTACTAATGGCAATAATCAGTGACTTATAGTAGTACTGTGATAGTGCGGGAGGCAATCTGACACTAGGTGGGGACTGACTAACTGCCACTGACATCACCACTGACATTAATAGAGTGATCAGTGATAATACTACACACTGTCACTGTACTAATCACACTGGCTGGGAAGGGATTAACATCTCGGGTAATCAAGGGGTTAAATGTGTGCCTATCAATGTGTAATGTGTGTATTATGTGCTGTTTTTTTCACTAAATATCTGTTTTTTCTCCCTGCTTTGTAGAGAGAAACAGAGAGATTATTCTCTCTGTACAGTGCACTGTGTTGATTGTGTGATTGAACACCGCTGATCAGCAGGCCCCGGCTATGAATCATTGGCCAGAACCTGCTGACCAGCTCCGGCTGTGTACAATCACAGTGGTAGTGCGAGGTCGGGGACGCCCAGTACCCGGAAGGGGCCAGCTACATACGGGTACATCGCTGTGCCTGTATGGGCCATCTGTCCAGTACATTGCGGGTGGGGGGCGGTCCGCAGTCGAAGTGAAACGTATAATAATAGTTGGTGAACAGGCAGGCTATTTTTATACAGAAGAGACATACTAGGTCCCTTCTACATTAACCTCTTCCTGTCCGGCCCATGCCTATAAACGGCCAGACGGGAGCGCTGCCGATGTGGGTGGACATTTCTAAACACACAGCTTGGAAGAGAGCATACATTGTGTGCCCCCATAGCAAACAGCTTGCTATGGGGACACATGACGAAGAGAAGGAGCCAAGAGGAGGAGCGACCTGAGAAGAGGAGGAGCCAAAAAGACCTGAGAAGAGGAGGATCGGGGTCACTCTGTGCAATACTGTTTAGTATTTTAATTTAAAATAATAACCTTTTAGAAACACTTTAAGTTAAAATATGTCCCGGCATTTGTATCGCCCCCTCCCCCTTATACTTACTTGAGTCCTATCTTGATCCAGGGCTGTGCCCGTCTGCAGCAGTGCTGCTCTCTCTCTCTCCTCACAGGACACAGAGGCAGCAGAGGAAGCCATTGGCTCCTGCTGCTGTCAATCAAATCATGTGAAGATGGAGCAGGGAGTGGGGTTGAGCGGTGCTGTGTGTGTCTATGGATGCACACAGCCCGACTCGGAAGTGACAGCAAGCAGCTTCTTCTGGGGGGCGCTGGGAGAATAGGGGGTGTAGCAGGGGTGGGGACCCCAGAAGAGGAGGATCAGGGCCGCTCTGTACAATATCACTGCTCAGATCCATTAAGTATAACATGCTTATTATTGTAAAAAAAAAACTTTACACCAGATAATAATGAATATCACCCAGCTGTACATTTGGACTGCAATGTTGGGCCTCCGCCGCCATTCTCTCAGAGACTTGGTGACAACATGCCTGACACCCCCCTCCCCGAGGTGTCCAGATGTAAATGACATCGGAGGACATCAGGAAGGAGAAGAGTGCTTTACTGGTAAATGATGACAAACTCCCGCGGCCATAACACAATGACAGTGACCCTCCGGTGCTCAGCCTTACCTCTGTGTGTACACCGGACCCGCACCGCTCTCTCCGCACAGCGTCCCTAGGAGCGGCCGGTTGCTAAGGCTGTGCAGAGACCACCTGACAGCCCGGCAGCCAATAAACTACTTCCTCTCGGTACCTAGAAAATTGGGCGGTGGCATAACGTGATTGGCAGCAGCAGAAGCAATGGAGAGAGCGGGCCGGTTTACAGCTCCGCCCTCATGCGTCTCCATGGATGCAGCAGAGCTAGCAGGCCGGTCACGTGACGGAGAATCCGATAGAGATGCGCAAACCTGAGGGAGAGAAACACAGGAGCGTCACTGGAGGGGTATATGAAAGGGACATGGAGGGGTGTATGAGAGGGACGTGGAGGGGTGTATGAGAGGGACGTGGAGGGGTGTATGAGAGGGACATGGAGGGGTGTATGAGAGGGACATGGAGGGGTGTATGAGAGGGACATGGAGGGGTGAATGAGAGGGACATGGAGGGGTGAATGAGAGGGACATGGAGGGGTGAATGAGAGGGACATGGAGGGGTGAATGAGAGGGACATGGAGGGGTGAATGAGAGGGACATGGAGGGGTGTATGAGAGGGATATTGAGGGGAACATGGAGGGGTGTATGAGAGGGATATGGAGGGGTGTATGACAGGGACATGGAGGGGTATAGGAGGACGGGGGGGGGGGGGGGGGGGGGGGTGTAGGAGAGGGACATGGAGGGGGGTATTGAGGGGTATAGGAGAGGGATATGGAGGGGTATAGGAGAGGGACGAGGGGGACATGGAGGGGGACGTGGGGGGGTGTAGGAGGGAGACATGGGGGGTTGTAGGAGGGGGACGCGAAGGGGTGTAGGAGGGGGACATGGAGGGGTGTAGAGGGGGACATGGAGGGGTGTAGAAGGGGGACATGGAGGGGTGTAGAGGGGGACATGGAGGGATGTAGAGGGGGACATGGAGGGGTGTAGAGGGGGACATGGAGGGGTGTAGAGGGGGACATGGAGGGGTGTAGGAGGGGGACATGGAGGGGTGTAGGAGGGGGACATGGAGGGGTGTAGGAGGGGGACATGGAGGGGTGTAGAGGGGGACATGGAGGGGTGTAGGAGGGGGACATGGAGGGGTGTAGGAGGGGGACATGGAGGGGTGTAGAGGGGGACATGGAGGGGTGTAGAGGGGGACGCGAAGGGGTGTAGGAGGGGGACGCGAAGGGGTGTAGGAGGGGGACGCGAAGGGGTGTAGGAGGGGGACGCGAAGGGGTGTAGGAGGGGGACGCGAAGGGGTGTAGGAGGGGGACGCGAAGGGGTGTAGGAGGGGGACGCGAAGGGGTGTAGGAGGGGGACGCGAAGGGGTGTAGGAGGGGGACGCGGAGGGGTGTAGGAGGGGGACGCGAAGGGGTGTAGGAGGGGAAATGGAGGGGTGTAGGAGGGGGACATGGAGGGGTGTAGGAGGGGGACATGGAGGGGTGTAGGAGGGGGACATGGAGGGGTGTAGGAGGGGGACATGGAGGGGTGTAGGAGGGGGACATGGAGGGGTGTAGGAGGGGGACATGGAGGGGTGTAGGAGGGGGACATGGAGGGGTGTAGGAGGGGGACATGGAGGGGTGGGTTTAGGAGGGGGACATGGAGGGGTGGGTTTAGGAGGGGGACATGGGGTGGGTTTAGGAGGGGGACATGGGGTGGGTTTAGGAGGGGGACATGAGGGGGGTGTAGGAGGGGGACATGGAGGAGTGGTGTTGGAGAGGGACATGGGGGGGTTGTAGGACGGGTAATGGATAATGGAGAGACATGGAGGGTAATAGAGACGTACAGGAGGGAGAACAGAGAGACGTACAGGGGAGAGAATGGAGAGACTTACAGGAGAGAGAGAACGGAGAGACGTACAGGGGGGAGAACTGAGAGATGTACAGGAGAGAGACCTGAGAGACGTACAGGGGAGAGAACGGAGAGACGTACAGGGGAGAGAACGGAGAGACGTACAGGGGAGAGAACGGAGAGACGTACAGGGGAGAGAACGGAGAGACGTACAGGGGAGAGAACGGAAAGACGTACAGGGGAGAGAACGGAGATAGGTACAGGGGATAGAACGGAGATAGGTACAGGGGAGAGAACGGAGATAGGTACAGGGGATAGAACGGAGATAGGTACAGGGGATAGAACGGAGATAGGTACAGGGGATAGAACGGAGATAGGTACAGGGGATAGAACGGAGATAGGTACAGGGGATAGAACGGAGATAGGTACAGGGGATAGAACGGAGATAGGTACAGGGGAGAGAACGGAGATAGGTACAGGGGAGAGAACAGAGATAGGTACAGGGGATAGAACGGAGATAGGTACAGGGGAGAGAACGGAGATAGGTACAGGGGATAGAACGGAGATAGGTACAGGGGATAGAACGGAGAGACGTACAGGGGATAGAACGGAGAGACGTACAGGGGATAGAACGGAGAGACGTACAGGGGAGAGAACGGAGAGACGTACAGGGGATAGAACGGAGAGACGTACAGGGGAGAGAACGGAGAGACGTACAGGGGATAGAACGGAGAGACGTACAGGGGATAGAACGGAGAGACGTACAGGGGGGAGAACGGAGAGAGGTACAGGGGGGAGAACGGAGAGAGGTACAGGGGGGAGAACGGAGAGAGGTACAGGGGGGAGAACGGAGAGACGTACAGGGGGGAGAACGGAGAGACGTACAGGGGGGAGAACGGAGAGACGTACAGGGGAGAGAACGGAGAGACGTACAGGGGAGAGAACGGAGAGACGTACAGGGGAGAGAACGGAGAGACGTACAGGGGGGAGAACGGAGAGAAGTACAGGGGGGAGAACGGAGAGAAGTACAGGGGGGAGAACGGAGAGAAGTACAGGGGGGAGAACGGAGAGAAGTACAGGGGGGAGAACGGAGAGAAGTACAGGGGGGAGAACGGAGAGAAGTACAGGGGGGAGAACGGAGAGAAGTACAGGGGGGAGAACGGAGAGAAGTACAGGGGGGAGAACGGAGAGGCGTACAGGGGGGAGAACGGAGAGGCGTACAGGGGGGAGAACGGAGAGGCGTACAGGGGGGAGAACGGAGAGGCGTACAGGGGGGAGAACGGAGAGGCGTACAGGGGGGAGAACGGAGAGGCGTACAGGGGGGAGAACTGAGAGACATACAGGAGAGAACTGAGAGACAACATACAAGCATGGAATTAAATAAGAGACAGGCAGGCAGGCAGACGGGAGGTAGGCTGAGAGACAAGAAGTGATGAGAGGGACAGGAAGAGCCCAAGTCTCGGGGTCTGTACTAAGAGACAGGCAGAGGGGCTGAGAGACATGTGCAGGATCTATAGAAACAGGGAGATGAGAGGCAGACAGAGAGATGACAGGCAGAAGTACAGAGAGAGGAAGATGGGGAGATGACAGGCAGAGGTACAGAGAGAGGCAGACAGGGAGATGACAGGCATAGGTACAGAGAGAGACAGATGGGGAGATGACAGGCAGAGACAAACAGGAGAACTGAGAGACATACATTGGAGAATCGATAGACATACAGGAGAGAACTGAGAGGCAACATACAAGCATGGAATTAAATAAGAGACAGGCAGGCAGACAGGAGGTAGGCTGAGAGACAAGAAGTGATGAGAGAGACAGATAGAGACAGACAGGGAGATGATAGGTAGAGGTACCAAGAGAGGCACACAGGGAGATGACAGGCAGAGGTACAGAGAGAGAGACAGGCAGAAAGATGTACAGAGAGAGTCACACAGGGAGATGACAGGCAGAGGTACAGAGAGAGATAGGCAGAGAGATGATAGGTACAGGTACAGACAGGCTGGCAGGGTTTGACAGGTAGAGGTACAGAGAAAAACAGACAGGGAGATGACAGGTCGAGGTACAGAGAGAGACAGACAGGGAGATGATAGGTAGGGGTACAGAGAGGCTGACAGGGAGATGATAGGCAGAGGTACAGAGAGGCAGGCAGGGAGATGACAGGCAAAGAGATGACAGAGAGAGGTAGACCGGGAGATGACCGGCAGAGGTACAGAGAGGCAGACAAGGAGACAGATGACAGGTAGAGGTACAGAGAGAGACAGGCAGAGGTACAGAGAGAAGCAGACAGGGAGATGACAGGTAAAGGTACAGAGAGAAGCAGACAGATGACAGGTAAAGGTACAGAGAGAAGTAGACAGGGAGATGACAGGTAAAGGTACAGAGAGAAGCAGACAGATGACAGGTAAAGGTACAGAGAGAAGTAGACAGGGAGATGATAGGTAAAGGTACAGAGAGGCAGACAAGGAGACAGATGACAGGTAGAGCTACAGAGATAGACAGGCAGAGGTACAGAGAGAAGCAGACAGGGAGATGACAGATAGAGGTACAGAGAGAAGCAGACAGGGAGATGACAGGTAAAGGTACAGAGAGAGGCTGGCAGGGAATAACAGGTAGAGGTACAGAGAGAGGCTGGCAGGGAATAACAGGTAGAGGTACAGAGAGAGGCTGGCAGGGTGCATCCTAGGAATCAGAGTGGGAGAGACAGTTTGATATCAATCAGTAAAAGCCTGAGAAGAGAGGAAGGGAACCTGAGGGACAGGCAGCTTGTGGCAGATAGTGACAGCGAGAGATGGGGATTCTGGATGAACACTGACACCCAGAGACAGTTCCTACAGACGTATCAAGCAGAGGGATGTGGATCCTCCCTGTCTGACGGATATAGAAGACATGGTAGACATTTTACAACAAGGAGAATTTACCATATACTGGCAGAATGGCTCTTGTAGTGACTGATACCAAGAGACAGTCACTGAAAAGGCACTGACACTGAGGGATCATCACTGAGAAAAGAAGAGACTTCCAGTGAAAGGCAGCACTGTACTGAGAGATGGAAGATTGCCACTGAGAGACAGAGATTTTTCATTGACAAATATAGACTATCGGTGATAGAAGAAACTGTCACTGAAATAAAGTTTGTCAGAGAGAGAGAGAGAAGGGGTGTAGACTGAGAGATAAGACTGTCACTGAGAGACGGAAAAAGAGACTACTACCGAGAAGAGAGACTGTCATTGAGGGACACAGACTGCTACTGAGAGGTAGCTGATATACTGAGTGGAGGAAGGGGAGGCTGCAATAACAAACTATCATTTGAACCAACACGATCCTGATCCTTTGTTTTTAAAGGACCGTAGGACATACGAGGGACCCTCACAGTCACCAGCAGAGCTAAGGATGCAGAAATAATAGTTAATGACGTCCTGGGACAATAAACCCAAATACAATCTCCATCTGGGGTAACTGAATAACAAGCACAGGAGCGGGGCATCTGGTGAAAACTGCTTGCCGGTGAGTACAATACCCATCATTCTGCTATGTATCTGAGCAAATGAACTAGGCTGCAGAGGAGTGAGCCTTTTCCTATACATCTGTAAGTGTACGTATGTATATATGGTATGTGATTATCTTGTTAATGTATACCCACCACCAAGGTGTAGACACAGGTACAATAGATAGAAAGACACAGGTACAATAGATAGAAAGACACAGGTACAATACGGTAGATAGAAACAGGTACAATAGATAGACTTCGCAGTGTATATACATTATATACTCATTTTTTCTAAAGTATACTCAGGGATAAAACTCTAAAAGTACCATCTCTTCATGTTGTATTGGCTGTAGTGTATATGCTGTATGTATTTACCTACAATGCTCCACCTCAGTTGTGGACACTTTCCCTGTTTATCCATTGATTCTACATGACTGTAACTCCTAATTAACTCTTTGTAAAAGAGGGTTACATTTAGTTTTTTTCTACTTATTCATATTATCTTGTCTTTTCAATTGACTATTTAACCACTTGAGCTCCAGAAGATTTTACCCCTTTTATTGACCAGGGAATTTTTGTTTGCTATTCGGCACAGCACTACTTTAACTGCCAATTGCGCAGTCATGCAATACTGTACGCAAATGAAATTAATATCATTTTTTCACATAAATAGAGCTTTCATTTGGTGGTATTTGATCACCACTGGGTTTTTTATTTTTTATTATATAAATGAAAAAAATATTGAAAAAAAACCCCACTATTCTCTACTATCTGTTATAAAACATATCCAATAAAACCAAATTTCTTTATAAATTTATTCCAAATGTATTTTGCTACATGTCTTTGGTAGAAAAAATCCCAATAAGTGTATATTAATTGGTTTGCATGAAAGTTATAGGGTCTACGAACAATGGTGTATATATATAAAAATGTTTTTTTTTTTTGTTTTTTTTTAATTTATCAATCCTGATGTACTGACGGCCTGTCTCATTTCCCTAAAATGCCAGGACAGTACAAATACCACTTCAAATGACCCCTTTTTGGAAAGTAGACAGACTGAGGTATTTAGCAAGAGGCATTGTGAGTTTTTTGAAATTGTAATTTTTTTGTCACTTTTTTTTGAAAATTGAAGAAATTAATAAAAACATTTTTTTTTATATTTTTTAACTTACTGTCATCAGTGCAGTACAGCATCATCATATGACTGGAGTGGCTGTGGTCAGAGACACTGGTGACAGTATGTTTAAAAAATAAATACATACATTTTTCATTGAATTTTTAAAAACTTTTTTTTTTCATTTTTTTTTTTTATACTTTCATCAGAGTAGTTCAGAGTCACCATAGTAACATCATAAGCACCATAAGCTTAGATTGAGGAAAAAATCTATATATTTACATACAGACTTATCATTTGTGTGTGTATGTATAAATATCTAAGTTTATAAACACACCGTTCCGGCTTCTAAGATGTGAAAACTGAGGAAAGACACCTATGCTACAAAAATAAATAATAATATTTTGACTGCTGCTGTCACAAGGTGCATAAGCACCTTAACCAAATAAAAGAACAAAACCTTTTAAGGTACAATGTTATTTAATGAATAATAAATACTAGCCAAACAATCATTTTCTTGGGTAATTAATGTACTAATACAAAATCATAAGTGACAGTGATCATGTAATAAAGTCCAGCACAATACATGCTCAGTGCTGTATGCCATTAAAATCAGTTTCAAATAGTACAATCATCTTCTTTGTGATATATTCCCCATTAGTGCTCTAGGGCACACTCCACGTGACCCTTCCAACTTTTCCCGTACACGGCACAGATATGTTTGGGAACATGTTACATGTTTCATCTGTTTAACCACTTCCTGTCCGGACACTTTTACCCCCTTCCTGCCCAGGACAATTTTCAGCTTTCAGCGCTATCACGCTTTGAATGACAATTGCGCGGTCATGCAACACTGTACCCATATGAATTTTTACCATTTTTTTGAGACAGATAAAACTTTATTTTGGTGGTATTTATTCACCGCTGGGATTTTTATTTTTTTTGCTATGTAAATGAAAAAGTCCAAATATTTTGAAAAAAAGGGTTTTTCTTATAAAATTTTGCAAATAAATAATATTTCATCATAAATCTTGGCCAAAATGTATTCCGTTATCTTTTTAGTAAAAAAAAAAAAATAAGCCAAATTAGTTTATAACCAAAAATTATAACTTTTAAACATTTTTTTTACATTTTTATTTTATTTTTTTATATTTTTATTTATTTATTTATTTTTTTACATACGGTCACCCTAGCAGTATAGTGTCACCATGGTGACATTGTACTACTTGTGGGGGGTGATGAAGATTTTTTTATTTTTTTTTTTACACTGATTGCTTTTACACCCATATAGGATGTAAATGCAATCATTTCGCTTTCTCTCTGTTTGCATTCTTGCAGCCATTGAGAACTACTGAGTGAGCTGTGATTGGTCACAGCTTGTCACATGGTACAAGGCTGTTGTGAATAGCCTTGTACCATGTGACCTCTGTGATCATTCACAAATTTCACACGTAGTAAGCAATGATGTCAGAAGTGACATCTTGCTTACTACTTTGCATGTGATCACTGATTGGCCAATCAGCGATCACATGATCGGTACCTTGTACAGAGGTCCCGTCCGACGATCGGTGTTTAACTGTGTCCAGATGACACAGCGGGCACCGGATCGCAGTGCTGCGCGCTCCCAGGGAGCGCGCACAAGCAGGGTGCGGGGAGGCCGTTTATGAACGGCCACCCGACCCTGCAGTGCCACCGTCCAGCTGTTTATATACAACGGCCGGACGGGAGGTGGTTAAGGGTAGAATATGTAACATGTTCCCAATGCTACAGTGCTTGCCCGATACCCCCCTGTGACAGAAATATGGGGAGAAGTTCCCTGTACTAGCTGTCACTTTTTAAAAACAGCATGACTGTGCAGGTCTCTGCCCACATGGCCTCATCATTCATTCACAGTGCACTGAATGAATTAACTGCAAGTCACCACAACCTTGCCGACTGACGGCTTGTATTTCCCAATGAACTACCACGGCGCTGTGGAGCACCATAGTAGTTCATTAAATCTTTCTGTCAGTATATTTGCTTTCCTGTACGGGCAAGCAAATATACTGACAGATCTGCAGGAGACCTGCATGGCACCACACTGGTGCAGTGCTTTACAGGCTCCTGCAACCAAAAATAAAAAATGGATATTTTTTTACCTGCAAAAAAAGTGCATTTATTATTTTTGGTCAAAAGGTGAACTTATCCTTTAAGATGCACTTAATAACCCCCAATGATGGATGGTCTTGATACGTTCCAGTGCTAAACCTTAAATGCCTATCACTGATATCTCAAGCAGAGGGTAATAGGGCGGATACAGGAAAAAAAAGAGCAAATCCTTCCATTGTGAAATACAGTTTGTTGTATACAAAGTATAAAAGCCAGTGCACTCACATTATACTTGACATGGATCGCTTGTACACCAGAAAGCGCTGCTTTGTACCCGGCGTGCAAAAAGTGGAAACGACTTTCCCTGCAAGTGCCTGAGATGTGCTCTAAAATGTGAAAGAACTTGATCGGCTGCTCTATGTTCACAAGCTCCACTTTTGCTCCAGTTTTTGTAAAGCATTATTAGTATATGATATAGTGCAGGGGCAGGCAACCTCAGCACCCCAGCTGTTGTGGAACTGCAAATCCCCTGAGACAACACCCTGACAGCGACAAGCATGACTCGCAGAGGCAGTGTGATTTGTAGTGCACCTCTGCTGGAGTGCTGAGATTTCTCCTACCCTAGTGCATACAGTATGTTCATGCAGAGCCGTCAAGCACATTTCATACTACTCTTGGGTGGCATGGTGGTCAGTCCTTTTATTAGAACAATAATGACATTCAGTCAAGCAGACATGTTGAGACACCAAGCAAATGAGCATTGTCCTTCTCTCAGTAGTCCACTCGGAAAGTGCATTCTGAACATTATGTTTTTTTCCTCTGAGATCATTGAGCCAGGAGCACCTGCAGAAATTGCAAGCACAGAAAATGCTAAATAATTAGCAGTCCTATGCCGATCACAAAAGGTATATTTTTGTGGCCAGTTCACTTGTTTCAGTGAAAGTAGATGACCTAAACACATTCTAAAAATACAATGTACCCACTGCAAAATCTTTTGAGCCCATTGAAGCACACAGGAAGTCTTTAAAGTAGAACTATAGGCAAACTTTTTTTTTTTGGATAGGGAGGGGGGAGGGTTATAACACCTGTCATTTTATTTTTGCCATCTGTGCCCCATTTGGGAGATTTACCCTCACTTCCTGTCCCATAGTCAAAATAAGAATTGAGAGGAAATCCCTGCAAATTAAGGGAATTCCTTGGGGACCCCCAGGTTACCAGAACTCATGTCCCAATTGGAAAATTTCCCCTCTATTACTTTTCTGGGGTCAACCCAAAATTTGTGGTTTTCTTTACTTCCACTTTTGGTGATAACAGTAAACAGGACAAATAGAGAGTGTGAATCTCCCTAATGGGGCCACAGCAATAAAAACCTAATAGGTGCTCTAATCTATCGCCACACTATACAAAATCAAATAATAAAATCAAATAATCAAAATCAAATAAGGCTTTTTGTTATAGTTGAACTTTTGGGTTATATTGCCACTTACAGGAGGATTGAACACGGACAAACAATAAAACTGTAGGCCAGCCCAGGATAACCACTCTGTTATCTAATACCAGCATGCCTTAGCTTTTGTTGCAAAACCGTACTGAGAACATTGTCATAAATACGGGGGGAAGGGGACCTGTGTGCCTTGAAGGACTCCAAGAAAAGGATTTTACAGTGAGTACAAGGCTCCCATTTTCTTACTCGTCCATTGAGGGACACAGGAAGTCTTTAACCTTCAGGTTGTACAGAAGGATTGGACACTGGCAAACAAGGAAACTGTAGGCCAGCCCAGGATAACTCCACCCACACCTAGTGTGTCTCAATTATTCACTAGTGTCCTCGTAGGATGGATATCTTTTTTTTACAGCTCTGCTGCATTAAGACTATTTCTATGCTAGCAATTTTTTTACTGTGATCAAGATTCTTCTTAACATTGCTTGCTAGAGGTTTGTCTCTGTGGTTGCAGTTTTTTGGATCAGGCCTCCTCAGCCTGACTTTTGAACTATTGTTTTGGACCCTGCCGCACTGGCCGCATTGGGATAGCCTGGAAGTGACCTAGGGGCACTGGATTCTACATAGGGCCCTTTGCAGATCCCATTCTGGTAAAAGTTAGACATGGGGAATTTTCAGTTCCAGAGCTGTTGGTATTGCCCCGTTTGTGAAGACTGACAGAAAGCAACAAGCTGAGTGTTCTCTCTCTGTACCAAGCATATCCTGCAAACAGCTCTAGGCCTTGGAAGCTTCACAGGCAGCATTCAGACACCTTGATGGGGGGGGGGAGTTTGCAAACATCCAAAGGTAGGTACCCGCTTTCCCCCACTCAAAAAATGGCCAAAAGTATAAAGAGTAAATTGTAAATAAAAAAAAAGTGTAATAAAAAAGAAAACTAGAAAAGCTACAATTTCTGGGGAAATTGTGTGAAGTGCTCTTGCCTGCTCACACACCTGGGTTTCTATGGCAACTCACTCTACAGCAAGGGCAGAGAAGAGCGGTTAAAAACAAACTGCTCCAACTTGCTCACTTCACTGCCGGTTGCCATCTTCAAACAGTTGTAGTTTAAAAATTATAAATCCTACACCAAAGAGCTTTATATTGTGAGAATCACAAGACCCAGACCTACATTTTGATGCATAGTATGTCTCTGAAGTATTAAAAATGAAGGCACAGTCACAGTTTAGAAATTGTCCTTCAAATTTGAGGTGGCTAGATTGGAGTTTCAATGAATGTCAATGGGCGGCGTGAGTTGCAAACAAATGGCCATATTGTGAAAACTATCAGGACTATGGCTTAGCTGTGGACATTTTTTGTGGCAGCAGGGATAGCTGAATGTTTTGATATAAGGTTTGTGTAGGTGGGCCTGAAAATGGATGGGAGTGATGGCAGTTTAGAAATCATGTCCTGATTTTTCAGCTCGCAATCTAGCTTTTGTCAGCTCCCACTTTAGTTTTGAACATTCCGCCATTCATTCCTATGGGACCAATTTTACCACAAAAACGCCGATATTTCGTGAACCATTCGGCAAAATGTTCCACAAAGTAATAGCACACCAATCGGGAACAATCAGCACGTTTCGGTATATTACTGTCTATGTAGTGTAAAAACTGTGGGAGGAGTTAGGGTGGTAAATTTGGCTATAATAATAAGAATATATATGTGAGATAACAGTAAGTGGTCTTGCCATACAAGAACACTTAATAATTGAAAAAAAATTAATATTTTTTTTTTACATACTGTCACCTGTCAGTGTCCCTGATCAACCCCACACCAGTTATTTGATAACACTGTACTGGACTGGTGACAATATATTTTTAAAAAATAATTGTGCAATTTTTTTTTTAATATCTTCATTTTCCAAAAAGTTGTGACAAAAAAATTACAACTTCAAAAAACTCGCTATGCCTCTTACTAAATAACTTGGATTGTCTATTTTCCAAAAATGGGTTATTTGGAGGGTATTTGTACTATCCTGGCGTTTTTGGGCCTCAAGAAATAGGATTGGCCGTCAGTACATCAGAATTGATTGATTGTCAGATATATATACCATAGTTTGTGGACTCTGTAACTTACCCACAGACTAAATAATATACACTAATTTGGGTTATCTTCAAAGAAATGTAGCAGAATACATTTTGACCTAAATTTATGAAGAAAGGTTATTTATTTGCAAAATTATATAACAGAAATGAAGAAAAACATGTTTTGTTTATTTTTTGTTTATTTAGCAAAAAATAAAAAAATTCAATGATGATTAAACACCAAAAGAAAGCTCTATTTGTGTGGAAAAAATGTTGCAGTGTTGCATGACCGCACAATTGTCATTCAAAGTGCGACAATGCTGAAAGTTGAAAATATTCCTGGGCAGAAGGGGGTAAAAGTACCCAGTTGTCAGGGATCCCCTCTATCCCCGCCGCGATGGTCCCGGCGCAGGCGCAGTGTGCCGCCCTGTGCAGGGACTCGAGCACTAGGTCCGAGCCGGCCGCGGCGTTCGAGTTCACGCATGCACAGTAGAAGCCGCGGCCGCCCGCTGGGCACCAATGGCAGCGCAGGGCGGGATATTTAAACGACCCTGAGCTGTCATTCAGTGCCTTCTGGTCTTACCTGTATCCTGTATCTGCGAACCTGTGAATTGTAAGTTGCTGACCCGGATTGTACCTGACCTTGCTGTATTTCTCCTGCCCTGACCCTTGCTTTGCCTGACCTCTCTCCTGGATGCCCCCTATTGGATTTGACCTGCTGTTGCTGACTTGGCGTGTGACCCGACCATTCTATGCCCGCTGCCTTGTACCTTGCCGTCCTCTCTGTTACCGACCCGGCCCGTCTGACCTTGCTCATCCATCTCGTGCAGTGGGGTCTGCTGACCTCCTCATATCAGACTCTTCCCCGTGGGAGCCCTTGGCGCATACCACTACCACTGACGGACGCACCCAGTAGCCACGACCTGGTCTCAGGAGGCTCCAAGTCCATCCCCACCATCAGGGGCCCTGGAGAACAAGCACCCTGGGACTTAGACTCCGTGCGCTGGGGACGCCTATTCAGTGGAGAGCTAGTGGTACCGCCAGGCGGTCCCTCACACCAGTATTGAAGTGGCTAAAAATGCAATTTTTTCAAAATCTTAAAATACACTGACACTTTACCTTTTTCTACTTTAGCAGAAGAAGATACAATGTATCTTTTTCTCCATTCAAGTGGAGATGAAAAACACATGGGCGGACTGCATTGATCACTGATAGCCAATCAGAGGCTATCACAGCGAAAAGGTGGTCAGGTTCCTGGCTTCTCGGTTCCTAATTGTTAGTACAGAGGGCAGTACCTGTGCTGGGAACTCGCTGTGCAGTGCGCTCCCAGCCTAAACTCATATATTCGGCCCCGTAGAAGAAGACCTGCTTCTGTGTGGCCGTATATTTCTGTATACACAGCGGGAAGGGGTAAACAACCAGCACCCATTCTCCTTCCCTTACCAAAAAACACAGTGGTAGTAAAAACAAGTCGCAAATGCCACCAAGTCACACTGAAAATCTGATCAAATCACAGTTGTACTAGTATGAACCTAGCCTCATGTGTGTTCTATAAAGCAGTGTATCCAGTTTTGTAGGATTTATTTTGTTACTCATTAGTGATGTTTACCTGTTTAGGGATCTGAGGTTAAACTAGAGCAACCTTTCTCCACCTCGGAGGAACCCAGGTGTCGGGGAACAACTACAACAAATGACTTTATTATATTATAAAATTCTTATATTACAGCTCATGATACATTAGTGTGATCAGGAAGTTGTAGAATGTTTTAAATTAAAGAATGTGGTATACCTAGAATATTTGTAGAGAAATAGTAAGCGAGCGCTATCTCAGACTAAGAAAAATAGCCGCTAGAACACCAAAAAGGCAACCAAGGACAAACCTTCCAATAAATCTATATAAAGAAAAGGTGCAGCGCTAGATGTAAATATAACTAGACATATTATAACAACATGCTGAATGGACATAAAATAGACATAAAATAGCAGTAAAATCGAGTGCAAAGTAGTGAATTACACTGAGTGAATTAAAATGAGTGAATGTCCCAAAATTATTCAAACGCCCACGTGGGGAACCAATAGATCCAATTGAAGTGCGTGAAAACGGAAATCTGGTGTATCACACAGTGGATAATGGGTATACCATTGTACCATGTACACTTCAGGATGGCCACCAGCGGTGGTGATGTAAGCCCAGCACCCTATGATGATCATCGCACGAAACGCGTCGGGGGGCTACATTTTCTGGATGTCTGACCACTGCTGGTGGCCATCCTGAAGTGTACATGGTCAGTTTTACTTTTACTTTAATTTATTTTGACCCATTTCTCATACAATGGTGTGTTACCCCTTTATGCAGTATCAACGGTATTACGCTATGTGGTGTCCCTTATTGGACTCCATTGAGAGTCCCCACTTGCAGAAACCAGTTTAGAGGGACCACAGACGGTGACACAGTGTTCAGGCCTTTTTGGAGTACCTACCCTGGATGAGATTGGATGGTGCATTACTCTGACCCTGTTCTGGCAGTAGATGACCATTACCTGAGAGAGGATATCTTATATGCGCATTTTTGATGCACTTCTGGTGAGTGCGCACTCTTTATACCCATTATCCACAGTGTGATACACCGGATTTCCGTTTTCACGCACTTCAATTGGATCTATTGGTTCCCCACGTGGGCGTTTGAATCTTTTTGGGACATTCACTCATTTTAATTCACTCAGTGTAATTTACTACTTTGCACTCGATTTTATTGCTATTTTATGTCTGTTTTATGTCCATTCAGCATGTTGTTATAATATGTCTAGTTATATTTACATCTAGAGCTGCACTTTTTCTTAATATATACCTAGAATATTTGACACCCTGAGCAGATAATTTCACAACAGCCCGCTGCTGTACAAGACAATAATAATTTTAATATAAATGAATACTAATGAGGAACGGTTCACACCATTGTGACTTGGAAGTTGCAAGTCGCATAACAAGTTGCATAACAAGTCACACCCCATGTCTTTCAATGGCCCCGTTCTAATCAAGTTCGTTCGAGTCCAAAAAAAAGGTTACTGCACTACATTCGTGCGACTTCATTGTGACTTGCATTGAGATGTTTAATTGAAGTCGCATTGAAATGACAGCAAGTCGCACAGCATAGTTTGACTTAAAAATCTCACGACTTTGGGGCCATATTAGTGTGAACCGGGGCTTATGGCCTTAACGGAATCAAAGGCTGTGAAAATAGCAGTGTCCTCTTACACTGGTGGCCAGTGGAGAAGTGTCCTCAAATTTTCCTGTCAGTGGAAAATGACATTTGTGGTCATTGTAGATAGGAGATGAATCTACTACTGCTAAAGGAACCCCCATCAACCTCGGGAGGGACTCTAATTGATAATTCCTGAGCTAGAGCAATAATACCTTGTTTATTCCAGATTCAGGGTCTGTTACTTTTGCAGGACATTTAATTATAAACAAGACTTGTTTTTTCCATTCATTATTTCTGTCCTGTAAGTTGAATAGCTGAGTTGTTTCATTATTAAACAATGGCTTTATTGTTCTTGCCCCCACCTTTTAATTAGAACATGATTATAGTATTTTCAGTCTGATGACTGAGCTAACTGCCCAGTCTTGTTATTAGGTTTGATCACAGTAAACCTAAAATACAGGGTAAATGTTCAGATATTTTAGAAAGGAGCATGCAATCCTGAAATTTATATACCGGTACATCGTTGCGTAAATATTGGAGGGTTGGGTAGAAATAATAGGTTAGGCTGGTGTACCGAAGACCTTTGAACTTACTGTGTTGGCACAAATCTGCCATAAATATGAACCTGCATTCTATTTTAAACTTTTAAAAGTAAGATTCCTAACTAAGGCCCGGTTCACACTTATGCATGTTATCAGATGCAGGACAAAATGTCCTTGACCCTTTACAAAAATGCAGCAGTTTAAAACACATAGATGTGAACGTGTGCCATAGGAAACCATGTTAAATGGACTGTAGTGATTTTCTGCAAATCGCTAAAAAGTGCTTCTGTGTGAACCATGCCTTAGGGGCTGATACCTTGAGATGCATGCTATTACTTTCTTAACTTCTGTGCACCTCTGATTTAGTTCCACTTTGTATTCAGGCTTGACTTTACCTGTCTTCTTTGCCAAGCCCTGTCAGCTGTCATTCCAGTACCGCAGTATCCAGTAAAAGCAAAGGTGAAGACAAGATGCTGGATTCAAGTTTTTGATAGATACAGTAAAGTGCAGGCATTGGGAACATATGGCTCTAGTTCAGCAGTTCACCACAAATCAGGGGGCCACATGAAGTGGAGAATCCTTGTAAGAACAGTCTAATAGGAGAGCAGAAGGAAATGTTTGGAGCATTCTGAATGCCCTGTTACTAACAAATAAAATGATTTACAGTCCTGTTCACACATTGTGTTTGCTTTGCTTCACTTCAAAAGTTATACCCCATGTGGCTTTCTTGGTGCTTCAAAGTGTTTTCAAAGCCTTAATAGAAGTCTATGACAAAGCTCACTTACAGCACCTGGAGCTTTTGAGAGGCTTTTATTCAGCTTTAGCTATGCTTTGTTTTGGAGGTATTGCAGGTATGAGATATCCCAGGATGAACTGGGAAACCAACAAACAAACCAGAAAGACATCATCAGCAGTCACTTTTGGTTCATGTGTATATATTCTGGAAGTGTCTTGTGCAGATGTCACATCTGGTGTGTAGCGTGGAGCAGCAGGAAGGTGAGCTGGATCCAGAGTGGAGCAGCTAGCAGACAGCACATGTGGTGTGCAAGATGGGAATGCTATAGCAGAAGGTGAGTGGGGACCAGAGAGAGAGAGGACTGAGCGGCGAAAGATCCGCAGAGCTGGCAGACCAGAGCAGGAGAAACTAGCAATGTCAGAGGTGGTGTGCAGCACGGGAGCAATAAAGGAGGAGGAGAACGGGGACCAGAAAGAGAAAAGAGAACCGGAGGATCAACAGAGCTGGGGGTTACTACTTAGTGAGAAATAAAGAGAGCTGGGGGTACTACCGAGCAGGGGATTTTCTGAATGAGGGTACTGATAAGCTTGGGATCTGCTGAACAAGGGTACCAATGCTGAACTGAGCCCCTTTAAAACAAATAGAAAATCAACACACACATACAGGGCATTTGCCAGGCTTGATTAAAGCTCCAAAAAAACATCACTGACGCATCACAGAAGCATGAAAAACACATCAAAAAAGCATGTTGAAATGATAGGCACTTTAATGTGTGTTAATGCTGAAGCAAGTGTAAATGAGCCAGGCAAATGCCCTGTATGTATAGATTTTGTATTTGTTTAAAAGGGCACAGTGGAACCATGACTCCATAGTACCTCCATTCATCAGACCCCCAGCTCCCTATTCTCTCTGTTCAGCATTGGTATTCTCATTCAGCAGATCCCATGCTCAGTAGTACCCCCAGCTCTGTTGATAACTCTCTCAGTAGTAACCCCCAGCTCTGCTGATCCTCTGGATTCTTTCTCTGTCTGGTCCTCGCTCACTTCCCACTTTATTGCTCCTATACTGCACACCACATCTGATATTGCTAGTTTCTCCTGCTCTGGTCTGCCAGCTCTGCAGATCCTTCTCCACTCAGTCCTCTCTCTCCAGTCCCCGCTCACCTTCCGCTACAGCATTCCCATGTTGCACACCATGTGTCCTGTCTGGTAGTTGCTCTGCAGTTGCGTAGTACCCCTTGCTCTGCTGACCCCCCACTCAGTAGTAATCCCCAGCTCTGCTGATCCTATGGTTTGTTGATCCTCCTCTCTCTCTGTTCTCCGCTCACCTCCCACTATTTTGCGCCCATGCTGCTGATCCTTTGCCACTCAGTTCTATCTTTCCAGTCCCCGCTCACGTCTGCCATCTGCTAGTTGCTCTGTTCCAGTCCGGACCCCGCTCACCTTCCTGCTGCTGCGCGCTACGCACCAGATATGACGTCTGCACTAGACACTCCAACAATATATACACATGAACCAGAAGTGACTGCTGATGATGTCTTTCCTGTTCACTTGCTGGTTTCCCAGTGCATCCTGGGATATTTCATACCTGCAATACCTTCAAAACAAGGGGAGGTTAGAGCTGAATAAAAGTTCCTCAAAGGCTGCAGGTTCTGTTAGCGAGCTTTGTCATAGACTTCTATAGAGGCTTCGCAAATGCTTTGAAGCACCAAGAAAGTAACTTGACTTTTGTAAGTAACATACTTTTGAAGCAAAGCAAAGCAAACGCAATGTGTGAACAGGACTGTAAGCGTACCATTTTATTTAATGACAGGTGCTTTTATTGGCATTCAGAGTGCTTTGTCCAATGCCACATTTTGAAGCACGTGCAAACGAGCACTAATACCAGTTTTTCACCTGGAATGTCATATATCACAAGAACTACCTAAAATACAGTAGTGATGGGGATGATAAAAAATAGTGTTGATCTCCATATTGCAAATAGGGTTTAACTGTTCTGTTACCTAATTTGGGGTAATTCTGAGAATTACACCTCTCCTTTTTTATACAGTATTTTATGGGTTTTTATCCCCAACGCTTTTATAGGTCTTGTCATTTTAATGACATTCCTCATAAATAAAATGGTCTCTTTCTTTTGGATGTGTTTGCTTGCATTTTATATATTGTATGTTAATTATATAACTTTTTTTTTCTACATACACACATACCTACTGTACATACATGTTTGCTTTCTAGCACTCAAGAAGGGAGAGTTTGTTGGCTGTTTTGCTTTTTGCCCTGAACCAATTTTATCATTAACAGATTTTGGACCTTTGAACATTAGATTTTTTTGCTTTTATTAGATAGCGGCTATCAGTAAAAGCACTGTTGTAGGAAAAGAGAATGCCAGTTGGTGAAAAATATCCATAAAGTCAATCACAGATTTCCTGCTTCTTTTTTTGAGACAAAAAATTAGTGTTTGAAAGTGATTTAAAAGAATTTCAAACAGGTTTACCTTTCATAGATTGATCAGAATGTTGAATGAATCTATACTGTACCTGTTGCTGCCTGACAAACGGCCAATCTAGAGCAGTTAGCAGACCAATATAAAATAATATCGGGGCCAGTTCACACTAACCACATACACCGCAACATTTATTTTATCTACTTATTTGTTACAGGTACTTATATAACGACATCAATTTACACAGCGCTTTACATGTATGTGTGTGTATATACAGTCAGGTCCATAAATATTGGGACATCGACACAATTCTAACATTTTTGGCTCTATACACCACCACAATGGATTTGAAATGAAACGAACAAGATGTGCTTTAACTGCAGACTGTCAGCTTTAATTTGAGGGTATTTACATCCAAATCAGGTGAACGGTGTAGGAATTACAACAGTTTGCATATGTGCCTCCCACTTATTAAGGGACCAAAAGTAATGGGACAGAATAATAATCATAAATCAAACTTTCACTTTTTAATACTTGGTTGCAAATCCTTTGCAGTCAATTACAGCCTGAAGTCTGGAATGCATAGACATCACCAGACGCTGGGTTTCATCCCTGGTGATGCTCTGCCAGGCCTCTACTGCAACTGTCTTCAGTTCCTGCTTGTTCTTGGGGCATTTTCCCTTCAGTTTTGTCTTCAGCAAGTGAAATGCATGCTCAATCGGATTCAGGTCAGGTGATTGACTTGGCCATTGCATAACATTCCACTTCTTTCCCTTAAAAAACTCTTTGGTTGCTTTTGCAGTCTGCTTTGGGTCATTGTCCATCTGCACTGTGAAGCGGCGTCCAATGAGTTCTGAAGCATTTGGCTGAATATGAGCAGATAATATTGCCCGAAACACTTCAGAATTCATCCGGCTGCTTTTGTCAGCAGTCACATCATCAATAAATACAAGAGAAGCAGTTCCATTGGCAGCCATACATGCCCACGCCATGACACTACCACCACCATGCTTCACTGATGAGGTGGTATGCTTAGGATCATGAGCAGTTCCTTTCCTTCTCCATACTCTTCTCTTCCCATCACTCTGGTACAAGTTGATCTTGGTCTCATCTGTCCATAGGATGTTATTCCAGAACTGTGAAGGATTTTTTAGATGTCGTTTGGCAAACTCTAATCTGGCCTTCCTGTTTTCGAGGCTCACCAATGGTTTACATCTTGTGGTGAACCCTCTGTATTCACTCTGGTGAAGTCTTCTCTTGATTGTTGACTTTGACACACATACACCTACCTCCTGGAGAGTGTTCTTGACCTGGCCAACTGTTGTAAAGGGTGTTTTCTTCACCAGCGAAAGAATTCTTCGGTCATCAACCACAGTTGTTTTCCGTGGTCTACCGGGTCTTTTGGTGTTGCTGAGCTCACTGGTGCGTTCCTTCTTTTTAAGAATGTTCCAAACAGTTATTTTGGCCACGCCTAATGTTTTTGCTATCTCTCTGATGGGTTTGTTTAGTTTTTTCAGCCTAATGATGGCTTGCTTCACTGATAGTGACAGCTCTTTGGATCTCATCTTGAGAGTTGACAGCAACAGATTCCAAATGCAAATAGCACACTTGAAATGAACTCTGGACCTTTTATCTACTCATTGTAATTGGGATAATGAGGGAATAACACACACCTGGCCATGGAACAGCTGAGAAGCCAATTGTCCCATTACTTTTGGTCCCTTAACAAGTGGGAGGCACATATGCAAACTGTTGTAATTCCTACACCGTTCACCTGATTTGGATGTAAATACCCTCAAATTAAAGCTGACAGTCTGCAGTTAAAGCACATCTTGTTCGTTTCATTTCAAATCCATTGTGGTGGTGTATAGAGCCAAAAATGTTAGAATTGTGTTGATGTCCCAATATTTATGGACCTGACTGTATATATTCTGTCCCTGCATAGAGCTCTGCTATTATATTTGACATGAAAAAGTATTGTGGCTGCAACAATTTGTCTATTTGTATCCATTTCGGATACAGATGTTTTTATTCGGATACAAATAGATACATTGTTGCAACCGCAATACTTTTTCATATCAAATATAATAGCGGACTGGAATTCTTCTTTTTTTTCTTCTTCTTCTATTTCTTTTTATTGCAGGTCACGGCTCATATGCAGATTTTTTTATCGGTAAAGAGATCGGCCGATTTGCCCATCATTGCCGGGAAATTCGGCCAATTTTTTTCCAACTTCACCGATAAAAAAAAATGTTCCAAAATCACGAAAAACGGACGACCAATTAACCCACTAACGGTGTGAAAATCGGCCATTTTTTTTTTTTCGGCCCGAAAAATCGGCCGATTTTCGACCCGTCTATGGCCTGCATTAGAGAATAATTTACTAAAACTGGAGAGTTAAGACTATAGTTTTTGTTTTGTGAAAGCTTAATTGAACAAGCTGAAGATTGGCTACCAGGCACAGCTGCACCTGATTTTGCACTCTCTAGTTTTAGTGAATCAGCCCCTTAGTGCTCTGAATTGAGACAAGTACACACTATATAGGGATATGCTTTGCTCATATTTCATGTCAGAGGTGTGCAAAGGATTACTTGGTCATCTCTTATGGGTTAGTGTAATGTACTGAAGTTTGCTGTATATAGAGGCTTTAAAAATGATATATGCCCTGTAAGGAAAACTTAGCTGAGACAAATCAGTAGGCTTTTTAATTACAGACTACCATCTGAAAATGCTAGCAACCTGGCTGAATCTCTGATCCTCTGTCCTCATTCCCTTCTGAGTTACTGAACTTGAACAAATATGAAGAGCACTAATGACTTCACTTGCTGTATTTTGGTCTAGGTCAGAGTCTCCTATGAGGTTGGGGGAATGCGGAAGAAACACCTCTGACCTTGTGTATCTGGGGTACAATGGTAACAGGACAATCCATTCAGATGAACCCACTAGATAAGGGTCAGCCAGCAATGTGTACCATATACACGTGTCTGTCATCCTTTCTTTCCAGAAATGGTAGCGATAGGTGGCTCTAATCTCATGTCCTTGATCTACTTTACTTTGTTCCTGTTTTAAAGGCTTCAGCAATTTCCGTAATTCTTTTGTTTTTTCCTGTCCTGGTTTATCAGAATTCATAAACTCCAAAGATTCTGTAAAGCTTGATTTTCAGAACAAAACAAAAAATTTCCACACAAAAATGTTTTCTAAAGGAACTCTGGAGTTAGTGAATTCTGGAGAATCAGAGCAAAAGAAGACACTGGAGCTTGGTCTAAAGATAACTCCTTTACTGCAGCTTTTATACAACAAGAGGTTTTAATTATTTGAAAACCCAGATCTGGCTATAACCACCCTTAACCATTGTTTTTGCATTTCTAAATTCACGATCCATCTTGCAGCAATGGAGAGTCCAGACCGAATAGTAAAAGCATCTGCTTCAGTGGAAGAACATGAGAGTCCATACATGAGCAAAACCTGCTCCATGTCCGAGGAGCTCCTCATGGAAGACCAGCTGAGGAGAAAGCTCAAATTCTTTTTCATGAACCCATGTGAAAAATTTCGTGCCCGAGGCCGCAAGCCATGGAAGCTATGTATTCAGATATTAAAAATAGGACTGGTAACAATTCAGGTATGTTCTGTAGCCAGAAATGATGCTGTCCCCTCCTGAATGCTTGTTTTTTCTTTCTTTTTTTAGGTTGTTTTTTTTATGTCCAGCTGAACAGGGATTTTGTATTGAAACATCATGCATCAAGCCAAGTGAAACAGCTTAACTTAGTTCAAATGGTGTGTTTGAAGGGCAGTGCCATGCCAGGTTAAATTTGATGCCACGTGTACACCCTGCATAGTATGCTTGTAGATAGGCAGTCTGAGAGCAGTTAAAATGCAGACCAGCCACCAGTTTTTACTGAACCCTGGCCCCCTGTTTGAAAGAGCCCTTAGTATCATTCTTGATTGTGTCTATATTCCCATAACCACTTCCCGTCCGGGCCATGTACATAAACAGCCGGACGGGAGCAGTGCAGGGGCGGGTGGTCGTTTATAAATGTCCTCCCCGCTTCCCTGGTTGTGCGCGCTCCCTGGGAGTGCGTAGCACCGCGATTTGGTGCCCGCTGTGTCCGGAAGAAACACCGATCGTTGTACGGGACCTCTGTGTGAGGTCCCGATCATGTGATCACTGGTTGGCCAATCAGTGATCACATGAAGAGTAGTAAGCAAGATGTCACTTCTGACATCATTGCTTACTACGTGTGAAATCTGTGAATGATCAGAGAGATCACATGGTACAAGGCTATTCACAACAGCCTTGTACCATGTGACAAGCTGTGAGCAATCACAGCTCACACAGTATTTTTCAATGGCTGCAAGAATGCAGCCAGAGAGAAGAAGAAATGATTGCTTTTACAGCCTTTATGGGGGTAAAAGCAATCAGTGTAAAAAAAAAATAAATCTTCATCACCCCCACACAAGTAGTACAGTAACACTGTACTGCTAGGGTGACGTTATGTTAAAAAAAAACATAAATAATAAAAAAAAAAATGTAGAAAATATTTTTTTTTTAAATTATAATTTTTGGTTATAAACTAATTTTGGGTTTTGTTTTTTTTTTACTAAAAAGATCAATTTTGGCCAAGATTTATGAAGAAAGATAATTTATTTGCAAACTTCTATAAGAAAAACACTTTTTCTAAATTTTTGGACATTTTTTCATTTATATAGCAAAAAAATAAAAATACAAGTGGTGAATAAATACCACCAAAATAAAGTTGTATCTGTCTCAAAAAAAATGCTAAAAAATTCATATGGGTATAGTGTTTCATGACTGCGCAATTGTCATTCAAAGTGTAATAGCACTGAAAGCTGAAAATTGTCCTGGACAGGACGGGGGTAAAAGTGTCCAGACTTGAAGTTGTTAAAGCAATTCTAAAGGTTAATTTTTTTTTTTTTTTTTGGAAAATAACAAACATGTCTATACTTACCCGCTGTGTGCAGTGGTTTTGCACAGATCAGCATGGATCCTCCTCTTCTTGGGTCCCCCGCAGGCTCTCCTGGCCCTTCCCTCCTGTCAGGTGCCCTCACAGCAAGCAGCTTGCTCTGTATGTCCATTCACACACGGAGCTATGGCTTGGCCCCACCACCTCTCTCTCCTCATTGGCTAACTGGCTGTGATTGAGCTGTCTCAGCCAATAAGGAGGCAGAGACCCGAGACAGCCGAGGCTGTCATTTACATCGCTGGATCGCGATGGGGCTCAGGTAAGTAAAGGTAAGTATTGAGGGGGCTGGGGGCATTGCTGCACACAGATGTTTTTTACCTTCATGCATAGAATGCATGAAGGTAAAAAACCTTCAGTCTTTACAACCACTTTAAACTGGCAATATGTGTCAACTTTTCAATCAATTTCAACCAATTATAAGCTACCGGGAATTGCAAATAAGTAATGATAAGAAACTACACAATCTATCAAACACTAGATTGATCATCCAGCAGAATTTAATAAATTGTTAAGTCCAAACTTCGTTAAATTGGTAACTTTAAAACAGTTTATTTACAGATCAAACTGGAAAAAATCACCAGTAATTTTGTTAATAGTATTCAGAATTTTTCACTACATTCAATTGGTGCCGTTTTGATTTCCATTTCCTTGCTGATGATCTAAACCACCACTTTGGGTTTTTGGTTGGCTTGAGATTTTTTTAAAGTTATTCTAAAAAGATTACCTTTATCTTCACATATCACCAAATGTGTTTTTATGTCAGTCTCTAATAATCCCCTGTACAGACAGTGGGGACAAACTTTAAGCCAATCAGGTTAGTTTGTTTGCATGTTGTTTGTCAACCTAACACTGAACATGTTTACAGAATGGGAGAGCAGAGGGATGGCCTCATCAATTTGCTGCTCCATCATTGTCAGCTGTAGGCTCATAGCTCAAAAGGACATGCTGACCACGAATAATTCATGAGCTAAAATACACTCATGCTTTTCCACCACCACATTTCCTCTATACTTATGTGTATAGTAAGTTAGAGGTTGGTGGGGAAGTTGAACGTATAGACAATTTTGGTAGTTAAATAACATATTCATAGATAGAGGTCTACAAATCTGACCCAAAAGATGGACAAATAAAGCGGTATTAGGCTGCATGCACAATGGCTTACAAACTGAGCGTGTTTGTACTAGCATTTAGGAGTGTTTGGCATTTGTTTTTTGTTTATTTTCTGCCAGAAAACCGCTCTCAAAAATGCAAAACAGAAGGGTTCTTTTTTGCCTCTAAGCGCTAAGATTAAAAATCCCTCTAGACTACCTAATGTGCATGGACACATAGGATAACATTAGTTGCTTCTACAGACAAAACACCTTTTTTAAGCCAGTGTGCATGGAACCCTAAACCCAAAACCAAAAATGTAACATATTGCAGCTCACCAGTCATTAGATGTGGTGGCTGCATTAGTTTTAATTTTTAGGCTTTTTTCCTCAGTTTTCACACGATGCGCCTACACTGTGGATGAACAAGAGATCCCTGTGCTCAAATCCCAAAAGCTAGTGCATGCATTTATCCATCAGGTGCTAAAGGGGTGTAACCACCTATTAACACTAGAAATTCTGAAGGACCCTCTGCACACTGGTATATACCCTTTCAAGCAGACTATGCAATAAATAGGGATATTTAGTTCACACATATTGCAATACATGCTTAAGCTGGCCAACTGCCTCAAAGTAATCCCTCTATGGCCGGTCCTACTCTGCCCTGCCTACGCAAATGCTACTGTGGACACAATGCTAGCATAGGGGAAAAGACACAATGGGGAGAGCTACAAGGTTCAGGTCTGGCTACTGACCCAACAATACAACAAACAAGAGATCCCTGTGCTCAAATCCATACAGCTAGTACATGCATTTATCCATCAGGTGCTAAAGGGGTGTAACCACATTAACTCTAGAAATTCTGAAGGACCCTCTGCACACTGGTATATACCCTTTCAAGCAGACTACACTGTGGATGAAGACGCAACAGAGACACCTTTTTACAGCAGCATTGTTAATATGGGGGAGGGGAGTGTTAAATGCACTAGCAGATTTAGCTACACTAAACAAATTGAAGCTGAACATTAGCTCGCACTTTATAAGCAGTTAAAGCTACTAATTTTTTTTTTGGTATAAAGATTTTACATAAATATATAAAAGCTGATCCTTTTATGCACCTGTGTTAGTGGTAGGTGGTCCGTCTCAGCCTTCTAACTGCAACACCTGCAGGATGGCTTGTTCTGTTGAAAAACAACATCATTAAAGGCAGGATCACCAGAGTGAAAATAAAGAAAACAAATGCAGCCATCACATGCAATTGGTAAGCTGCAATATGTTTGCTTTTGGTTTAAAACCACTTTTGGAAAGAAAAATGGATTTACCTTTTTTGCAATTACTATAACATACTATAAGAGGAGAATCTGTATATAGGGCATATAACAGAAATGCTGGGACTATAATTTTTGCATGGGGATCCATTTTAAATGATGAAGACATTAAATAAAATTGCTGTACTTCTGCTGATTTGGCCTGTGCCATGTCATTGCCAGTCCAAATACTTTTAGGGTTACCGCACCCACACGCTGTACATTAGCAACAGAAAGTAGATGATGTCAAATATATCATCAGTGGGTTCACTTCAGTTACTAGAAATGAACCTGATGCTGGACCATGGTGACAGAAATATAGAAACAAGATAGTTCAGCCCAGTTATGAAGCAAATCTTTTAAAGAATAACTGCAAGGGAAACAATTCAGCCTTCCAAAAGACTGGCAATTATTTATTTACGTAATAACTTGGTTACACTTTAATTCTGAAAACAAGGACCAACTTCTATTGATAACATGAAAAATCTCCCTTTTGGTTGCAATATGCATTTTAATATTCTGGAAAGTTTACAAAAGTTATCTGGTTTCTGTACAAAAATAAGAAAAATGTTTCATTTGTTTTATCATTTATCTTTTATCATTTATCTTGATTCTTGCGCTTACGGGAAAATATTTGTTTTGAAAGGCAGACTGCTCTTAGGCAGCATTAAACAAAGTACGTATTATATTTAGACTTACTGGGAACTGACCAATTTGTAATGTACGTCTGCTGAACAAAGTGTATTCGAAAACAAGGACAAGCTTCTGTTGATAACATATGCAAAATCACCTTTTGCTTGTCATAAGCAATCTAATATTCCTGGAAATTGACAAAACCATCTTGTTTCTGTGCAAAAACAAAAAAAAATACATTTATCTTCATAAAACTTTAAATTGCTACTTTGATAACTTTTGATTCTTGTGATTAAAAGAAAATATATATATTTTTTTAAGGCTGATGGCTCAGAGGCAGCATTAAACAAGGTGCATGTTATATTTAGTCTTACTAGAATTTGATGAAATTGTACTCTGTGTGCAGAATAAATTCTGATAAATCAATAGCCTGAATGACATTCATTGTGTTTCCTTTAGCTGGTGCTGTTTGGACTCAGCAATCAGTTGGTCGTCACCTTCAAGGAGGAGAACACAGTAGCGTTCAAGCATTTGTTTCTGAAAGATTACAAGGATGCCAGAGATGACACCTATGCAGTCTATCGGCAGGAAGATGTTTATAATCACATCACTTTCACTATTAATAGAGTAAGGCTATGAAATATTGCTCAGGTCATGGTAGATTTTATACGCAAAAGTATGTGGACACCCCTCCAAATTATTGTGCAGGTGTTTCCAGTGAAGTGTACTCTTAATACTACAATATCGAGTATACAGATATTTTAAACAGTTGTGTGTATCCAAAACTATGGCTTGAGTTTAGGGACGGTCGTTTTCTGTTCAAGCCTCACTGTGCCCCTGTGCACAAAGCCAGCTCCAAAAAGACATGGTTTGGTGTGGAAGAACTCAAATTGGCCTGCACAGAGCCCTAGCTTCAGTCTTTTTTTAACACTTTTGAGATAATTTTAGGATACAGAGCCTGAGCCAGGCCTTCTCCTCCAACATCTGTACCTGACCTCACAGATACTCTTTTGGATAAATGGGCACAAATCCCAACATACACACATTGAAATCTTGTAAAAGGGCTTCCCAGATAAGTGGAGAGTGTTATGGCTGCAAAAGGGAGCTAACTCCATATTAATGCCCATGGCTTTGGAATGGGATGTCCAACAAACATACTGTATGTAGATGTGATGGTCCATTGTCCACAACCTTTTTGCCCATAAAGTATACATACTATAGGCAAGTGACTTCAAAAGGACATTAGAGGAAGTGAAAGTATAGAGGGATGTACAAAAATAATAACTGAAGCATGTGCCATCATTTTCCTTAAGGTGTGCCAATCATCCACAGAATGGAACTATTCTGTGGACTGAGCTAGAACGCAGCCTTCTTCATTTGCTACAATGCCATGATGTCCAATAGAAGTTTGGCTTATTTACAATTCACCTATCTTGTGCGCATAAATATCTTACGTAATCTGTCAGTGTCATAGCAGGCACCATCCTATGGCACATCTTATCTTTACAGTACCTGCCTCCCTGATCTGACATGGAAGCGCCCAGAGGCTCTGAAAATCTGTATCCAGTATAGGCATGCTCTAATATGAAAGTCAGTATGCAATTAAAGGTCACTGCACTGTGGAATGGTGAAGGAAATGTGCATATTTCTCCCATATCAAAAAGATTGTTTTGTTTTTTTTAAGGCAGCTACAGCATTGGCTTGGAGACATGGGCATGGTCTCTAAGGGTATGATGTGGCACCAGAAGGTGCCTGCTATGTAGCTGAATTTATTTTTATGAGCACATTATAGGTGTGCTTTAACCCTCTAACTAGATGCCCAGGCTGAAATGTCTTAATATGTTGTTGCTGCATCATTGTAACTATTGCTAAACTTTTTTCTTAGTACCTGGAGCTCAGAAATATCTCTGTTGGTAATCATGCCTATGATAGAGGAGAGGATGGAAGACATGGAATGACTGTCTGCCAGTATTTCTATAAGCAGGGCAGCATTTTCCCTGGAAATGAAACCTTTGATATTGACCCTAAGATCGAGAAAGGTAATTACAAACCACAAACTCAGTCCTGTCTGAGAGGATTCACCTACCCTCCTTGTAGACTACTAATCATTATTAGCAATTTTTGGTAGATTAAAGAGAGTCAAGGAATGCAATCAAAACCTGTAAGAACCTTTAGGCACCAGGCATTCTCCTTATGCTGGAATCTGCATTTCCACTTTTGCAGGCAAATGTGAACAACACTCACTTTATATTTGTTACATATTCCCATTCCCATAGCATAATTTAAATATTTAAAAATTGCTCTTTACTTTTTAAGTTGCTTAATATGGTTAAAAAAAGGTTGTCTGCCTTGCAGCTGGAATTTTCACTGTGCTACTAAGTCTTTGCCATGTATTTGGGACCTGGCAGAGATCTGTGACATGCCTGTGTTGGGGATTAAGGCAGAATGGGGCTCTGGCAAGGCAGCAGCTTTGGCCCCCCATTCCTGTGATTTGTCCTTGACAAAGATTGCAATAAACACAGAAAAAGTACTCAGTTTGCATTATCTGTATTGCCATGGCCCCTTCTCATCAGACCCCAATTACAAGAACATCCTGCCTTGTAGGCATATTCACAGCTTGGGCCAATTGCACTATTCCTCAGGTTTATTGCAGGAGTATGAAGGTTGTTGCTGGGTCCTCTAGATATTCCTCAGACCTTAAGCTGCTGCCTAGGTTGCCTTGTGGATGGTCCAGCTCTGCATGTCAAAATGAAGATTAGAACCATAGAGAAATTAGACTGAATTCATGGGAGATCCGATCAGGTCCACCTGTTCGTTTTTCAGGCAGACCTGATTAGATGGTTCATGTATCCCTATGGACCAGTGGTTAAACAGACTTGTGTCCGTTTACACCCATCTACCTCCAATTTGATATTGTCCACTAAGAAAAACAGGAGGGGATCCGTACCCTCTTCGTCTAAGTGAATCAGATTGGATGGTAGTTTGGTATAAACAGACAGCTGGTCTACACCCTATCGTCTATAGAGCAGAGCAGCTGTGTCCGTGTCCGCTCTGCAGAAATTATTATTATACAGTATTTATAAAGCGCCAACAGTTCACTCAGCGCTGTACATTACAAAGGGGGACAGAACATACGACAGTACAATAACAATACAATGCGATACACGAGGGGATCGAGGGCCCTGCTCTTTCGAGCTTACAATCTAGGAGTGAGGGGATAGTGGTACAGGAGGAGATAGCTGTGGGGGATGGGGTGGTAGGAAGAGTGGAGGAGGTCGGCAAATTAGCAGGGGGTGGGGTAGGGTTCCCTGAAGAGGTGGGTTTTCAGGGTGCGCCTAAAGGAGAGGAGAGTAGGTGATAGTCTGATGGGTTGGGGCAGGGAGTTCCAAAGGATGGGTGACATCCTGGAGGCGGGCATGGGAGAAGTGGACCAGGGAACTAGAGAGAAGGAGGTCTTGTGAGGAGCGGAGTGTGCGTGTTCGGTGATAGTTGGATATTAGGTCGGTGATGTAATTTGGGGCAGTATGGTGGACAGCTTTGTACGTCAGTGTTTAGAATTTTGAATTTGATCCGTTGGACAATCGGAAGCTAGTGGAGGGATTGGCAGAGGGGGGTGGCGGAAACAGAGCGGTTTGTAAGGTGAATGAGTCTGGCTGCCGTATTTAGGATCGACTGAAGTGGGGATAGCCTGTGGCGGGGCAGACCAGTGAGGAGGGAGTTGCAGTAATCAAGTCGTGATATGATGAGGGAGTGTATGAGTTGTTTAGTAGTGTCTGGGGTTAGGAATGTGCAGATGTTGGCGATGTTGTGGAGGTAGAGTCTGCATGAGTTTGTTAAAGATTGGACTTGGGGCTGGAAGGATAGGTTGGAGTCCAGAATGACACCAAGTACTCTGGCCTGCTGGGCGGGTCTGATAGTGGCATTGTTGGACGTGATGGAGAAGTCAGTGGGGGGTGGTGTGCGGGCTGGGGGGAAAACTAGGAGCTCGGTTTTGGAGAGGTTGAGTTTAAGGAAGTGGAGCGACATCCAGTCTGATATGTAGCTCAGTAGGTGTGTGATTCGGGCGGAGACTGAGGGGGTGAGGTGGGGGGTTGAGAGATAGATTTGTGTTTCGTCGGCATAGATTTGTGTGTCGTCGGCATATAGATGGTAGTTGAAGCCGTGAGAGTGTATGAGTTGGCCAAGGGAGGAGGTGTACAGTCATGGCCGAAATTGTTGGCACCCTTGATATTTCTCCAGGAAATCATGTATTTCTCACGAAACGTATTGCATTAACACATGTTTTGCTATACACATGTTTATTCCCTTTGTGTGTATTGGGACAAAACAAAAAAAGGGAGGAAAGAAAGCAAATTCGACATAATGTCACACAAACCTCCAAAAATGGGCTGGACAAAAGTATTGGCACCCTTTCACAACTGCGGATAAATAAGAATGTTACAAGCATGTGATGCTCCTGTAAACTCACCTGGGGCAAGTAACAGGTGTGGGCAATATAGAAATCACACCTGAAAGCAGATAAAAAGGAGAGACGTTCACTTAACCTTTGCATTGTGTGTCTGTCTGTGCCACACTAAGCATGGACAACAGAAAGAGGAGACGAGAACTGTCTGAGGACCTGAGAACCAAAATTGTGGCAAAATATCAACAATCTCAAGGTTACAAGTCCATCTCCAGAGAACTAGATTTGCCTTTGTCCACAGTGCGCAACATTATCAAGAAGTTTGCAACCCATGGCACTGTAGCTAATCTCCCTGGTCGTGGACGGATGAGGAAAATTGATGAAAGATTGCAACGCAGAATAGTCCGGATGGTGGATAAGCAGCCCCAAACATGTTCCAAAGACATTCAAGCTGTCCTGCAGGCTCAGGGAGCATCAGTGTCAGCGCGAACTATCCGTCGACATTTAAATGAAATGAAACGCTATGGCAGGAGACCCAGGAGGACCCCACTGCTGACACAGAGACATAAAAAAGCAAGACTACAGTTTGCCAAAATGTACTTGAGTAAGCCAAAAGCCTTCTGGGAAAACGTCTTGTGGACAGATGAGACCAAGATAGAGCTTTTCGGTAAAGCACATCATTCTACTGTTTACCGAAAACGGAATGAGGCCTACAAAGAACAAAACACAGTACCTACGGTAAAATATGGTGGAGGTTCAATGATGTTTTGGGGTTGTTTTGCTGCCTCTGGCACTGGGTGCCTTGACTGTGTGCAAGGCATCATGAAATCTGAGGATTACCAAAGGATTTTGGGTCGCACTGTAGGGCCCAGTGTCAGAAAGCTGGGTTTGCGTCCAAGATCCTGGGTCTTCCAGCAGGACAATGACCCCAAACATACGTCAAAAAGCACTCAGAAATGGATGGCAAAGAAGCGCTGGAGAGTTCTGAAGTGGCCAGCAATGAGCCCAGATCTAAATCCCATTGAACACCTGTGGAGAGATCTTAAAATTGCTGTTGGGAAAAGGTGTCCTTCCAATAAGAGAGACCTGGAGCTGTTTGCAAAGGAAGAGTGGTCCAAAATTCCGGGTGAGAGGTGTCAGAAGCTTATTGATGGTTATAGGAAGCGACTGATTTCAGTTATGTTTTCCAAAGGGTGTGCAACCAAATATTAAGTTAAGGGTGCCAATACTTTTGTCCATCCCATTTTTGGGGTTTTGTGTGACATTATGTCATATTTGCTTTTCTGCCTCTGTTTTATATTTGTTCCAATACATACAAAGGGAATAAACATGTGTATAGCAAAACATGTGTTAATGCAATACCTTTTTTGTGTGAAATACTTGATTTTCAGGAAAAATATCAAGGGTGCCAACAATTTCGGCCATGACTGTAGATGGAGAAGAGAAGGGGCCCGAGGACAGAGCCTTGAGGGACCCCAACAGAGAGGAAATTGAGCGGACGTTGACCTGTCATCCACCCGCTGTGCTCTGATCAGCAGGGGATCAGCGGACAGATCCGCTGCTGAGCAAATCAGATTCCACTCTGTGAATGGGGCCCTAAAAATCAAGTAAAGTTGAATTATAAGCAAACATGTAAAGACACCAAAAAAATTTGGTTTTGTATTTGTACCTCAAATGTTTTTTAAATGCAACTAGTGTAAATAACTGTGCATTAATTTCAGTGCTTTCTAATCCCTGATACAGAAGCACGTGGCAGTGGCAGTGGCAGTAGCAGTGGCAGTACTTGGGACTAATTAGGTGTCATGCATTTACACGTACTGACAGGGAACATACTGACAAGCGACGAGCAGAGCAGAAATATGACCTCTTTAGGCGGGTACTGCTTCTTCACTATCCAGTCACAAGTTGGAGGCATGGAGATGACCTGCACTTGTAGCTTGACTGCAGCAGTGAGAAGTCAGTGCCCCCTCCCCCCACCTGTATGTGCTGCCTAGTAATGCTAGGTAAATCACAAGACTGGATAGAAAGAAAATCAAATCCTGTCGCAGGTAAGTCTGCTCCCATATACAGTATGTATTTCATCTGTGTATTTAACAGTTTGTCTGGAGTTCAGCTTTAAATGTTTAAATATTTGTATGTTAATAAACATTCTCTTCTTTCTTGCTTGTAGAGTGTTTTTTTGTGGAGCCAATGACCCCGATAAATGATCTCAATCTTCATGAGAACTTCTGGAACCTGACGCTAGACTTTTATCGGTGAGCGATATCTTCCAAACTAGACCCATTTCTTTTTTCCAGCAAGCTTTTAACATGTGAATTATTTACTTCTCTAGACTTGTAACAGTGGAGATCACGTTTAAGCTGAAAGCTATCAACTTGCAGACTATCCGTCACCATGAGCTGCCGGACTGCTACGACTTTACAGTGACAGTGAGTACGTGTGATGCACCATCTGATTACCTCAACCAATATAAATTCATTATTATTGCTAATTTTTCAAAATATATTGGGATTATCTCCATGTATATAGTTCCATTAAATGTTAACACCTGGATTGTAATTGTTAATATCCTCTCTATTCATATAAGGATTGCCATGAGTTGTTATTTTGTGTACAGTGTGAGTTATTTATCTTTCCTTCGATACGTAACCAGCTCCTTTTATATACATATCAATCATTTTTAGCATACATGTGTATAGGCAATGCTTCTGGTTTACACACAAAATCCCAACTTATTGTCTCTCCCTTTGACCCAGTGTGTTAACCCCCTTGTTTATTAATCATAGCGAGGAATGGGCCTACTTTCACTTTTACTAATGTGTCTCATTCCTGAGATTTACATTCCAGGACTGCCTCAATTCCCACAGAATATACAATCTTTTTGAAAAGGGGCACATCACCCCAGTATTACTGGACACTAAACAACCATTTGGTATAAAGTGAAAATTGCTCCTATTTGACAAACATGTAGTGCAGGTTTGGGGCACTACTTATAGTATACTCATTTTTTATTTGAGCTACATGTTTGTTGACGTACTTCAAACTGACTGTGAACAGGCATGGCACCTCAGATAACTGTGAGCAATTGTTGCAGACGCATTCATGGCTGTTCCATTGCTCCACAATGCTGCAGCCAAGCTCCTCTATGCAAAAGGAAGCCTTTCTAGGCAACAGAACAAGTCTGTCAATATGATAAATTACACACACAGTGAGCAGTATAATGGCCAGGAGGCACTTAAGCAGGACATAGATGGATCGAATCTTGGGCAGTTCAGCAGGGACCGGTCAAGATTGGATCCATCTAAGAGCAGGCTGGTTGTACTGAAGTCAATCCATCGATCGACTTCATTACAACCAGCCTGGTTTTTTTCATGTGATCACTGCCGTCGGCTATAGCCACCAGCAGCGATCATTGTGTTCTGCCAACAGGGAAGGCTCCCTTTGGGCAGAACATAATAGTGCTATGGGGAGATTCCCCATATCAACACTGACTGCGTTGCTGGGGGAAACCAGCAATGCTTCCCTAAACCCGTGGTGGAAGGAAGAAAATTGCACAATCTATGGGCTGCCTTAGTGCAAAGTTAAGGGACCAAGCTTTGATGATAATTGACTTTCAAAAGCAGTCCAAACAAAGAAGCAGGAGCATCTAAGAACACAGGCAAAAACAGCCCTATCCGTAAAAAAAAAAAAAAAAAAAAAGCGCATTAAGCAGCTACTTCTAGAACTAGCATCTGTGGAGGCAGACACATGGACGTTGTAAAATTTGGAAAAGTGTGAACATAAGATCAGGTTGCAGTCTTACAAATCTGAGAAACAGAAGCTTGATGTCAAAAAGCACTTGTTGCCCGAGTGGGGTGGGTTTTAATGGGAAAATTAGGCACTTTACGTTGTAACCCATAGGCCTGTGCAACAACCCATTGAATCCACTTAGGGATAGTGGAATATATACAGATATACATTTGTGTTCAAAATAATAGCAGTCAGACATCACTAACCTGATCAATCACTGTTTTTGGTAGAAATGATATTTCTACATGGAAAATAATTTACTAGCGGGTGTAGTAGAGTAATAGAAATCCAACAGACCCAACAGTCATGACATGCATGCTACTGATTCTGTGTAATTGAATCACTAATTGAAAGGGGCATGTTCAAAATAATAGCAGTGTGGAGTTCTATTAGTGAGGTCATTCATTCTTTGAAAAACAGGTGGCAATTATTGCCCTTATTTAAGGAAGGAAGGCAGCAAATGTTGTACATGCTGGTTACAGTGCATTTCTCTCTGAAATTCTGAGGAAAATGGGTCGTTCCAGACATTGTTCAGAAGAACAGCGTACCTTGATTAAATAGTTGATTGGAGAGGGGAAAACATATAAAGAAGTGCAGAAAATGATAGGCTGCTCAGCTAAAATGATTGCAAATGCTTTAAAATGGCAACCAAACCTGAAAGACGTGGAAGAAAGCAAAAAACTACCATTCGAATGGATAGAAGAATAGCCAAAATGGCAAGGACTCGGCCAACAATCAGCTCCAGGAAGATCAAAGAAGGTGTAAAGTTCCCTGTGAGTACTGTTACAATTAGAAGACGCCTATGTGAAGCCAAGCTATCTGCAAGAAGCCCCCGCAAAGTTCCACTGTTGAAAAAAAGACGTGCTGAAGAGGTTACAATTTGCCAAAGAGCACATTGACTGGCCTAAAGAGAAATGGCGGAACATTTTGTGGACTGATGAAAGTAAGATTGTTCTTTTTGGGTCTAGTGGCCGGAGACAGTTTGTCAGACGACCCCCAAACACTGAATTCAAGCCACAGTACACTGTGAAGACAGTGAAGCATGGTTGGCAAGCATCATGATATGGGGATGTTTCTCATACTACGGTGTTGGGCCTATTTATCGCATACCAGGGATCATGGATCAGTTTGAATACATCCTGGAATTCCTGTTCACAGGTGCCAGACGTTGGGTGACTCCATGCAACACAGATGTACAGCAGTTCTCAGAAACAGTGCTTATACAACAAAATATTCATTAAGTGATTCAAAGGAAAGCAAAATCTTCAAACATTTTTCAGTTTCTATATTGAATGTTTAAGTTTGTAAAGAATACAAACACTGTTATTTTTTTGAACAGTCTAATATTCACTTTTCTTCAATTTTTTAGAGGAACAACACAAATTTGATATATTTTTCTTCATGTTTTGATTTGGAATAGAATGTGTAGTGTTCCCAATGCATTTGTGTGTATGGAAATAAAAGCTATTAGAAGGATTTTGAGCTTTATTCACTTTTTTCAACAGACTGCTATTATTTTGAACACAACTGTATATCAGTTATAAATCTACCAGTGTATGTAGAGTGGCTAGAGTGATGTGTAGGTGATCAACAGGTGATAATCCTCCAGTGGCCAGAATACCCCCTCACCTCCTCACATAGACCCAAAAGGGCCAGCTCGCTTTGGGGATCAACAGATCCTACAAGGACAGACTCCTCCCAGGCTTCCCCTCAATGGTAGAATACGTCTCCAGCCTCCAACCAGCTATCAGCAAACATCTCCCAGGATCATAGTGAAACACAAACAGAGATCCTCCATAGTGTAAACTTGTTTATTCCAGCATAAAAATCAATAAAAATGCCCACACACATTGTATCCTTCATATAACAGCTCGTCTACCACATGCTAAGGGTGTACTGCATGGGTATCTGAAAAGGTGTTCCAATATGGCCCCAACACCAGAAGTGACGTCACCACGTTCCCGGAAGCTCCTCCCCGCGTACCAACGCGTTGCGTCACATTTAGCATGTGACTTCCTCAGGGTTACCCTGAGGAAACCCTGGGTAACCCTGAGGAAGTCACGTGCTAAACGTGACGCAATGTGTCGGTACGTGGGGAGGAGCTTCCGGGAACGTGGTGACGTCACTTCTGGCGTAGGGGCCATATTGGAACACTTTTTAAGATACCCATGCAGTACACCCTTAGCATGTGGTAGACGAGCTGTTATATGAAGGATACAATGTGAGTGGGCATTTTTATTGATTTTTATGCTGGATTAAACAAGTTTACACTATGGAGGATCTCTGTTTGTGTTTCACTATGATCCTGTGAGATGCTTGCTGATAGCTGCTTGGAGGCTGGAGACGTATTCCACCATTAAAGGGAAGCCTGGGAGGAGTCTGTCCTTGTAGGATCTGTTGATCCCCAAAGCGAGCTGGCCCTTTTGGGTCTATGTGAGGAGGTGAGGGGGTATTCTGGCCACTGGAGGATTATCACCTGTTGATCACCTACACATCACTACAACTGCATGAGAGTGAAGTTGGAGTACTATCATATGTGTTGTTGTTTTTGGGACTTTTTTACAGTATTTGTTTGCAGTTGTTTTTTGTACACTTATTAGTGGCATTTCACTTATTTGTGTGTACGGATGACACTTCACTGTGCACTGTATATATTCCCAATGAGAGGGAATTCACCTGTTACACTTAATTTATTAACTTTCATATATTTAGTCATATGTGGATCCCTCTGATGTGGATGTCAGGGGGATTGATCATTGTGCACTAATATTGCATTTATTTGTTTATTATTCACCATTTATTATTTAGTTTTGTGCTAGCGCTACACTGTGGGATTTATTGGTTCATACACTTATTGGGTATAAAGTTAGTGTCAGCAGCTTTAGGGTTAGGACTCCATTTAAGCGCAGGAGGATCCTCTTTATATTTGAGAGTGGCTAGAGAGATTCCCGGAGTTTTATATATCTGGTATGAATCTACCAGCAGATATTGATCATAGAAATGCTTCCTTTTCAAGCGTACAAATCTAGCAGAGAGGAAGGAGACATCAATTCCACTGAGGACACTAAGCTTAACTGGTGAGGTGGAAGGGGTTATACCCTTGAAGAGGCAGGCCTTCAGTTTTTATTGCCTAGTGTCCATTTCTCCAGTAGGCAGAAATGCAACTCCATGTAGCTTTTTATCATCAGAGCTGTGTCCCTCATCAGACGTTACAGAAATAACATCTTTGTTTTGGGGTTTAATACTGCTTTAATATTCGTATGAGCGCCAGGGTGGAGAGACTGTACCCCTTGGATACCTCCTGATGGCGTGTGATGACCTTTGTGTTGCAACAATTATTTCCAGATAACGTTTGACAACAAAGCACATAGTGGACGGATTAAAGTAATTTTGGATAACGATGTTGGCATCCAGGAATGCAGAGATTGGCATGTGTCTGGATCCAGTAAGTATTGATTTGATTATTTGTTGCCTGCAAACATTCAAATGGGACTTTTCTGTGTGAACTTTTCTAGGCAGAACATCTGTACACTTTAGAATGAGTGGTGGCATTTAAAGGTATTGACAACCTGTTGATTTTCCAAATACTTTGGGAAGTGCAGTTATTTGAAGAATAGTTATCAAATCTTCTAGGAGGTTTACCTTTTTCCCTGCTATACCAGTGTAATATAGAGCTAAATTCTAATAGGGACAGCTAATTCCCTTTGTGCTCTACACTTTCATGTCTCTTCTCCATAGTGGGTACTTCAGTCTTGTTTATGGATCAAGGGTTGGGGATTAAGGTTAGCAGTAGTGCTAGGTTTAGTGTATATAATAAAGATAATAAAAGATGTGAGAAAATATATATAAGTCCAACAAGCAAAGTCCCAAATTAAAGTCCAGTGTCCCAAAAATTTGTGACAAAAAATATAACTCTAACACAAACTTCATAAATTTTCTAGCATGCTCACATCATCAATGAAAAATCATTTATTCCAGACTCACCAAATACTGTGAATTCTCAAGCTGATATAGCTTTGAGATACAAAAAAAACAGGCTTGGAGGTAGAGTGTGGTATCCTCAGATGTTGTTTCTCCCTTTAACGATGTCTTACTGACTTTCCTTCCTGGATGTTTCCACATAGGTCGATATAAAAGAAAATGCCAATAGTATAATACTGTATGAGGGTCAAAGAAAATTTTCTTAAAAACCTTCCTTTTACTCACGTTAGATTTTATTGTTTTATTTATTTCATTGATTTGTTGTTTATTTTGATGTTTAGTCATTTTTTGAACAGCAGCATTTATTTTGATTTATTATTTATTTCTTTGGTGCAAGGTTTCTATTTACTGTTTAGGTTTAGTGCATGATTAGGTTCTAAGATATTATTTTAGAGTTTATTTCAAAGGATAGCTATATTCTTGTATAATTCTCATTTACTTCACCCCCTACACTCTTCTTTTGCACACTCTTCTGACCTGTCTGTTCATCCCTTCTTGTGGCTCTGCATCAACCTACACACTACTGGGTGTATTAGACGTCTGGTCCCTTCCACCAGCACCTTAAATCATTGCTGTGTCCTTTAGTGAAGCGGGATGGGACCACATCAGGTGCTTAGTGACACTCCTAGAAATGTCAGCTGCAGAACATTTTGCAGCAAATTTAGTTCTTTAAGACTGCAAAGTTCTGTGGCTTGGGTGGTGAAAGAGGTATGTGTTTTTCTTTTCTTAGCAGGGAGGCATTTAAAGAGAAATGCGGGTTTTGAAAAAAACATGCATACTCACCTATGTGAATGCAGCATCAATCCCATGCTACATCTATCCCTTGCCACCTCTACACCGAGAAATGAGCGATCAAAGACCACTGATTGCTCAGTTCTCTGTCTTCAGTGAGAAGAGAGCCAGTGCCTGTCAGTCACCGGCTCTCTGCTCTGACCGTCCAGTGCTCACTGGAGTGCTAGGCTGTGGAGGAGGCAGGAGCAGTTAGGCTCTCAGCAGCATGTTGAAAAGGTGAGCCAGCTACTGGTCAGGCATCTGCGTGGATCCCGATCAGAGTCTGGACCGGCTGAGTGATGGCAGCCAACAGTGGACTTTAGAAGTAATAATCAGTGCAAATACTGACACCAAGTCCGGAACAGTCTGGTAGTAGGTAAAGAAGGTTAGGGTGACTTTAAGTGGGAGGTCCGTATGGCACTAAGGGCAAGCTCCAAACAGTACTGTAGCAGACTCTGTGTTAATGAGAGAAGGAGAAGAAGCGCCTCTAAGTGCAGCATGACACTTTATTGTAGTGTAAAAGTAGGAACACTCACATTTAAGTCGTTAAATATGGCATGTAATTGTAGTAGTGAGGTGTAACACTGGAAAGGAACGGCTGTTATCGGTTTCCACTGAGTCCGTGTCCCGCTGGAGCAGCGTGGTGGCTGGAGGGAGACAGCTATGGAGCCGGCCGGCATGCACGTACTCCTCAATGCCAGATGGAACGCACGCTGGAGCGCAATGTCGGCGTGATGATGTCAGTGGACCAAGATACAATGCAACGTGTTTCGGAGCATGCTCGCTCCTTTGTCAAGCAGCTTGACAAAAGACTGGAGGGAGACAGCTATGGAGCCGACCGGCATGCACATACTCCTCAATGCTAGATGGAACGAATGCTGGAGTGCAGCATCGGCATGGGCGTGATGACGTCAGTGGACCAAGATGCAATGCGACGCGTTTCGGAGCATGCGCTGGCCTCTAGTGGCAGAAGCGCGCTCTTTTGTCAAGCTGCTTGACAAAGGAGCGCGCTTCTGCACTAGAGGCCAGCGCATGCTCTGAAACATGTTGCATTGTATCTTGGTCCACTGACATCATCACGCCGACATTGCGCTCCAGCGTGCGTTCCATCTGGCATTGAGGAGTACGTGCACGCCGGACGGCTCCATAGCTGTCTCCTTCCAGCCACCACGCTGCTCCAGCGGGACGCGGACTCAGTGGGAACCAATGAGAGCCGTTCCTTTCCGGTGTTACGCCTCACTACTACAATTACATGCCTGTATTTAACCACTTAAATGTGAGTGTTCCTACTTTTACACTACAATATAGTGTCATGCTGCACTTAGAGACAGTGGATTTTAGCCTGCTGTTTACTGCATATGAGTCACAGGAGTGCAGAACAAAGTGCACTTCTATGACCTACAGGAGAAGTAGGGCCAGAAGAGCTTTGGCCCTAGGGCTTCTTTAAGTGTCAGGAAGGATCCACTTAAGGTTGGGTTAAGTTGTAGGTTTTGGCTGAGGTGGTGGTTCAGTGTGAGGGGTAGCCTACAGGCCAAATTAAAGCTTGGGATTAGGTGGTGTGGAGGACACTTTTTCCGCAGAGAAATCTTGTGTCGAACACTACCATCCACTGATTCTCCACACTGAAAATCAATATACAGCAAAATCCAAGAGTTCATTCCCTGTATCATTTGTCAATTTTTTGTTAGAGGAATTTTCTTAGCAAATCCTTAGACCTGGAAAAAGTTTTTTTTGTTTTGCATTGTGTTAAATATTTTGGATTTGTAGAAGATACCCGAGTTGCTCAAATGGTGCTTTCATATGATTTGCGAAAATACCAAATGTGTATCTTACAACTTTGATCTATGTTATAAAGCCTCACGCTTAGGATAAATGTAAAACTAATTTGCATAACTGTTCCTACTTGAAATTGCGAATGGAAAAAAATAAAATGTTCTCGGGCTGTTTCTGAAAATTAAATGGGGAACAAAAACTTATTATGCCCACTTGATGGAGCAGAGGAATACGCATATGTTCTATGATCGCGTCATCTAGTGGTCATAATACATAACCAAATGTGAATAAATTAATGAATATGAAATTAATTATCCACATAAAATAGTGCCTAATTCATACACATTTCATATACATCATAAGTGAAAAAGAAAAAATGTCCATGCATGTGACTCTGTGCTTTTGGAAAACACAAGTGATCTCCACTTCTAGGTGCAAATAATATCCTCCAAATGGCAGCAATGCCTGCTCACCTCCCCTCCTTGACCCACACAGGGCCCCAAAGCAGTTTCCACCTCAGTGGTATATCTCCTCTGGCAGACTCCTTATTCCTCCTCCTCTCTTATTCAGACTCATAGAAAGACATAAAACTTTCCATAGTGTAGTATATTTATTAAGAAAGGGTAAAACACCACAAATAGATACACTCACATAGTCCTCTTGGTTAACAAGTGTTTTTACCACAACCTATTGGTAAATCTGCATGCACTGGGGAATCCAATATGGCCGCGGCGTCCGGACATGCGTCACCAGGAATGACGAACCGACGCGTTGCGTCACGTGCGTCGTGACTTCAACACGTGACGCAACGCGTCGGGTCGTCATTCCTGGTGACAGAGGGAGGTATTAGTGTTTATTATATAGATTTGTCACACAGGAGTATCAGATTTATATTAATTCATTTATATTAATTCTTTTTTGAATGCCCTTTATTTATGAGATACAAGCGCTTCACTATTTTTTTCTTTTTGTTTGCACTTGTTGGTATTCGTTAAGTGACAGCAGCTGTATTATAGTAATCATTCCATCGAGCGCAGGAGGATCCTTTACACTACAGTGTAGAAAAATTGACATCTCTGCCCAATGGTGTCAATGAGCCCTCCATGTTGCCATGAATCTAACTGTTTTGGAATATAGTTAAAGAATAACTAATGGCAAAAAAGTTTTTTAGTTTTGGATAGAGTGGAGAGGGTTTAGGACACCTATTAGGTTTTTATTGCAGTGTGTTCCCCCTTTATGGAGATTCTCCCTCTCTGTTTGTCCTGTATACCATAAGTGAAAGTAAAGAAAATCCCACATTTTGGGTTGTCCCTAGAAAAGTAATTGAGGGGAAATTTTCCAATAGGGACCTGGTGGTCCTCAAGGAATTCCCTTGATTTGCTGGGAATTCCTCTCTGGGACAGAAAGTGAAGGGAAATCTCTGTAATGGGACACAGATGGCAAAAAATAAATCTGACGGGTTATAACCCTCCAAAATGAAAAAAAAAAAAGTTTTGCTTATAGTACTTTAAATTGATGGATTAGTTCTGCTTCAAGAAATATAACCAAATAAGCCTCCAGACTTTCACTCCTTAGCACTTGGTATGTAAATATTTTGTAATCTGTCCTCATGAATTCCTTATCCATTCCCAGTAAACGCTGATTTTGTCTTTCTTTTTATAGTCCAGAAGAATACACATTACATGATGATATTTGATGCTATTATCATCTTCACCTGTATTTCTTCCATAACCCTCTGCATACGTTCCGTGGTTAAGGGAATTCATCTTCAAAGAGTAAGTTTATCTTTACAATTATTATTACCTATAACAGTGCAGTTTTGTTCAAAGTGAATATTTAGCAGATGGATGCAAGTTTTAGAGCAAATTATTTTTTAAAATGAACCATGTTTTAGAGATTTTTTAAAAAGTTTAAGCATAGGCCAGTCTATATTTACTAAGGGCAGTGGGATAATGAGAGGGGGAGCACTGCATTAAGAAGTCACAACTGTGAGTAGAAAAGCTGAGATGTGCAAGCATCTTATTTTTACAATGATATATTGTATTGTTGATATATATTTATTACTAATGCCTGCCATAGATGGATCGAATCTCGGCCGGTTCAGCACGCTCCCTCTTGAACTGGCCAAGATTCGATCCATCTATGGGCAGGCTGATTGTACCCAAGTCGATCCATTTATTGACTTGTGTACAATCAGCATATCAGATTTTTAGCATGCTATAATTGCCGTTAGCAGTAATCACGGTGTTCTCCCGGAAGGGATGGCTCCCTGCGCCCCCCGCTGAGAGAACACAATTGCTTTGCAGGAGACATTCCCCCATCAACATTGACTGTGTTGATGGGGAATCGAGGTTGCAGGAAAGAAAATCACATAATCTATGGCCTGCCTAAGTGATTCTGTACTTTGTCTATATTAGGCAAAGTAAGAAGTTCACTTTATAGGAAGAATTGTATGTATGTGTATTGTAAGGTAGTATGTACTTACCTTCCTTATGCTATCCTTCCAACAGACCACATAAGATTTCTTAGTAAGTTTTAACTTGCTGAACAAGCTGAAATTACATTGGGCTATGCATGACCCCTGAGGTTTCAACATTAAAGAAGTCATCTCAATGACTGGCTGCTCAGTCACCAAGCACAGGGGGTAGGGAGTGTGTCACATGGTCCCTTATTCCCAAAGGTAAATGGAATATCCAGGTCAGTACTGTCTCCTTATGGTCCTGCAAAGCCTCTCCTAGGTAAGTAAGACCTTCCCCTTTTTGTCAGTGCACATTACAGGATTGGGGACATCCACAGAGAACAATGTCAGTCCCTCACACAACATGCACAATTGTGAAGATGCAAGTCTCTATAGTCATTGCCTGCCTTCCACTCAGTACCTGCTCTAAGTTGTATGTAAAAGAAGTAACATCACAAGTGGAAAATAAATCACTGACTTGGAACAGGCCTGGCAGTAACAACTAAGTTTAAGTGTGTTCTAAACTTTAGTGGATGCTGATTGGGTGTATACTGGGAAACAGTCTGTAAAACCGAAAATTGTTTGCTCAAGGAAAGGTTTTGAGTTCTGCTTAATGCCAAGAGTGGACTTTTTTTTAATGATTTACAAACCCCCAGTTTTATGACGAACTTTCCTGGTCATTAAATAGTATATTTATTCACTTTGCAGGAATATGTAATGTACGTCCAACAACGATTCTCAAAGGCTGTGCCCTGGTCAGATCAAATGGAGTTTGTTAATGGCTGGTACATCCTGATTATTGTGAGTGATATTTTATCCATCGTAGGTTCCATTCTGAAGATGGAGATCCAGGCTAAGGTTAGTAGGCAAGAAGCATCGGGGCTTTGATTAGAAGCTCTTCCTAAAATTATAATGCTTTTGTAAAACATAATGACAACATTTTTTGTTAAGTGTAACAAAAAAAGGCTTAATTTTTTCCATCATATGAAGGGAATTTTAGGATCTTTAAAAAAGAAACTGTTTATACATTGCCTTATAGTAAAGATTGCTTGCAAATATTCTGTTGCTGGTCATGAACAACCCAATGGGCCAACCATTGGACCACACAGAGGTTAACTAGTGGGTGATAATAGGTGCTTATGAGTGATGGAATTTTAATTTTAATTGACAAGCTGTGTTATGATTTTGACATTTATGTTTCAACGTGTGCAGCTGTATACATGTGAGACAGAATCCTCTATTTAATAAACAAGACATAGCATTCTGATATTTCTAGTTTAGTCCATTATTCATGCTTGTGGGTGCTGGGTGGAGGAATAATATGAAGCAGTTTATCCATCCAGTATCCATCAATTCCTCTATAATTATTGAAATATGTTACAAACTAGGGGTCTCTAAATTTGAGTTTCGACCAAATGATAGTCACAAAAAAATATAAAAAATAACATAAAAGGTAGGGGGAAAAGAAGAAAGAAGGGGGGAATAATGGGGATAACTGCAACTGGGCATTTAGTTTTATTTTCCAACATATTGGAATGTTTGCATAAGCAGATGGAGATTGAAAAAAATCTGTATGGAATTTGTCTTTAACCCCTTTGTAGATAATAGCACACTGACAGTACAAGCACAATTTGATTTGACTTTGGATATCTATCAAGGACATACCTCAGGGTAAGATAGTTATGTAAATAAGCAGCACCAACCCATTAATACAGTAAAGGGCCATTCAACCAAAAGCCAGTATTTAAGTCCTATATCACTCAAGTTGCTTGGTGGTTCCATATTGCAGTGTGATGGAGCGAGCTAATGACTTGCATTATCACTGCTAATGACTTCCATTATCACTCCTGATCCTTACATGGCTTGTTCTAATATTAGTTTAGAGCTCCCATTATGGCAGTCGGTTCCCTGCACCACCTGTCCTATTACGTTTTCATAACTTCTGATACAGATCTCCTGGTTCTATTGGTTTGATAATTATTCTTAGCTATCATTACCAGTTGCTGTAGCACCTGCTTTGTAGGGTGTTCAGAAGGTCTATTGCCATATGCTTACTCCTCTCATGTGTATATGTGTATATATATATATATATATATATATATATATATGTCAATACACGTTACCATATCTACAGCCCTTTTGCACTTGCCGTAGTGTTTCTGTGCTTTATTGCTGTTAGTTTTCAGTCATCCGGCTTCATCTTCTCTGTTTGTATGTAACGATTAGCCTTGAACCTTCACCAACTGCTGGCTAATACTCAGCCCTGCAGCTTCGTTCCCTCTGCAGTGAACACCTGCCCCAGTAAGGAATGCTTAAATAGACTGCTCAACATTTGTCAGTCCCTGATCAGCAGGAACCTCTGACTTCTGTCTGCACTATTCAGGATAATTCCTGTGATTTTGAGTTTACCTAAAACTCTGTTTTGCAGCTGCTCTGACTGTCTGCCTTGTTTCTGCTTTTGTCTGTCATCTCAGACCTCCTTCCTGAGAATGTCAGTCCTGTTCATTGTGCCATTTCAGTGTGTGTCCTGCCTGTTAGTGAGCTGTTACCGCCGATGACAAAGTGGTTTCACCAAACTCTGTTACACCTTAAAGTGGAAGTGGATTGTATCTGAGCACCACAAACCAAAAGTGCTTAATTCATTTTTAATATTCAAAGCAAACTCGCCCATCCATCCATGTCTCCATGCTTAATTTTGCTGAAAAATCACTTAGAAAACTCTGCCTAGAATTGTTGGCCATTGCCATCTTGAGTAAAGGCAGATACTTCATGTAGGAATAACTTCCTGGAATCCACCTACCCTTAGCTCAGGCATACAGGCAGGAGGGTGTGCTTAGCTGAAAAAAAACTTTCCTCCCCTCCTGATGACTCCTGGGATTTATGACATAATATGCCTAGGCATGGAAACTGCAAAGAGACTATAGAAATGTAAAAAATAGTTTAAAACAAGTAAATAAGATATATTCCCCTATTTATTTACTAAAGCTGGCAGCATAAGGATTTAAAATGGTCAATATTGATTGAGAGTGAAGTTCCACTTTAATCATTTGTGCAACACGATTCCCTCTTCAAGCTGATCTGTAAATTGGTTATGGGTTCAAAGATACTTGCTTCTTGTACTGCTTGATAAAAAAAACTGATAATATTCCTAAAACATACTAGAGTCTCAGTACAATTTGATTGAGAAACTGTTTGTAGTTGTAATCACCATACCAGCTCCTCTACAAATTCCTTGTTACCTGATTATGTATGACACTTTTCTATAGACTCATATGGAAGAAGAATATTCATATTTCCTTCGCTGCAGCTGATTCCTTGCACCAGCTGATCAGTAAACTATTATTAGTTCTTATGGCCATATGTAATTTCCAGTGCCACTATTTATTACTTATCCCTTCATACAGCTCTACCTCATTCCCTGTTCCATGTGATATATAAACTGTACCTGTTGCATGGATCAGCTTTAAAGTACCGTATTTTCCGGCGTATAAGATGACTTTTTACCCCTTGAAAATCTTCTGAAAAGTCGGGGGTCGTCTTATACGCCGGTAACGGCATGCTGACACTTTTTAGGGGGCGGCGCGGTGCCGCCGCCGCGCCCCCCCCCTTCCAACAGAAGGGACACTAAGTAAAGGGGTGGGCAGGGGCTGCTGTCTCTTACCTGGCTCCGGTCCCACGACGATCCGGTCCAGGAAGCGCGGCTGCTCCTTCCTTCGGTTCGTCCACTGGATGTTCGCGTGGCTGCTCGGCTCCGACTCCTCACCGGTGATTGGCCGCCAGAACTGTAGCTCAGGAAAGGCACACAGGCGGCCAATCACCGGCGAGGAGGCGGAGCTGAGCGGCCCAGCGAAAATTGAGTGGAGATGCAGGTAAGTGTGCCGTGCTTTGGTGCTGCTGCAACCACATATGCTGGCTGCAGCACCACCGTACTGGAACAGGGGTCAGCAAGTGTCAGTGGGAGGAATAGTGCCCCATCGTTGGTGTCACTGATACCAATGATGGGGCATTATTCCTCCCACTGACACCAACGATGGGGCACTTTTCCTCCTCCCCACTGACACTAACGATGGGGCACTATTCCTCCCCCCCCCCCCCCTCACTGACACCAACGATTGGGCACTATTCCTCCCCCCCCACTGACACCAATGATGGGGCACTATTCCACCCCCCACTGACACCAATAATGGGGCACTATTCCACCCCCCACTGACACCAATGATGGGATACTATTCCTCCCACTGACACCAAAGATGGGGCACTATTCCACTGACACCAATGATGGGGTGCTATTCCCCCCAATGATACTAATGATGGGGCACTATTCCTCCCACTGATACCAATGATGGGACACTATTCCTCCCACTGACACCAATGATGGGGCACTATTCCTGCCACTGATACCAATGATGGGACACTATTACTCCCACTGACACCAATGATGGGACACTATTCCTCCCACTGACACCAATGATGGAGCACTATTCCTCCCACTGATACCAATGATGGGACACTATTCCTTCCACTGACACCAATGATGGGGCACTATTCCTGCCACTGATACTAATAATGGGGTACTATTCCTCCCACTGATACCAATGATGGGGCACTATTCCTCCCACTGATACCAATGATGGAGCACTATTCCTCCCACTGATACCAATGATGGGGCACAATTCCTCCCACTGACACCAATGATGGGGCACGATTCTTTCCACTGGTGTGCATTGGAAGAGGGGTAGTCTTATACGGCGAGTATAGCCCAAACACTACATTTTAGCAGGAAAAGTAGGGGGTCGTCTTATACGCCCAGTCGTCTTATACGCCGGAAAATATGGTAGTATTAGACCCACAACCAAAAATTTTATATACTGCAGCTTACCAATCATTAGATGTGGTGACTCCATTCTTTTTTTTTTTTTTTTTTTTTTAGGCCTTTTTCCCTCTGTTTTCACCTGTGATCTGGCCAGTGATACACCTCCGGTATTAGAGTGCTCCCATTCTGGATGAATGAGCACAGGGGCCACCTTTGGACAGCAGCATTGTCAGTCTGGGGAGAGGGGAGTGTTCGATGGACTAACAGATTGTGATACACTAATACATTGAAACCAAACTCTCCCTCACACTTTATAATCAGTTACAGCAAACAGTGTTTGTTTTTCCTTTTCGAATAAATATTTTACTTGAATAAATACAAGCTGATCATTGCCAGCACCCCTGGCAGTGGTTTGTCTCATCCCTGTAAATTGAAACATCTGGAAGAGAGTTTTTTCTTTTGAAAAACAACAGACTCACTGGCCGGATCACCAGATGAAAATAAAAGAGAGCCTAAAAATGAAACTAATGCAGCCATCACATCTAAAAATTGGTAAGCTGCAGTATAATAATTGTTTGCTTTTAGTTTTAATACTGCTTTAAGCATAGAGCACACAGAACAAGCTTAGCAAGGGAAATACAAACTTTCCCCAGCTCCTCACTGTGACAGGAGTCTCTTTGGGTGGGGAGCCCATGGAACCCAGCTCACTTTGGAGAGGTGGGGAGACCCCTGTCTCGGCTCCCCATATCCCTCTTATGTGTAAATCACCCTGTGCCTGTTAGGGGTACAGAGCAGGGGCGGACTGACAACTCATGGGGCCCCCGGGCAATAGGGGATCATGGGGCCCCTGTGTCCTTGCCCAAACTCAAAAAAGCCAATGGAAAAGGTACCAGGGGCATCTCATGGGGCCCCCTACTGACCCCGGGCCCTAAGGCAGTGCCCAAGTTTCCAAATGGTCAGTCCGCCCCTGGTACAGAGTCATCTGTTCTAATATTGTGTGGGCTTTGTCTCAGACTGTGTAGACATGTTTAGGAGATAGGTGGGGTCACACTCACATTCAACACTTGTGGCAGGGTAACTCTCATTAATCCCTTATACCTAATAAAGGGCAGGGCTCTGGGTGGTACATATACCCCATTGCACTTGAGCAATTGTAACCGTCACACTGTCAAATGTCCCTGCACCTCCTAGTCTTTAAACTGCCCTGTACTGTTCTCATTACCACAGACCTTTTAAAATATATACTGTTGAAATATTCAAGCCTGTATTATATAGTATACCATAGGGTCTATAAACTGGACATCGTTCTTACCATTGCACTCAGTTTTCTGTATGATCTGCTTTATATACTATTCATAGACCCCTTCTCTGTGCCTGTATACCTGCATCGTTTAATTTGCTCTATTAACTGGTCCCAGCTATAATATCTGGATCCCTTCCTCAAAATAACCATTACTTATCTAGTCATTGTAATTATTTGCCTGTTTGCATTTAAACCCTTATATGTCAACTCCTTACTGTCTGTCTTAAGCCTGAAGAAGCCATAGCACCAAGCTGCACCTGCCGGCTCTGGGGAAGTCCCTACTGCTTCCCCAAAAATTCTGGGTTGTGGAGGAGGGTGCTGAGGCATTGCAGATAGGCTGCTGTAGCTTGCATTCAATTTGTTGGGAGGAGGAGGGAGCAGGGGCGTATCTTGCTGGTCGCAGTCTCAGCCAGGACTGCACATGCACAGGGGTGACTTTGCAACCAGTAAGGTAAAGGATAACCCTGAAAACATGCAGGTGGGGACCAGCTAAAAAAAGAAGAGAAGTGACATTTTTATAGAAGACTAGGCATCTTCTGCATGTGTGGAGCTCCTGTGCTGAAATGTACGTTTATAATCACTTTAACACAGGGATTACATTTCCAGAAACAAAATGCTAGCCATCTTGCTTACATGTCATAATTCAGAAGTAAACTGTTACTTTGTATCATGATTCTAGCAAATGTGTTTTTCTTTCCAACATTTGAAATTGTGATGTTTCTGGAAGTAAAAATATAAACCATGTTACTGATTACACGTTTTTCTCAAGCAGAGCCTGACCAGTTATGATGTGTGCAGTATTCTTCTGGGGACATCTACCATGCTAGTATGGCTGGGAGTCATCCGGTATTTAGGATTCTTTCAGAAATACAATGTAAATATTCTGCATGTGACTGTTTTCATTTTCATTTGGTTTTGCTTATGTAAATGTACTGCACAGATATTTTTGTTGTATTAACAATTACAGAGATCTCATGAATGGCGATGAGTGGAGATTTTTGTTGTCTGAAGGGATTTCACTGACAGCAGAATTTCACTTAGACCTCATTCACACAGGTGTATTTAAGAGAATGGGATGTACTGGGGTCCCATTCATGTCTATTGTCGGTCACAGCTGCTGCTCCCAGTTTAACATTTGTATGTGCTGATGTATGCAGATGCATGTCCCCAAACTCACACTGTCTGCATTCGGGGACACACACCTGCATGGATGGCAAATTGGGAGCAGTGGCTGTGTCCATGCAGCTGCTGCATCCCAGTAGACATGAATGGAACTGCCTGCATGCGGATGCATTGAGCGCCGTTGCCCATGCAGGTGTATACCCGTGTGAACAAGCCCTAACGCTCAACTGTGCTCATTGAGTCCCTTCAGTTAGATTCACTTTAAAAAAAAAAAAAAAAAAAACCCTTGTTTTTTATTTAGAGGATGTCAATTTTTTTTTTTATTTAATTTAGTCTTCTTTGTATTTGTGTTCTTTTCCATTTTTTTGATTGTTTGTTATTTGTGTACTTTCTTTTTAATGTATTTTTATTTCACTTTTGTATTTTACTACTTCACGGTCTTCATTTTTTATCCGCTAATAAAGTTAAAAAATGAGGCTAATGAAGGGGCTGTTCGGCAAAGGAAATGGTCCAGGATAAATAAAAGGGGCTTCCTTAATCCTCAAAGCCATTTAAAGTCAATTGCACCCATAAATATACCAACAACCTCTTTAATTTCCCTTTCCCCATTGATTCCAATGCACTTTGTTAAAATGGCAAAATCTGGTCTCTTGATGTGTGCTGAAAATTTGGGGAGATGAAAACTCTCAATTCCACTAATCCCTCCTGGTAAATAGATTGCTCTACATCAGGGGTCGGCAACCTGTCGATCGCAGTCTACCTTTCGACTGCGGGCAGGTGACAGGTAGGCTACGAACAGGTACCCGCGCTGCCAACCCCCAGCTTTTAGTTGCCACTCCCTTTCCCCCAGCCTCCTCCGCTGCTGCTGACATTCTTAGTGCACAGTCCATCTCTTTCATGTTGTTCAGATAGATCTCCACCTCTCAAAGGTTGCCTACTCCTGCTCTACATGAATACTTCTGTCTCCTACGAATTTAATTTGCTTGAATATTGTTACAATCAGCAAAATCTATATGTACAGAATCATGTAATGAATTATATACTTTATTCTGGAATTAATTCAGGCTTTTGGCATTATATCTATATAAAATGTATAAACCCACAGTGAGCGCTTATGATTTTTATTATTTTTTTCTAGGACTAACATTTAGAACCTTAAAGGGAAAATAATAGTATCTTTTCAATGAGCGCATATTTGGAGATATTATTTGTGTTTACCTGAAAGCAATTTTTAATCTGGCTCGTGTTTTTGGTATGTTTTGCTTTTTCATATTTTTATTTATGTATTGAATATGGAGATTTGTAGACCAGCTACTAGAGGGAGCATGGAAATACAGTTTCCTCTTTGGTGTGATCCTATCAATCTGTGTAAAGGGATGCTGTGGCTGCACTTTTGCTTATTGCGCTTTTTTTTTTTTTTTTTTTTTTTTTTTTTTTTTTTTTTTAAATCTGCAACAGAATTTGCTAAAAAATCCTGGCAATGTATATAACTGATCTAGAATTAATTTTCTCTTGCTGTAATTAGGAGTTCTAATGGTTAGTACCACTATCTGATGAAAACATGTCCTGCATTACATGTCCACAGTGTATTCTGGAGCTGTGGATTTATCCATATTACCATAGAAAAAATGTTTTTGTTTATGGTGCCTTCATTACCTCTAGAGACTTTTACCTAAAAATCAGAGTTAAGCAAGAAAGGAGATTGCCGACATCACTGATCACATGACCATATATAAGGATCTCTCCAGCATTGGGCTATATCATCAGTCTAGAATTCATTTATTACAGGCATTTAAATAGCGCCAACAATTTTTACAGCACTTTACATACTATTTATTCACATCAGTCTGTGCCCGTAACAAGCTCACAGTCTAAGGTCCCTATGATAAACGCATTCACATACTTGGACCCGTTTAGACAGGAGCCAATTAACCTACAAGCATGTCTTATGGGTGTGGGAGGAAACCCTCACAAGCACAGGGAGAATGTGCAAAGTCCATGCAGTTAGTGACTGGGATTTGAACTGAGGACCCCAGTAGTCCAAGGCAGAAGAATGACTAAGCCACTGTGTAGCCTTCCTCTGTGTTTTGGCAGTATGAAGTGGCTGGAGCCAAGTTGTTAACTGAAGAACATAACATACTGTAGTATTTTTATGTGCATTTCACTTTTTTTTTGCCAAACTGTGAAGCGATGAAGATAATATTGACAGAATGCCAGGTTATGCAGTTATATTAGTTATAGAATAAATTTTATATGCAATTGTTTTGCACAGATCTTGATTCTTACTCTGAGAGCCGCCCTTCCAAACGTGATGCGCTTTTGCTGTTGCGCAGCCATGATCTACTTAGGCTACTGCTTCTGTGGCTGGATTGTTTTGGGACCTTATCACACCAAGGTAATGTACCAGCATGGTGCCGTGTTGATGGTCCTTGAAAGCAGGTGTAGCTGTACTGATTGTTATGCTTGTATTTTTCTCAGTTCCGGTCTCTGGACATGGTGTCCGAGTGTCTGTTCTCCCTTATAAATGGCGATGACATGTTCACTACATTTTCCATCATGCAACAGAAGAGCTACTTGGTGTGGCTGTTCAGCCGTGTCTATCTGTATTCCTTCATCAGCCTCTTCATCTATATGGTTCTCAGTCTTTTCATCGCTCTAATTACTGACACTTATGATACAATTAAGGTAGGTACATTTCCAGGTGACTTTTAGCTTTTTCATTCTCTGAAATGCGTTTGAAAACTAAAATCAGGAAAAGTTACTGTAGGAAACACCTCCGTCTTTCTGTACTGCAGTTTGTCATATATTACAAATCTTCCTCCACACTACCTTATAAACACAGTTGTTGACTGTGGAAACTTGTGCCCATTCAGCCAAAAGCACATTCATGAGGTCAGGTACGTATGTTGGAAAAGACCTGGTTCACAATTGGCGTTTGAATTCATCCCAAAGGTGTTCAGTAGGGTTGAGGTTATACTAACCTCAGGGAGTGAGAGCGCTCTTGCTTGTGTGCAAGGGGGCATGTTGGACCGCTGGAGACCCAGGACACTCAGTTGTGTGTGTAGTGGTCCAACTCTCCAATGTGCTGCCAAATGTGTATTTAACCCTTGCTACAGCACATGGCAAGAGAACAAAATAAAAAGGTCAGCATATGTATTACAGTATATTCAGCCTGACTGCATTACGGTGATAGATATGGAACGTTCCATTGGGCTTAAAGTGATAGGGTTAGCAGCAGAATCCTCTCACTGAACACAATCTCCATTAGGCTGCCAGCACTGGAAACAAATGTAGTGTATTTGCTGCAAGGTGCTGGGCTCTCCTGAATGGAAACACACATTACTGACAGCAGAGCCAGATGAGAGAGTTGTCTCATTTATTTTTTTTAAAAAGGGATATTCAATCTAGTATTTAGATGAGTGTCCTGTGTTTATGAAGCTTTCAATTGCATTTGTCATGCTTATCACTTAATACTAAAAATTTAGGTGCCCACACTATCCGGATCAGTGACATCTCTCATAGAACAAACAGAACTTTGCTTAGGTAAGCATTGTATTGTAAACAAAAGCAGAACTTGATGTACTTAATCTTCCCTTAATCTTCTGTGTGAATTTTTTTCCCACTAAAGGTTTTATTAACATTTTCACATACAGTACATGACAAAAAAAATGCAAAAGAAAAGAAAGCATCATACACAGCCTTTAAAGCAGCACATAGATTTAGCAAAATTATAGATTGCTCATTTCCCCCATCAACACATTCGGTGTTGATGAGGGAATCTCTCTCGCTACTGTGTTCTGACAGTGGGGAGCCTTCCCTGCTAGCAGAACACTGTGATCACTACTGGTGGCCAGGTTAAAGTGGTTATACTGGGATGATGCCTGCAGCTACAGGTATCATCCCGGGATTTTATATTTATTTTTTCATTTGGCAATGCTCTTTGTTGTAAAAGCAATCCTAGCATCTAATTAGCCTGCCCAGGCTCTCCTGTTTCATTGGGGAACCCAGGACTGAAACTGGCAGTTCTGCCAGTTGACCATAGAGATGATCAAGGACTGGAACTGTCAGGGTCCTGTCCACGGCAGGAGTTCTGGAAGATCTCGCATTTCTGCCAATACTCTACATGGCTGCCGAAGTACACATCAGCCTCAGTCTGGTGCCAAACAGCCTTTATAAGGAGGCTCATCACGTCCTCTGGTTGCTGGATGATCTCTAGCTCCCCGTGCCCTGTTCCTGTTTCCTGTGTTTCTGACTTGTGATTTCCTGTTACCCGATTCGGCTTGCTTCTGGACCTGTCTACTCTGATTACTCCTGATCTGACCTCGGCTTGGCTTACGGATACTCTCGCTCCTCTGTTCTCATCTGACTACGTCCGCTCTGATTCCCACCACGTACCTGACCTTGGCTTGAACAGACTACCCAGTAAACATCCAAATCCCGGAAGGGCTTGCACACCACGCACAGGCGCCTCCTGTCTGCAGACCTATCTCCGTGTACCAGCTGTGCTTCTGAGTGGACCACCAAACAAAACTCCTACAGGCGACCTGTGCAACTTTGGGCCAGACTCTCGCTGTCCCACTCTCAGGCGAGTCCGGAACTTAGCCGCAAGGGAAGCCCTCTCTCCATTGGCCTCCATCACCAAGCATGTGATAGGAACATCTCTTATCGCCTTACCATCTTTATGGTCTAAGAAACCAGAAGCAGCTAAAGGCATCATCCCAGTATTTATTTTTTCATTTGGCGATGCTCTTTGTTGTAAAAGCGATCCTAGCGTCTAATTAGCTTTCCCCGGCTCTCCTGTTCCATTGGGGAGCCCAGGACTGAAGCTGGCAGTTCCGCCAGCTGACCATAGAGATGATCAAGGACTGGAACATCTCTTATCACCTTACCATCTTTATGGTCTAAGAAACCAGAAGCAACGAGTGTTTCGGATGTAAACAATCCATTACTGGCTTGGGAAAGCATCATATCACAGCGATCTTGGTTTGATCTGATGCTTTTAAGGGCAGAGGAGAGATCTGGGTCTAGTAGACCCCAGATCTCTCAGTATAGATTACCAGTCGCTGCCCATGCTATCACAAGGGATGTTGTTCATCCCTTGTGTTAACAATAAAGTTGATTAAAAAGAACAAAAAGACAGTGTAAAAATAAAAAATTGAATAAAAGAAATATTAAAATTAAAAAGATTTTGTAAAGCTCCCCCCCCCCCCCCCGTGCTCATGCATGTTATAAGCTGCACTGGGTATATACAGCTGGATAAAACAAAAACCATGTCTGCCTTCATTTCTGGCTGCAAAACAACAAAATGTGATTATTTTAAAAGAGGTCATTCTTTTCTATTAAAAAGGAGGGGCAAGAGGCTCCATAAATTTAACGTATCACTGAACATTCACTATGTGCCAAGTAACCAAAAACCAAACATCAAAGAAAGGAGGGGATGTGAAAAGAGATTCACAAAGAAAGTGGTTACATAATGAACAGAAAGCGATACTCAAAAGTTATTAAAAAAATGATGCTTTATTACAAAATTGCATGTGTAGACATTTTAGGTAAATACTTCAGTTAGCCATCACCGCAAGATGAGACAATACAACAAAATATGACCTAAAACCAATTAAAAACAGACGTCATGACCGGTCATGTGTAGAGAAAGTGCTGTAAATGTAATGACATATGGTCTAGTACAGGGGTCTGCAACCTTTAAGACATAAAGAGCCACTTGGACCCGTTTCCGAAGGGAAAAAAAAGACTGGGAGCCGCAAAACCATTGCAACATTTATAACAAATCCGACACTGCATATATTGCAAAAAGCACTCTGGTCATGAAGGGGGTTTAAGGGCCCAGTAAGCAAAGGGTTATTCAGGGCCACAGTGTATCTTCATAATCACAATCATAGCCTTAGGTCAGTGGTGGGCAACCTTTTTTTTCAACTGAGCCAAATCTCGCCAAAACCACGATTGAAATTGATTTTGACAGCCACATTTTTAAAACTGAAAATACATCCCCCATATAGTAATTCATCCCCCATAGTAATTCATCCCCCATATAGTAATTCATCCCCCATAGTAATTCATCCCCCATATAGTAATTCATCCCCCATATAGTAATTCATCCCCCATAGTAATTCATCCCCCACATAGTAATTCATCCCCCATAGTAATTCATCCCCCATAGTAATTCATCCCCCATATAGTAATTCATCCCCCATATAGTAATTCTTCCCCCATAGTAATTCATCCCCCATATAGTAATTCATCCCCCATATAGTAATTCATCCCCCATATAGTAATTCTTCCCCCATAGTAATTCATCCCCCATATAGTAATTCATCCCCCATATAGTAATTCATCCCCCATATAGTAATTCATCCCCCATAGTAATTCATCTCCCACATAGTAATTCATCCCCCATAGTAATTCATCCCCCATATAGTAATTCATCCCCCATATAGTAATTCTTCCCCCATAGTAATTCATCCCCCATATAGTAATTCTTCCCCCATAGTAATTCATCCCCCATATAGTAATTCTTCCCCCATAGTAATTCATCCCCCATATAGTAATTCTTCCCCCATAGTAATTCATCCCCCACATAGTAATTCATTCCCCACATAGTAATTCATCCCCCATAGTAATTCATCCCCCACATAGTAATTCATCCCCCACATAGTAATTCATCCCCCACACAGTAATTCATCCCCCACACAGTAATTCATCCCCCACACAGTAATTCATCCCCCACATAGTAATTCATCCCCCATATTGTCTCAATTCACTTACCTTTGCTCCGCGCGTTCCTCTCGCTGTGTTCCCGCGCCGTTCTGGTCTTCAGGGCGGACTGAGAGAGGAGTTCGTCACTCTGCCCCGCATACATCCTGGCTGCCCCACCTACATCCTGACAGCCAATGTTCCACGCTCCGCGGGCCGGATTTTTGAGGAGGGAGGGGAGTGGGCGCCCGGCACACAGAAGAGCCGCATGTGGCTCGCGATCTGCGGCTTGCCGACCACCTGGTGGGCAGTGTGCTCCGGAGCCGCAGCAAAGATGAAAAAGAGCCGCATGCGGCTCTGGAGCCGCGGGTTGCCGACACCCGGTCTAGTACATATGCAGCACCGACACATTGGTTATACCACCATGTAGGGGATGTGTTCAAAAATAGTACCATATGGCTTAACAAAAAATGCAATGCTAAAGATATCAAATATAGGTACCAGTATAAGATGGATTCAGGAACCCAGTGCTTAACCTAAACAGCAGTTCAAGGAAATTATCAGAGAGAGATTATGGCAGTATTACTACACTTCTACTGAATGTGTGATACACAGAATAGTGATAAGAATGGGCACTATTAGGCAATAAGAGTGGTAAGATCTCAAATCGAGACAATCATGTCCAATGTGATGAAATGAAGAGAACATGGTGACCATGGTAATATCTCCATATTGCTTCCGCAATGTATATTTGAAGTGGCAGGGCCCTGCCAATGTAATATAGGAATTCTTCACCGCCAACGTGCGGACTATATACCTTCCTTATTATAAGTCTATGATGCAGAATATAGGAGTATCCATGCCTTGTAGTAAAGGTAGGGTGCTGTGCACCTTTCAGAACATGTAACATGATGTCCCCATCCTGTAATAAATCTGTCAGGCTCCGCCCAACGGGATCTCTAGTGGTCCACAGCACGGGGTTTCCCAGGACGCGAAGTCTAAGTCCCAGTCTGCCTTTTCACCAGGGCCCCTGATAGTGGGGATGGATTTGGTGCAAGACTGGAATCAGGTCGCGCCCCTGGGCACCCCCGGTGGTGGCAGAGGGGTCCCGCTGAGGGTATGTGCCTGCGGGGATGAGCCTGCTGTGAAGGGGATGACAGGTCCAATCCGAGCGGATGGATGGGATGACAGATCCCAATCCGAGCGGGATGGATGGGATGACAGATCCCGATCCGAGCGGGATGGATGGGTGACTGCTAGGAGTGAGCGAGGTCAGACTAGCCGGGTCGGTATCGTGCGGCCAGCGTGGTACAGGGGGAGCAAGCGGAGAATGGTCGGGGTCACAAGCCAGGTTCAGCAGGTAGCGGGCAGCGCGGTACCGAGGGTCAGGCAGAAGGATGGTCAGGAATGAGCCGGGGTCAGAGCAGGAGAGGGTCAGCATAAATCAGAACAGGCAGAGTTTGGCAACAAGGAAGCGTACTTACAGGAACAGCAAGAAGACCTTGCGGCAACTTGGAGATGCACAGGGCAGTTTTAAATAGAGCGCCCTGTTCTCCCATTGGTGCGGCCGCGATCGCTAGTGTGCATGCGCGGCCGCCGCCGCGATCGCCGAGGACTCTGTGCTCGCCGGCTGGGACGGATCGGCAATCTGCGCATGCGCGCACCGCCGAGGACCCGGGATCCCTGACAAAATCAGTGACATAGAGAAAGTCAGTGTAATTGTCACTTAATAAATCAAGGCAGTGGCAATAATGCGCAGTGCTTCCTTCTGAAAGTTTCCAATATTCCACTCGCCACTCGTGCCAAAGATAGATAGCCTTGCAAAGTCTCTCTCATTGATGGATAGACGCCCGTGGTCCCGGAGGCAGCCGCCACCATCAGGACTAGAGGCAAGCGGGCTCCGCTTCCATCCTGGTACTCGTGTAGCCTAATGGGTTATACTGGGATGATGGGTTATACTGGGATGATGCCTGCATCCCAGCTGGATAAAACAAAAACCATGTCTGTCTTCATTTCTGGCTGCAAAACAACAAAATGTGATTATTTTAAGGGGTCATTTTTTTCTATACCCACTGTATATGAGAAGTGTCATGATAGGCCTGGCGTTAAAGTGGTTGATTAAAAAAAGTCTTTACTCACTTTAAATGCTTGTTATTTTTTTTTTTTTTTCTGTAACCTACTTTCAGATCTTAAATAAATAATTTTGTTCAGCTCTTGTGCCTGTAAATTACAAATATTTATTATTTAAATAAAAGAATGTGATGTGACTTTCCACCATTGCAGAATTACCAGAAAGAAGGTTTTCCAGAGTCTGAACTTCACATCTTTATCTCAGAATGTAAAGACTTGCCGACATCAGGCCGGTACAGGGAAGACAAGGAAATGGCTGTATCCCTTCTGTGCTGCTGTCAACGGTGAGTATTGATCATTGAGGTGACATTGGAGATTTTTGAACTTCTATCAATAGTTGTTTAAGGCCCAGCCCCACTGTAAAGGAGGATTTTTAGGTTTCCTGGAGTTCAGTTTTAAAGGATATGTTCACCTTTGGAACATGTTACATGTTCTACCAGTATTTTAGAGTGGAACATGTAACATGTTCCAGCTCCTGCCTCCTTTCCCCCCATTTCCCCCTCCCTTTGACAGAGGGTGGGGGATCCTATCCCTGCACTCGCTGTCACAATTCAAAAACAGCAGACATGAGGGGATCCACCTACATGGCCCTGTCATTCATTCACAGAGTTCTATGACTGAATTACAGATAACGTTGGCTGCCGCAGCCGATAGCTTGTAGTTCTCAATGAACTGGGAGGACACTGGTGATCACTCTCGTAGTTAATTGATTCTTCCTGCTGTGCAGTAACTGTCTGCCCATACAGGAGGTACAGGCAGACAATTGACTAAGAGTCTGCAGGATTCTGGCATTGTTCCCGCAATCTGCTGATCGTGGGAGCAATGCTTTACAAGCTGCAGTGTAAAAAATAATAAATGCAAATTACCTACTGATAAAAGCTGGTCCTTAGACCGGCTTCTGTCGGACAGGCTGCTGTACACTCAGGCTGAATGTCAGCCAATTTCTGCTGAACCAGCCGAAATTTGGCCCGTGTGTACCAGCCATAAGATAGAGCCATAGCCTCTGGAGCATGTGTAAAAAGACCAGTAAAACCACTTCTTGTTAAATTTCTCTTCTTTACCTCTCAAGGCAGCAGTGATACTTTCCATGGCATGAATTTCAGGTAATTTAGTGAACCATATCAAGAGTGTAGGAGAGGAGTCCAGCTTCCACAGTGCTGGTATACAGGCCTTTGCAGCATTTAATAGATGGACCAACACTGAGTTTTTATACGTGCTGTTTGAGAGATCAGAATGATGGAGAAGGTATCTAGCCAGGTCAGAGCCCAAATTGTAAATGGTAAGCCGCTTGATAGTGTGCTTCACTTGGGACCAAAACCCCTCTAGTTTCTTTCATGACCAAAAGATGTGTAACATGGTACCCTCTTCCTTCATGCAATGCCAACAGGTGCTCACAACATCAGGATAGATTTTCTTCAAGAGGATCAGAACCTTATACCATTGAGTGAGGACCTTATAGCCCAACGCCTGGTATTCACTCACCACTGATAAGTAATGGGCAATGTAAAGTATGTTTTCTCTTTGCTCAGAGGAGTGTGATAAGTCCAAATCCCTTTCCTGCTACATCAGAAAACCAGGAACTACAGCTTTGAGTTTCAACTGTTAAATATGTGCAAAGGAACTTAGAACTCCATCTGATGACGGGGAATAGTAATTAAGGGATATTCATATGTAATATTATATGTTCACCAAGAAAATGTTTTCATATCCGACCAAACAAACATGTTTATATTGTATTTATGGGAGCCTTTTTTTTTTATTTTCACAGGTAGAATGAACTTAAGTCGGAGATGTAACTGCATCACAAGGAGATGTAGAATGGATCAGACACATTCCTGCAAGCAGTGAAAAGCCTGTTAAACTATATTATTTAAAATTAAAAGAGACTTGTGACCTTGTCAGAATACACAGTCTTCAAATAGATTTATAGGTGGAGCTGGGCTCTTTAGTTATTTTAATTATTTCAAAATGTATCTCATTCATGACTATATAGTTGTACCTGTGTGCTTTTGGGCAGTCTTTGTCTGACTACATTGTCTGTGTAACTTAACTTGGTCTGTGTTGATTGTAAATAATTATACAAACCGTATGAAAGGAATCTCCAGCTTTTATGGCAGTAAAAAGCTATTTTAGTTGAGCTGTGCCATCCTTCTTGCTATCCCTTGTAAAAGTAGTTTTTTATTGCTCTCTCTCATGCAACAGCTCTCTAGCAATCCCTAAATAGCAGTTGTGAAATTGTAGACTGGAAATCAAACTTTTGAAGGTAATGCCCATTTTTACACTTTTAAATTTATTAAATACCTTCTTCAGCTCTGTGTCCACATAAGGGCATGGGGGAGCTTTTGTCCATAATGGGCATGGTATTGACACAGTTCCCCAGATGATCCACATTGGCTCACAATTGATATGATCCAAAAATATTTAGACAGAATAAAGGTGAATAAAGCACCTGGACCAGATGGCATACACCCATGGGCCCTTAAAGAATTGAGCTCTGTCATTTCAAAGCCATTGTTTCTAATTTTTAGGGACTCTGACTGGCATAGTACCACTGGATTGGTGTAAGGCCAATGTGGTTCCAATATTTTAAAAGGGGACAAAATCTTTACCAAGTAATTATAGACCAGTTTAACTTCTATAGTTGGGAAGATACTGGAGAGTTTAATAAAAGACCAAATAGATGAGTTCTTGCTGGAAAAAAATATTTTAAGCAACAGACAGCATGGATTCATGAAAGACCGAAGTTGTCAAACAAATCTGATTTCTTTTTATGAGGAAGTGAGCAAAACCTTGGACAGAGGGGTGGCGGTGGACGTGGTATACTTGGACAGAGGGGTGGCGGTGGACGTGGTATACTTGGACAGAGGGGTGGCGGTGGACGTGGTATACTTGGATTTTGCAAAAGCGTTTGACACCATTCCCCACACAATGTGTAAGGTGAAGTCTACAGGTTTGGAAAAATCTGTATGTAAATGGATAGAAAACTGGCTAAAAGATCATATTCAGAGAGTAGTGGTTAATGATTCATACTCTGCATGGTCTAGGGTTCTCAGTGGTGTACCCCAAGGTTCAATGTTGGGACCCTTACTTTTTAATATATTTATAAACGATATAGGGTCTGGGATTATAAATCCCATTTCAGTCTTTGGGCACCAATTCACAAAAACAACATTGGGGAACTGGAGAAAGTACAGAGAAGCAACCAAACTGATAAGAGGCATGGAGGAGCTCAGCTATGAGGAAAGATTAGAGGAACTGAATTTATTCTCTTGAGAAGAGGAGATTAAGGGGGGATATGATCTCCATGTATAATACATAAGGGGGGATATGATCACCATGTATAATACATAAGGGGGGATATGATCACCATGTATAATACATAAGGGGGGATATGATCTCCATGTATAATACATAAGGGGGGATATGATCTCCATGTATAATACATAAGGGGGGATATGATCTCCATGTATAATACATAAGGGGGGATATGATCACCATGTATAATACATAAGGGGGGATATGATCACCATGTATAATACATAAGGGGGGATATGATCTCCATGTATAATACATAAGGGGGGATATGATCACCATGTATAATACATAAGGGGGGATATGATCTCCATGTATAATACATAAGGGGGGATATGATCACCATGTATAATACATAAGGGGGGATATGATCACCATGTATAATACATAAGGGGGATATGATCTCCATGTATAATACATAAGGGGGGATATGATCTCCATGTATAATACATAAGGGGGGATATTATCTCCATGTATAATATATAAGGGGGGATATGATCTCCATGTATAAATACATCAGTGGTTCATATAGTGAACTCTGTGTACAGCTATTCACCTTGAGGTCATCACAGAGGACAAGGGGGCACTCTTTATGTCTGGAGGAAAAGAAATTTAATCTCCAAACACAGAAAGGTTTCTTTACAGTAATAGATGTGAAATAGACTCCCCCAAGAGTTGGTTCTGGCCAGCTCAGTGGATTGCTTAAAAAAAAGTTCTGGATTCTTTCCTAGATACACAGGATATAACTGAATACTAACATTTATAGGTAAAGTTGATCCAGGGAATATCCGATTGCCTCTCGGGGGATCAGGAAGGAATTTTTTTCCCCTGCAGGAGCAAATTGGATCATGCTTTGCTGGGGTTTTTTGCCTTCCTCTGAATCGGCTGTGGGTATAGGTTTATAACTTTTTTTTTTTTTTTAATGGTTGAACTGGATGGACTGTTGAGTTTTTTCATCCAGACTAATTATGTACACAGTCTGGATAAAATGGCATCCCCCTTTCTCATTGGGCTGAGCATTTTTTTTTTTTATATTGGTTGGGGTCACAAAAAAATCTAGCCAATAGGTAAGGGAGGAAGCTAAAGTGAAAGCTGTTATAGGAGAGAGGGAGCAATAAACAACTTATAACAGCATGGTAGATGGGCTAGAAAGAGAAATGGCATTTATCTCAGTAAAAGAGATTCCTGTACTGAACATGATCTGCACCGTCAAGTCCCGATATCTGTGTTCCTTCCCCTCTTTACTGTCAAAACTGCAGCACAAAGATGTAGAGAAGAAAGAAATGGAATGGACCAGATGATATCTCATCAGTAAATGGCTCAGTATATCCAAAACTAATATGAGTGAAGGTTGGTGTGTAAAGTGGTTGTAAACCTCAGACATGAAATAAGAGCAAAGCATATCCCTCTATAGTGTGTACTTGTCTCAATCCAGAGCACTAAGTGTCATTTAACTGTTGCTGTCTCACTCTTCTGCTATCAGCATGAGTCACTTCTTATAAGTTTACCAGACACTAAGAGCTAAAAAGGTGACAGGGGAGGGAGCTCAAGCACACAACCTGTGCTTTACAGCCTCAACTCTGTTCCCCTGTGCTGTGTGAAGGGGGGGGGTGGTCCCTTCCCTCCAATCAGCTCTCACTGAGCTCTTCAGAGTGTAACTTTATCTCACTGCCCCCTGCTTTCTGAAAGCTGACAGGCTGTATAAATTCTGGACTTTGACCGGTTGTAGAGGAGAGAGGCAGCAGATAAACAGGTACAACTTATGAAGGAGGATTTGCTTCGTCTCTCTGTATCACTTGAGGCCAGTCACTTCACTGGGTATATGTAAGAATTTACAACCACTTTAACCACTTGCCCTCCAAAGGATTTACCCTTCTTCCTGACCAGGCCATTTTTTATGATACAGCACTGCGTTACCTTAACTGACAATTGCGCAGTCATGCAGTGCTGCACACAAATGAAATTTACGTTCTTTTTACCCCACAAATTGAGCTTTCTTATGGTAGTATTTTATTGCCTGTGCGTTTTTTTGTATTTTTTGCGCTTTACACAAAAAAGACCAACAATTTTGATAAAAAAACAATATTTTTTACTTTTTGCTATTGTCCAGTAAAATATTTTAAAAATCAAATTTCATCATAAATTTAGGCCAAAATGTATTCTGCTACATGTCTTTGCTAAAAAAATCCCAATACGTGTAAATTAATTTTACGTGATTAAATTTACGTGAAAGTTATAACATTTACAAATGTTACATTTATATATAGTGGGATTTTTTTTTTTTACTATTAATAGCGGCAATTAGTGATTTATTGCGGGACTGCGGTGGGCATTCTGACACTGGGGGGAACTGACTTGGTGTCCCTGACATCCCCAGTTACACCAATACAGTGATCAGTGCTAAAAAAACAAAACACTGACACAGTACTAATGGCACTGGGCAGGAAGCGGTTAACATTTGGGGTGATCAAAGGGTTCGCTGTTTGCTGTTTCACTATGGAGGCTGTGTGTTTGTGCTTCACTGTAAGCGCACTGTTTTGTAAAGTGGGACAAAAAAGTATTTAGTCAGCCACCAATTGTGCAAGTTCTCCCACTTAAAAAGATGAGAGAGGCCTGTAATTGGCATCATAGGCAGACCTCAACTATGAGAGACAAAATGAGAAAAAAAACTCAGACAATCACATTGGCTGATTTGGAAAGAATTTATTTGTAAATTATGGTGGAAAATAAGTATTTGGTCAATATCAAAAGTTCATCTCAATACTTTGTTATATATCCTTTGTTGGCAATGACAGAGGTCAAATGTTTCCTGTAAGTCTTCACAAGGTTGGCACACACTGTTGCTGGTATGTTGGCCCATTCCTCCATGCAGAGCTCCTCTAGAGCAGTGATGTTTTGGGGCTGTCGCTGGGCAACACGGACTTTCAACTCCCTCCAAAGGTTTTCTATGGGGTTGAGATCTGGAGACTGGCTAGGCCACTCCAGGACCTTGAAATGCTTCTTACGAAGCCACTCCTTCGTTGCCCGGGCGGTATGTTTGGAATCATTGTCATGTTGGAAGACCCAGCCACGTTTCAACTTCAATGCCCTTGCGGATGGAAGGAGGTTTGCAATCAAAATCTCACGATACATGGCCCCATTCATTCTGTCCTGTACATGGATCAGTCGTCCTGGTCCCTTTGCGGAGAAACAGACCCAAAGCATGATGTTGCCACCTCCATGCTTCACAGTAGGTATGGTGTTCTTTGGATGCAACTCAGCATTCTCTCTCCTCCAAACACGACGAGTTGTGTTTCTATCAAACAGTTCTATTTTGGTTTCATCTGACCATATGACATTCTCCCAATCCTCTTCTGGATCATCCAAATGCTCTCTAGCAAACTTCAGACGGGCCCGGACATGTACTGGCTTAAGCAGGGGAACACGTCTGGCGGCGTAGCGTGTTACTGATGGTAGCCTTTGTTACGTTGGTCCCAGCTCTCTGCAGGTCATTCACTAGGTCCCCCCGTGTGGTCCTGGGATTTTTGCTCACCGTTCTTGTGATCATTTTGACTCCACGGGGTGAGATCTTGCTTGGAGCCCCAGATCGAGGGAGATTATCAGTGGTCTTGTATGTCTTCCATTTTCTAATTATTGATCCCACAATTGATTTGTTCACACCAAGCTGCTTGCCTATTGCAGATTCAGTCTTCCCAGCCTGGTGCAGGTCTACAATTTTGTTTCTGGTGTCCTTCGACAGCTCTTTGGTCTTCACCATAGTGGAGTTTGGAGTGTGACTGTTTGACGTTGTGGACAGGTGTCTTTTATACTGATAACAAGTTCAAACTGGTGCCATTGATACAGGTAATGAGTGCAGGACAGAGGAGCCTCTTAAAGAAGAAGGTACAGGTCTGTGAGAGCCAGAAATCTTGCTTGTTTGTAGGTGACCAAATACTTATTTTCCACCATAATTTGCAAATAAATTCTTTCCAAATCAGCCAATGTGATTGTCTGGATTTTTTTTCTCATTTTGTCTCTCATAGTTGAGGTCTACCTATGATGCCAATTACAGGCCTCTCTCATCTTTGTAAGTGGAAGAATTTGCACAATTGGTGGCTGACTAAATACTTTTTTGCCCCACTGTATGGCTCTGCTATGTGGAGCCGTACGAAGCAGTGTGTAGGAGCTGACAGGGGAGAGATCTGTGTTGTTTATACACAGGTCTTTCCCCCATTGGAGATACTTGGCGATCAATGGGTGCCGGTGATTGACAGCCGAGGCCACGAATAGCTGGGTGGGTAGTGCACCCTCCCAGAACTGCAAAATCACATATATATATATACACATGATTTTGTGCACCCATGCTGCCCTGTAGCAGTATTTCTGCTATGGGGTTGTGCATAAGCAGTTAAATTCCATGACTAAGCCCCACGGGCAGTGCAAAACATGTCTGGGTATGTCCAGGACAGAGATAAACTGAGGCTGCCACTATCTCCTTGATGTATGGGATTGCTTGGTTTGCGGCTTGTGGTTCATTTCTTTTGCTCTCATATTGCTCCCACCCCCCTCTGCCAATCCCTTCACTGGCTTCCGATTGCGCAACGGATCAAATTCAAAATTCTAACACTGACGTACAAAGCTGTCCACCACACTGCCCCAAATTACATCACTGACCTAATATCCAAGTACCGCCCAGCACACACACTCCGCTCTTCACAAGACCTCCGTCTCTCTAGTTCCCTGGTCTCCTCCCATGCCCGCCTCCAGGATTTCTCCAGGATGTCACCCATCCTCTGGAACTCCCTGCCCCAACCCATCAGATTATCACCTACTCTCCTCTCCTTTAGGCGCACCCTGAAAACCCACCTCTTCAGGGAAGCCTACCCCACCCCCTGCTAATTTGCCGACCTCCTCCACTCTTCCTACCACTCCATCCCCCACAGCTATCTCCTCCTGTACCACCATCCCCTCCCTCCTAGATTGTAAGCTTGAAAGAGCAGGGCCCTCGAACCCCTCGTGTATCGCATTGTATTGTTATTGTTCTGTCGCATGTTCTGTCCCCCTTTGTAATGTACAGCGCTGAGCGAACTGTTGGCGCTTTATAAATACTGTATAATAATAATATTGCAAGCAGTTTGGACAGACTTCTCACCCAGCCTGCACTCTAGATGGAATCCGCTGGACATAGCTGTACAAGCCAGAGCGGGGGACCTAAAGCTTTTCTTAGGTTCACTTTAAATTGTCTACTGTCTTCTTGTATCAGTCCTGGTGTCCAAAAAGCAGCCCATCAGCACTTATTGTATGGTGTTGGGTCCCCTGTAGACAGTAGTCTGTGCTTTCTGAAGTCAAAGAAGGAAAAATAGTCTTTAGACTGACCTTTTATTAGTTTTTTCTGTGTTCATCTCATATGTCTTTTTATCCTCCGTTCCTTTATAATGGAACTTGCTGATAGAAATATCCCATGTGGCTCAATTCATTTGTAAGGGGGCACAAATGTAAAAGCCCTGATTTATAAAGGGGCAGTGAGTTCTCACAGTTTTATTCAATCTACAACTGTCTTCTGAAACATGGCCACAGTCTAAAGAATTTCCCTAGTCTTCAACAACACTGACAGCAGTTTGCAGTCTCTGACAATCTCTTGTAGTATGTCCATAGTCTTTGACCATCTCCTGTAGCATGTGTGCAGTCTGATAATTTTCTGTAGCATTACATTCACTGAATCTTATATGCCGTACTTTGGTCAAGTCAGTGCCCGTACTTGAGGCCTCCCAATCCATGGGAGTTGACCACCATTGCTCTAGGAGAGTTTAAGATAAGATGGCTATGAAGGAGTTGCCAGATTACCTTGGACTTTCACTACCACAGTATCTGTCTTTTAAAATTTTGTACATGTAAATGCCAACAAAATAATGGGCATTACAGGTGGGCAGAGCTGGGAACTCATGCTCTTGGTAGTGGAAATCAACATACAATGCCAGAGGGTGACCAATTATTTTCTATTATTTTTAATCAGATTTTATTTAAGTAAATTTTCTTAAACTTTACAACACAGAAACAAATCGCCACGCAGGGCAAATAGCGAATATCCAGGCAGGAGCAACAATATCCAAAAGAGCAACAATGTAAAATTGCAAAATTACCAACCAATTATTTTCTGCCCAAAGATTAGTGTCCTGATAGTTATATTGGCTTCATCCACCTAGTAGGCAAAATACCAGCTGGGGGTTAGTGCTTCAAAGCCTCTAAGTCCTCATGCACACGGGACGTTTTTACAGCGGCTGCTTTTGGCGTTTGACGTTTTTTTCTACAGCCAGTAAACCCCCCAGCATGTTATCCTATGTGTCCATGCGCACATAGGCTGTAATCAACGTTTTTTTTGGCTGGGATGTTTTTTGGCAGGAATAAAAACCCCAAAACTAGTGGGCTTCTAGAGGAGTTTTTAGCAGTAAAACCGCTCCAATGCTTAAAAATGCAGCAAACCGTTTTTTTGGGACGTTTTGTTAAACCCCCCCCCCCCCCCAAAAAAAATATTTTTTGTTTTGGTAAAAAAAAAATACTAAAAACCACAAATGCGGGAAAACGCCGCTAATCGCTAATGCAAAGACGCTAGAAAATCTGAAAAACTCAAGTATTTAACGTGACTGCACAGCTAACGTTACCAGCGTTATCAAAACGTCTAGTGTGCATGAGGGCTAAAAACGCTCTAATGCTGAAAAATGCTGTGAATCGCAGTAAAATGCGGCAAACCAGCATTTTTGGACTTTTTTTGACCAAAAAAATCTATTTTTTTATGGTAAAAAAACACCGCTAAACGCTAAAAACAGCTGAAAAACTCATGTTTTTAACGTGACTTTACACAGCTAACGTTACCAGCGTTATCAAAACATCCCGCGTGCATGAGGGGTTAGTGGAACTAGGTGTTTTGGACTCGGTCACTTACAGACCATTTACCGTGATCGACAAGTAAGCCAAATTAATATAGAATTACGTGCACGTGGAAGAAAGACACTGACACTGTTGCAGTTTGTCAACTTCCTAAAATTCTGTTTTATTGAGGAACTAACAGTAACATTTATAGGTCTCATGATGCAGGCAAAGCATATACATTGATTGGGTGAAAAGTCCACTGGGTTTCTGTGTGTTCTTCCATCCGTGTTGATATCTTCCAATCATTTTCAATCAAGTAGCAAGACTATAAAATTGTCATTTTACTGATCATCTAATAAAACGTGGACTGTCTATCACAATCCACTACATAGGTTCCTGTAGCCAAGTTTCTAATTTGTTCACAAACTACACACAAAAAGACCTTTGAAATCAGTAAGTTGGTAGGTAAGGAGCAAAACAACGATACTTGTTCTATAAGACAGCAGACAAAGAAGCTCATCCTGTGCACAAAATATGGCCGACAAGCACAAACTACCTTTATATTTCATCATTTCCATTGATCTGTTCTCCTCTTGTATATGTGTCCTGTTACCAATGTTTGGGTCTTTTGTTCTTCTTTAAAACCTTTGAAAATAAACTGACATTAGAACTCCTTTAAAATAATCAGTAGTTTTGTTTGGAATGAAATCCATCTTTCAGAACAAATAGTAATACTACCAGATTTTCAGATACACTACAAGGGCCAGTTCAGTTGTGTGCAGCTCAGCACAAGGGAACATACAGGATAAAACAATTGTTTTCTATGTGCCCTGTTCCCACCATAAAGCTGTGTTTAATTGGGTTCTGGTGTGTTGTGTAACATGCAAGCATACCTGGATTTTACACAATGCATGGCAGGTCATTCTGTGACACTTCAACAAAGTTAATAAAAAGAAGAAAAAATGAATCAATGCAACATTGATGCGATTTCAATATGCAAGCTGCTGTGAAAAAATCCTAAAGTGAAATAACAGACAGAACATTTTGGATGCAGCAGGGAAGGATTAGATTCTTTTTTTTTTCCGTCTCTTCACTCTTTGTCTTGTGACACCTCTGCGACTAGGTGGGGGAAGCAAGGGGAAATTGCCCCAAAGTGGGCACAGACAATAAATACTTGACAGATGTTCTAACCTTTCCCCACTCTATCCGAAACTGAAAAAATGATTGACTGTAATGATACTTTAATCAGCATAAAACTTGTGCGGGTTACACACTATGCGCTTTTATTCGTTCAACTCAACAAGCTGAACGGAAATAAAATACAGATCGCTGTACTAACACATGCAATGTTAGAGCATTGATCTCCCCGCTGATCTATTGTATTCTGACAGGGGGCTGCCCCTCGCCAGAACACACTGATCAGTGCTCACAGCCATTGACTGCGAGCGCTGATCCGATGCTGATTTTCCAGCATGCCCGATCGACAAGCTGGTCATAAGACCAGCTTCTGTTGGACAGGGATCTGTACACACGGGCCAAAAGTCGGATGGTTCCTGCCAAACCGATCGTTTTCAGCCTGTGTGTGCCTGGCTTTAAAGCTGAAGTTTAATCGGTCTTGTTTTGCCTTCTTTGGTCCCCTCCCCCCAACAACACACACATAAAACTTTTACACAAAAACAAAGAAAGAGGCACTCCAAAATGTCGGGAGTCACTGTGTTAGTTATTCAACCAAAGTATATCAAACCCTCATTAGGGACTACAAGTAAAAAAAAAAAGTACAATTTGTTTTTGTACACTTAAATTCTAAAGTATAGAGATGGAATGGAAAAGTAGTTTCCCATCTAAGTACTGACCACACCCAACCCTTCTTAGCTTCCAAAAGAAGACAAGGCAAGTGCAAAGCAGCTAGCAAGTAAGGGAGGAATACAAACCCCAAAATAAAATGTGATCGAGAATGAATATAACAATCTTAAAATAAAAAAACAAAGTGTAAATAAAATACTTATGACAAAAAAAACAACAGAAACATGACTTTAAAAAGTGCATAAAAGGTCCCACAAACATGACTGTTCCTAGTGGTAAATAACAAGTCCAACAGGTGTCCGTAGTATTCATCCAAGAGTCCAAACATATCACCATGTGTTGCTCCAAACCACCACCTCTGCACACTCACCAGCTATTAAGCTGTATCAGAAAGGCAGCAGACAGCATTTTTAGCACAGGTAGGGCATCACAGTAAGGGAATCCATCAGCATTGTAATCGTCCACTCGCACAAGGGCAGCCAGCACCACCAATATATATAGAGCCTAGGAGAAATGCTCACCACAGCAGAGCAACAGAAAATAGTATATAGTGCAGTAATTTATTCTTAATATCAGCTTCTATCCATTCATTAAATCCATACACCAAAGTTTACAGATATAGCAGAGTGTAAATCTACCATGTGGGGGCATTCACTTACTAAGAGGCCCACTGGTCCCAGAAGCAGCGTCAAGATATCAGCATGTAGCTCCCCCCAACGTATTTTATGCGCATGCGCATCTTCAGGGGATACTAGACTGAAAACATGTATTTGCACGAAACATGTTTGGAGGAGCTGATGTGACTTTTTAAAGTCAAATTTTTGTTGGTTATTTTTGTCATAAGTATATTATTTATAATTAGTTTTTTGATTATAAGATTGTCATATTCATTCTTGATCATTTAGGCACTGCATTTTTGTTTTCACATAAAAAATATTTAAGCTTTAGTATCACTTTAAAAGAGAAGTATAGCCGCAGCTTTTTTTGGCTGTATTTCTCCTATAGATCACAGAAGTGTAGTTTGTTCTGCACTCCTGTGACCCTTTTCAGCCACAGAGCTGCTCCAGGCTCTGGAAAGATCCCAAGTTTATGGTTGGGATCCACCCAGAAGCCTGGATTGGCACCTGGCTCAGCCTCTCAGCGATCTGCTGAGAGCCTGAGCCTACCCCGCCCGTCCCCTCTACAGTCCAGCGGTCCAGTGAGCGATGGAGGGGCAGAGCAGAAAGCTGTAGACTGACAGTCACCGCTCTCTGCTCAGAGCAGAGGGAAGACCTGAGTGATCAGTGGTGTTTGATCGCTCAGTTCTCACTACAGATCTCACGGGGACAGATGCATATTTGTATCGATGCCGCATCCACCTAGGTGAATATAAATGTTTTTTCTTTTTTCAGAAAGCCATACTTCTCTTTTAATCTCCTGCAATGACTGAGGTGTGTGGGAAGTTCGGCTCAAAGACTATTAAACAACCTTAACATTTGAATTATTGCTCTTATAGTTTGGGACACGTTTTAATAATATTAGAGTACAAATAGGTCAGAGACTAATAATAAATCGATGAGGATCATGATTAGAGATGAGCGAAGTATTCAAAAATTTGATTCGACTGATTCGGCGAATTCGTGGAAAAATTTTGATTCGAGACGAATATATTCGCTGCGAATTTAACTTATAAAAGGGTGTTTCTAGGCTTCAGAGAAACTTTATATTAGTGCAGAACACTGTACCTTTAATTTAAATGCCCTTGGAGTCTGCTGGGGAAGAGAAATAATACTGACAGTCAGTATGACATGCAGATGAGTGCCGTCGATCTTAGAATCACCGCACACTTCACTCATTTGGGCAGTCACGGGGCCAAAACCAGAGTGTGGAGCCACAGTGTGGCGGTGGAGGCAGCAGCAATGGGAGGCCATACAGCAACCTATGACAAAAATGGAAACCACCAGCAGTGTGAGGAGACCTGAAAGTGGCACATGGCAGAGTGTGGCGATGGAGACAGCAGCAATGGGAGGCCGTACAGGGACCCATGAGAGACTCTGGACCTGGCAGCAGCATGAGGAGGCGGTACAGGGGCCCATGACAGATTACGGGCCTGGCAGCAGCATGAGGAGTTGGTACGGGGGCCCATGGCAGATTACGGGCCTGGCAGCAGCAATGGGAGGCCGTACAGGGACCCATGACACACTCTGGACGTGGCAGCAGCATGGGGAGGCGGTACAGGGGCCCATGACAGATTACGGGCCTGGCAGCAGCATGAGGAGTCGGTACGGGGGCCCATGACACACTCTGGACCTGGCAGCAGCATGATGAGGCGGTACAGGGGCGAATGACAGATTACGAGCCTGGCAGCAGCAACTTGGACAGGAGGACGTTCAGCTTCTGCACCGTCGGGTGCGTGCTCGCAAACTGTTGTCTCTTGGAAACGGATTCCAAGAAAGACTGCTGACGGAATCCGTGAAGAGGAGTAGCAGAAGAAGGAGCATCTGAACGAGCGGAATATGCCAACAAGCGACAACAGGGGCCCATGACAGATTACGGGCCTGGCAGCAGCATGAGGAGTCGGTACGGGGGCCCATGGCAGAATAGGGGCCTGGCAGCAGCTATGGGAGGCCCGTAATCTGCCAGCACCCTATGACAAAAAATGGAACCCACCAGCAGTGTGAGGAGACCTGAAAGTGGCACATGGCAGAGTGTGGCGATGGAGACAGCAGCAATGGGAGGCCGTACAGGGACCCATGAGAGACTCTGGACCTGGCAGCAGCATGAGGAGGCGGTATAGGGGCCCATGGCAGATTAGGGGCCTGGCAGCAGCTATGGGAGGCCCGTAATCTGCCAGCACCCTATGACAAAAAATGGAACCCACCAGCAGTGTGAGGAGACCTGAAAGTGGCACATGGCAGAGTGTGGCGATGGAGACAGCAGCAATGGGAGGCCGTACAGGGACCCATGAGAGACTCTGGACTTGGCAGCAGCATGAGGAGGCGGTATAGGGGCCCATGGCAGATTAGGGGCCTGGCAGCAGCTATGGGAGGCCCGTAATCTGCCAGCACCCTATGACAAAAAATGGAACACACCAGCAGTGTGAGGAGACCTGAAGGTGGCACATGTTTGGGGCATGATTCATGGCGGATTTAGTCAGTTGTGTCAGGAACTGGTGGTTTGAAATCCAGACTAATCCACGCCTGATTCATTTTCACAAACGTGAGTCTCTCCACACTTTGGGTGGACAGTCGTGTCCTCCGCAGAGTTGCAATACCTCCTGCCGCACTAAATACGCGCTCCGATGCCACGCTACTGGCCGGGCATGACAGCCTTTCAAGGGCAAATTCAGCTAGTTGGGGCCAAAGATCAAGTTTCATTGCCCAGTAGTCAAGGGGATTGTCTACCCCGGTTGGCAGGGTGCTGTCCAAGTAGGCCTAAGCCTGTTGTTTGAGGTCCTGCTCCAGGTCCACCTGATGCTGCTGCTGCTGCGGCTGGTTAGTAGTTTCCTCACTGCGCTGGTGAAGAAAGCTACTCATCATCGACTGCAGACTGAGGCAGCTGCTGCTGGTGGAGCTGCCACTGCTCCTACCACCCCACCCCTCCCCTGCTGCCATGGCAGCGGAATGCGAGCGCACAGGGCCCACAGTGTCTGAGGATGGACGTTGGCGCAGACAGGCAGAGACCAGCTGACTACATAGGTGGTTTTTATAGTACGTTATTTTGGCCTCCCTCTCAGCAGGTGTGAAAAAGGCCACCATTTTTGAACGGTAGCGAGGGTCCAACAAGGTGGACAGCCAAAAGTCATCCCTCTGTCTGATGGTTATTATTCGGCTGTCGGTACGCAAGCAAGCGAGCATGCTATGGGCCATTTGTGCCAAGGAATGCGAGGGACTCCCTGCCTCCATCTCCACAGCATACTGCCACGGTGCGTCTGGGTCCTCTGTCTCCTCTTCCTCCTCCTCTACCAGATGCTCCTGCTCCTCCACTCCTGTCCGCTGAGTGGAAAAACCACCCATTTCACTCAATAATTCCTGAGCACCAATGTCCTCCTCTACCTCCTCCTCTTCTTCCTGTCCTGCCCCCACAGGGGTCATGTGGCGTTGAGATCTGTGCGCCACGTCTACCGCACCCTGACCAGCCATTGTTAACAGCATTTGTTCCAGGACGTGCAACAGAGGAATGACGTCGTTCATCCCATAGTCCTGCCGACTCACGAATAGCGTGGCCTCCTCAAAGGGCCTGAGCAAGCGCAGGTGTCACGCATGAGCTGCCAATGGCTGACATCTAAGTTACACAGGGAGTACCTTTATCCGCTTTTAACATCAGGAAATCTGTGATGGCCTTTTGCTGTTCGTAAAGGCGGTCTAACATATGTAGGGTTGAATTCCACCTTGTTGCAACGTCACAGCATGAGGAGTCGGTACGGGGGCCCATGGCAGATTACGGGCCTGGCAGCAGAAATGGGAGGCCCGTAATCTGCCAGCACCCTATGTCAAAAAATTCAACACACCAGCAGTGTGTGAGGAGACCTGAAAGTGGCACATGGCAGAGTGTGGCGATGGAGACAGCAGCAATGGGAGGCCGTACAGGGACCCATGAGAGACTCTGGACCTGGCAGCAGCATGAGGAGGCGGTATAGGGGCCCATGGCAGATTAGGGGCCTGGCAGCAGCTATAGGAGGCCCGTAATCTGCCAGCAACCTATGTCAAAAAATTGAACACACCAGCAGTGTGAGGAGACCTGAAAGTGGCACATGGCATGAGACACTGTGGACCTAGCAGCAGCATGAGGAGGCGGTACAGGGGCCCATGGCAGATTAGGGGCCTGGCAGCAGCTATGGGAGGCCCCTAATCTGCCAGCACCCTATGACAAAAAATGGAACACACCAGCAGTGTGAGGAGACCTGAAAGTGGCACATGGCAGAGTGTGGCGATGGAGACAGCAGCAATGGGAGGCCGTACAGGGACCCATGAGAGACTCTGGACCTGGCAGCAGCATGAGGAGGCGGTATAGGGGCCCATGGCAGATTAGGGGCCTGGCAGCAGCTATGGGAGGCCCGTAATCTGCCAGCACCCTATGTCAAAAAATTGAACACACCAGCAGTGTGTGAGGAGACCTGAAAGTGGCACATGGCAGAGTGTGGCGATGGAGACAGCAGCAATGGGAGGCCGTACAGGGACCCATGAGAGACTCTGGACCTGGCAGCAGCATGAGGAGGCGGTATAGGGGCCCATGGCAGATTAGGGGCCTGGCAGCAGCTATAGGAGGCCCGTAATCTGCCAGCACCCTATGTCAAAAAACTCAACACACCAGCAGTGTGAGGAGACCTGAAAGTGGCACATGGCATGAGACACTGTGGACCTGGCAGCAGCATGAGGAGGCGGTACAGGGGCCCATGGCAGATTAGGGGCCTGGCAGCAGCTATGGGAGGCCCGTAATCTGCCAGCACCCTATGTCAAAAAATTGAACACACCAGCAGTGTGAGAAGACCTGAAAGTGGCACATGGCAGAGTGTGGCGATGGAGACAGCAGCAATGGGAGGCCGTACAGGGACCCATGACAGACTCTGGACTTGGCAGCAGCATGAGGAGGCGGTATAGGGGCCCATGGCAGATTAGGGGCCTGGCAGCAGCTATAGGAGGCCCGTAATCTGCCAGCAACCTATGTCAAAAAATTCAACACACCAGCAGTGTGAGGAGACCTGAAAGTGGCACATGGCATGAGACACTGTGGACCTGGCAGCAGCATGAGGAGGCGGTACAGGGGCCCATGGCAGATTAGGGGCCTGGCAGCAGCTATGGGAGGCCCCTAATCTGCCAGCACCCTATGACAAAAAATGGAACACACCAGCAGTGTGAGGAGACCTGAAAGTGGCACATGGCAGAGTGTGGCGATGGAGACAGCAGCAATGGGAGGCCGTACAGGGACCCATGAGAGACTCTGGACCTGGCAGCAGCATGAGGAGGCGGTATAGGGGCCCATGGCAGATTAGGGGCCTGGCAGCAGCTATGGGAGGCCCGTAATCTGCCAGCACCCTATGTCAAAAAATTGAACACACCAGCAGTGTGTGATGAGACCTGAAAGTGGCACATGGCAGAGTGTGGCGATGGAGACAGCAGCAATGGGAGGCCGTACAGGGACCCCTGAGAGACTCTGGACTTCGCAGCAGCATGAGGAGGCAATATAGGGGCCCATGGCAGATTAGGGGCCTGGCAGCAGCTATGGGAGGCCCGTAATCTGCCAGCACCCTATGACAAAAAATTTAACACACCAGCAGTGTGTGAGGAGACCTGAAAGTGGCACATGGCAGAGTGTGGCGATGGAGACAGCAGCAATGGGAGGCCGTACAGGGACCCATGAGAGACTCTGGACCTGGCAGCAGCATGAGGAGGCGGTATAGGGGCCCATGGCAGATTAGGGGCCTGGCAGCAGCTATGGGAGGCCCGTAATCTGCCAGCACCCTATGACAAAAAATGGAACACACCAGCAGTGTGAGGAGACCTGAAAGTGGCACATGGCAGAGTGTGGCGATGGAGACAGCAGCAATGGGAGGCCGTACAGGGACCCATGAGAGACTCTGGACCTGGCAGCAGCATGAGGAGGCGGTACAGGGGCCCATGGCAGATTAGGGGCCTGGCAGCAGCTATGGGAGGCCCGTAATCTGCCAGCACCCTATGACAAAAAATTGAAAACACCAGCAGTGTGAGGAGACCTGAAAGTGGCACATGGCATGAGACACTGTGGACCTGGCAGCAGCATGAGGAGGCGGTACAGGGGCCCATGGCAGATTAGGGGCCTGGCAGCAGCTATAGGAGGCCCGTAATCTGCCAGCACCCTATGACAAAAAATGGAACACACCAGCAGTGTGAGGAGACCTGAAAGTGGCACATGGCAGAGTGTGGCGATGGAGACAGCAGCAATGGGAGGCCGTACAGGGACCCATGAGACACTCTGGACCTGGCAGCAGCATGAGGAGGCGCTATAGGGGCCCATGGCAGATTAGGGGCCTGGCAGCAGCTATGGGAGGCCCGTAATCTGCCAGCACCCTATGTCAAAAAATTGAACACACCAGCAGTGTGTGAGGAGACCTGAGAGTGGCACATGGCAGAGTGTGGCGATGGAGACAGCAGCAATGGGAGGCCGTACAGGGACCCATGAGAGACTCTGGACTTCGCCGCAGCATGAGGAGGCGGTATAGGGGCCCATGGCAGATTAGGGGCCTGGCAGCAGCTATGGGAGGCCCGTAATCTGCCAGCACCCTATGTCAAAAAATTCAACACACCAGCAGTGTGAGGAGACCTGAAAGTGGCACATGGCATGAGACACTGTGGACCTGGCAGCAGCATGAGGAGGCGGTACAGGGGCCCATGGCAGATTAGGGGCCTGGCAGCAGCTATAGGAGGCCCGTAATCTGCCAGCACCCTATGACAAAAAATGGAACACACCAGCAGTGTGAGGAGACCTGAAAGTGGCACATGGCAGAGTGTGGCGATGGAGACAGCAGCAATGGGAGGCCGTACAGGGACCCATGAGAGACTCTGGACCTGGCAGCAGCATGAGGAGGCGGTATAGGGGCCCATGGCAGATTAGGGGCCTGGCAGCAGCTATGGGAGGCCCGTAATCTGCCAGCACCCTATGTCAAAAAATTGAACACACCAGCAGTGTGTGAGGAGACCTGAAAGTGGCACATGGCAGAGTGTGGCGATGGAGACAGCAGCAATGGGAGGCCGTACAGGGAGCCATGAGAGACTCTGGACTTCGCAGCAGCATGAGGAGGCGGTATAGGGGCCCATGGCAGATTAGGGGCCTGGCAGCAGCTATGGGAGGCCCGTAATCTGCCAGCACCCTATGACAAAAAATGTAACACACCAGCAGTGTGGGAGGAGACCTGAAAGTGGCACATGGCAGAGTGTGGCGATGGAGACAGCAGCAATGGGAGGCCGTACAGGGACCCATGAGAGACTCTGGACCTGGCAGCAGCATGAGGAGGCGGTATAGGGGCCCATGGCAGATTAGGGGCCTGGCAGCAGCTATGGGAGGCCCGTAATCTGCCAGCACCCTATGACAAAAAATGGAACACACCAGCAGTGTGAGGAGACCTGAAAGTTGCACATGGCATGAGACACTGTGGACCTGGCAGCAGCATGAGGAGGCGGTACAGGGGCCCATGGCAGATTAGGGGCCTGGCAGCAGCTATGGGAGGCCCGTAATCTGCCAGCACCCTATGACAAAAAATGGAACACACCAGCAGTGTGAGGAGACCTGAAAGTGGCACATGGCAGAGTGTGGCGATGGAGACAGCAGCAATGGGAGGCCGTACAGGGACCCATGAGAGACTCTGGACCTGGCAGCAGCATGAGGAGGCGGTACAGGGGCCCATGGCAGATTAGGGGCCTGGCAGCAGCTATGGGAGGCCCGTAATCTGCCAGCACCCTATGACAAAAAATTGAAAACACCAGCAGTGTGAGGAGACCTGAAAGTGGCACATGGCAGGGGCATGATTCATGGCGGATTTAGTCAGTTGTGTCAGGAACTGGTGGTTTGAAATCCAGACTAATCCACGCCTGATTCATTTTCACAAACGTGAGTCTCTCCACACTTTGGGTGGACAGTCGTGTCCTCCGCGGAGTTACAATACCTCCTGCCGCACTAAACACGCGCTCCGATGCCACGCTACTGGCCGGGCATGACAGCCTTTCAAGGGCAAATTCAGCTAGTTGGGGCCAAAGGTCAAGTTTCGATGCCCAGTAGTCAAGGGGATTGTCTACCTCGGTTGGCAGGGTGCTGTCCAAGTAGTCCCAAGCCTGTTGTTTGAGGTCCTGCTCCAGGTCCACCTGATGCTGCTGCTGCTGCGGCTGGTTAGTAGTTTCCTCACTGCGCTGGTGAAGAAAGCTACTCATCATCGACTGCAGACTGAGTCAGCCGCTGCTGGTGGAGCTGCCACTGCTCCTACCACCCCACCCCTCCTTTGCTGCCATGGCAGCGGAACGCGAGCGCACAGGGCCCACAGTGTCTGAGGATGGACGTTGGCGCACAAAGGCAGAGACCAACTGACTACATAGGTGGTTTTTATAGTACGTTATTTTGGCCTCCCTCTCAGCAGGTGTGAAAAAGGCCACCATTTTTGAACGGTAGCGAGGGTCCAACAAGGTGGACAGCCAAAAGTCATCCCTCTGTCTGATGGTTATTATTCGGCTGTCGCTACGCAAGCAACCGAGCATGCTATGGGCCATTTGTGCCAAGGAATGCGAGGGACTCCCTGACTCCATCTCCACAGCATACTGCCACGGTGCGTCTGGGTCCTCTGTCTGCTCCTCCTCTACCAGATGCTCCTGCTCCTCCACTCCTGTCCGCTGAGTGGAAAAACCACCCATTTCACTCAATAATTCCTGAGCACCAATGTCCTCCTCTACCTCCTCCTCTTCTTCCTGTCCTGCCCCCACAGGGGTCATGTGGCGTTGAGATCTGTGCGCCACGTCTACCGCACCCTGACCAGCCAGTGTTAACAGCATTTGTTCCAGGACGTGCAACAGAGGAATGACGTCGTTCATCCCATAGTCCTGCCGACTCACGAATAGCGTGGCCTCCTCAAAGGGCCTGAGCAAGCGGCAGGTGTCACGCATGAGCTGCCAATGGCTGACATCGAAGTTACACAGGGGAGTACCTTTATCCGCTTGTAACATCATGAAATCGGTGATGGCCTTTCGCTGTTCGTAAAGGCGGTCTACCATGTGTAGGGTTGAATTCCACCTTGTTGCAACGTCGCAGATCAGGCGATGCTGTGGAATTCCGTTCTGCCGCTGCAGCTCAAGGAGGGTGTGCTTTGCGGTGTAGGAATGCCTGAAATGCATGCAAGGTTTACGTGACATTTTAAGGATGTCTTGCAGTGGGATGGTGGATTTTAGGAACCGCTTGACAACCAGATTGAACACGTGAGCCATGCATGGCGCATGGCACAACCTTCCTTGACGCAGAGCAGACACCATGTTCTTTCCGTTGTCGGTCAACATGGTTCCGATTTTCAGTTTGCGCGGAGACAGCCATCTGTCGATTTCTCTGTTCATTACACTGAGAAGTTCCTCCCCTGTGTGACTACGTTTGCCTGGACCTGGCAGCAGCATGAGGAGGCGGTATAGGGGCCCATGGCAGATTAGGGGCCTGGCAGCAGCTATGGGAGGCCCGTAATCTGCCAGCACCCTATGTCAAAAAATTGAACACACCAGCAGTGTGTGAGGAGACCTGAAAGTGGCACATGGCAGAGTGTGGCGATGGAGACAGCAGCAATGGGAGGCCGTACAGGGACCCATGAGAGACTCTGGACTTTGCAGCAGCATGAGGAGGCGGTATAGGGGCCCATGGCAGATTAGGGGCCTGGCAGCAGCTATGGGAGGCCCGTAATCTGCCAGCACCCTATGTCAAAAAATTGAACACACCAGCAGTGTGTGAGGAGACCTGAAAGTGGCACATGGCAGAGTGTGGCGATGGAGACAGCAGCAATGGGAGGCCGTACAGGGACCCATGAGAGACTCTGGACTTCGCAGCAGCATGAGGAGGCGGTATAGGGGCCCATGGCAGATTAGGGGCCTGGCAGCAGCTATAGGAGGCCCGTAATCTGCCAGCACCCTATGACAAAAAATGGAACACACCAGCAGTGTGAGGAGACCTGAAAGTGGCACATGGCAGAGTGTGGCGATGGAGACAGCAGCAATGGGAGGCCGTACAGGGACCCATGAGACACTCTGGACCTGGCAGCAGCATGAGGAGGCGCTATAGGGGCCCATGGCAGATTAGGGGCCTGGCAGCAGCTATGGGAGGCCCGTAATCTGCCAGCACCCTATGTCAAAAAATTGAACACACCAGCAGTGTGTGAGGAGACCTGAGAGTGGCACATGGCAGAGTGTGGCGATGGAGACAGCAGCAATGGGAGGCCGTACAGGGACCCATGAGAGACTCTGGACTTCGCCGCAGCATGAGGAGGCGGTATAGGGGCCCATGGCAGATTAGGGGCCTGGCAGCAGCTATGGGAGGCCCGTAATCTGCCAGCACCCTATGTCAAAAAATTCAACACACCAGCAGTGTGAGGAGACCTGAAAGTGGCACATGGCAGAGTGTGGCGATGGAGACAGCAGCAATGGGAGGCCGTACAGGGACCCATGAGAGACTCTGGACTTCGCAGCAGCATGAGGAGGCGGTATAGGGGCCCATGGCAGATTAGGGGCCTGGCAGCAGCTATGGGAGGCCCGTAATCTGCCAGCACCCTATGACAAAAAATGGAACACACCAGCAGTGTGAGGAGACCTGAAAGTTGCACATGGCATGAGACACTGTGGACCTGGCAGCAGCATGAGGAGGCGGTACAGGGGCCCATGGCAGATTAGGGGCCTGGCAGCAGCTATGGGAGGCCCGTAATCTGCCAGCACCCTATGACAAAAAATGGAACACACCAGCAGTGTGAGGAGACCTGAAAGTGGCACATGGCAGAGTGTGGCGATGGAGACAGCAGCAATGGGAGGCCGTACAGGGACCCATGAGAGACTCTGGACCTGGCAGCAGCATGAGGAGGCGGTATAGGGGCCCATGGCAGATTAGGGGCCTGGCAGCAGCTATGGGAGGCCCGTAATCTGCCAGCACCCTATGTCAAAAAAATTTAACACACCAGCAGTGTGTGAGGAGACCTGAAAGTGGCACATGGCAGAGTGTGGCGATGGAGACAGCAGCAATGGGAGGCCGTACAGGGACCCATGAGAGACTCTGGACTTCGCAGCAGCATGAGGAGGCGGTATAGGGGCCCATGGCAGATTAGGGGCCTGGCAGCAGCTATGGGAGGCCCGTAATCTGCCAGCACCCTATGACAAAAAATGGAACACACCAGCAGTGTGAGGAGACCTGAAAGTGGCACATGGCAGAGTGTGGCGATGGAGAAAGCAGCAATGGGAGGCCGTACAGGGACCCATGAGAGACTCTGGACTTCGCAGCAGCATGAGGAGGCGGTATAGGGGCCCATGGCAGATTAGGGGCCTGGCAGCAGCTATGGGAGGCCCGTAATCTGCCAGCACCCTATGTCAAAAAATGGAACACACCAGCAGTGTGTGAGGAGACCTGAAAGTGGCACATGGCAGAGTGTGGCGATGGAGACAGCAGCAATGGGAGGCCGTACAGGGACCCATGAGACACTCTGGACCTGGCAGCAGCATGAGGAGGCGGTATAGGGGCCCATGGCAGATTAGGGGCCTGGCAGCAGCTATGGGAGGCCCGTAATCTGCCAGCACCCGATGACAAAAAATGGAACACACCAGCAGTGTGAGGAGACCTGAAAGTGGCACATGGCAGAGTGTGGCGATGGAGACAGCAGCAATGGGAGGCCGTACAGGGACCCATGAGACACTCTGGACCTGGCAGCAGCATGAGGAGACGGTATAGGGGCCCATGGCAGATTAGGGGCCTGGCAGCAGCTATGGGAGGCCCGTAATCTGCCAGCACCCTATGACAAAAATTGGAACACACCAGCAGTGTGAGGAGACCTGAAAGTGGCACATGGCAGAGTGTGGCGATGGAGACAGCAGCAATGGGAGGCCGTACAGGGACCCATGAGACACTCTGGACCTGGCAGCAGCATGAGGAGGCGCTATAGGGGCCCATGGCAGATTAGGGGCCTGGCAGCAGCTATGGGAGGCCCGTAATCTGCCAGCACCCTATGTCAAAAAATGGAACACACCAGCAGTGTGTGAGGAGACCTGAAAGTGGCACATGGCAGAGTGTGGCGATGGAGACAGCAGCAATGGGAGGCCGTACAGGGACCCATGAGAGACTCTGGACTTCGCAGCAGCATGAGGAGGCGGTATAGGGGCCCATGGCAGATTAGGGGCCTGGCAGCAGCTATGGGAGGCCCGTAATCTGCCAGCACCCTATGTCAAAAAAATTGAACACACCAGCAGTGTGTGAGGAGACCTGAAAGTGGCACATGGCATGAGACACTGTGGACCTGGCAGCAGCATGAGGAGGCGGTACAGGGGCCCATGGCAGATTAGGGGCCTGGCAGCAGCTATGGGAGGCCCGTAATCTGCCAGCACCCTATGACAAAAAATGGAACACACCAGCAGTGTGTGAGGAGACCTGAAAGTGGCACATGGCAGAGTGTGGCGATGGAGACAACCCACCGACTGTTTTGCTCGCTGCCAAGCTGCCACCCTCTTCTCCTGATGATGCGGAAGCAATAGCCTGATGACGACGAGGCTGCCAAGTGCGATCAGCCTCATCATCATCAATTAGGGTCTCCGCCTCACTACTAGCCCCCTCGGCTGCGTGTGGGTCAGGTGGGCTACCGAGCCACTCTCCTCGCCACTACTTCTTCGCCTGGCTGCTGAAGAGGCGGATGTCTCCCCCCGTTCCTGACCGCCCTCTGTTAGCTCTTCCTCACTGTACTGGATGACACCGGGAGCACTGGCTTCTGGCTGCGAATAGTGCTGCCTCGACCCCTTCCTCTGCTGCCACGTCTGCTCGCTCCTAAAACATTGCCTCCTCTGCCACTCCTCTGCATGTTGTCTGACATACTCTTTAATTCAACGATTCTGTGTCCCTGAGTAACAATTCTGTGTCTGTCCCTGAGTAACAATTCTGTGTCCCTGAGTAGCGTTTCTGTGTCCCTCAGTAACAATTCTGTGGCCCTCAGTAACAATTCTGTGTCCCTGAGTAACAATTCTGTGTCCCTCAGTAACAATTCTGTGTCCCTCAGTAACAGTTCTGTGTCCCTCAGTAACAATTCTGTGTCCCTGAGTAACAATTCTGTGTCCCTCAGTAACAATTCTGTGTCCCTCAGTAACAATTCTGTGTCCCTGAGTAACAATTCTGTGTCTGTCCCTGAGTAAGAATTCTGTGTCTGTCCCTGAGTAACAATTCTGTGGCCCTAAGTAACGTTTCTGTGGCCCTAAGTAACGTTTCTGTGGCCCTAAGTAACGTTTCTGTGGCCCTAAGTAACGGTTCTGTGTCCCTCAGTAACAATTCTGTATCCCTCAGTAACAATTCTGTGTCTGTCCCTAAGTAACAATTCTGTGGCCCTAAGTAAAGTTTCTGTGGCCCTAAGTAACGTTTCTGTGTCCCTAAGTAACGATTCTGTGGCCCTAAGTAACGTTTCTGTAGCCCTAAGTAACGTTTCTGTGGCCCTAAGTAACGTTTCTGTGGCCCTAAGTAACGATTCTGTGGCCCTCAGTAACAATTCTGTGTCTGTCCCTAAGTAACAATTCTGGGGCCCTAAGTAATGTTTCTGTGGCCCTAAGTAACGTTTCTGTGGCCCTAAGTAACGATTCTGTGGCCCTAAGTAATGTTTCTGTGGCCCTAAGTAACGTTTCTGTGGCCCTCAGTAACAAATCTGTGTCCCTCAGTAACAATTCTGTGTCTGTCCCTAAGTAACGTTTCTGTGGCCCTAAGTAACGGTTCTGTGGCCCTAAGTAACGGTTCTGTGGCCCTCAGTAACAATTCTGTGTCCCTCAATAACAATTCTGTGTCTGTCCCTAAGTAACAATTCTGTGGCCCTAAGTAACGTTTCTGTGGCCCTAAGTAACGATTCTGTGGCCCTAAGTAACGTTTCTGTGGCCCTAAGTAACGTTTCTGTGGCCCTCAGTAACAATTCTGTGTCCCTCAATAACAATTCTGTGTCTGTCCCTAAGTAACAATTCTGTGGCCCTAAGTAACGTTTCTGTGGCCCTAAGTAACGATTCTGTGGCCCTCAGTAACAAATCTGTGTCCCTCAGTAACAATTCTGTGTCTGTCCCTAAGTAACAATTCTGTGGCCCTAAGTAACGTTTCTGTGGCCCTAAGTAACGGTTCTGTGGCCCTCAGTAACAATTCTGTGTCCCTCAATAACAATTCTGTGTCTGTCCCTAAGTAACAATTCTGTGGCCCTAAGTAACGTTTCTGTGGCCCTAAGTAACGATTCTGTGGCCCTCAGTAACAAATCTGTGTCCCTCACTAACAATTCTGTGTCTGTCCCTAAGTAACAATTCTGTGGCCCTAAGTAACGATTCTGTGGCCCTCAGTAACAATTCTGTGTCTGTCCCTAAGTAACAATTCTGTGGCCCTAAGTAACGTTTCTGTGGCCCTAAGTAACGATTCTGTGGCCCTCAGTAACAAATCTGTGTCCCTCAGTAACAATTCTGTGTCTGTCCCTAAGTAACAATTCTGTGGCCCTAAGTAACGATTCTGTGGCCCTCAGTAACAAATCTGTGTCCCTCAGTAACAATTCTGTGTCTGTCCCTAAGTAACAATTCTGTGGCCCTAAGTAACGTTTCTGTGGCCCTAAGTAACGATTCTGTGGCCCTCAGTAACAATTCTGTATCCCTCAGTAACAATTCTGTCTGTCCCTGAGTAACAATTCTGTTTCCCTAAGTAACGTTTCTGTGGCCCTAACTAACGATTCTGTGGCCCTAAGTAAACGTTTCTGTGGCCCTATGTAACGTTTCTATGGCCCTAAGTAACGATTCTGTGGCCCTAACTAACGTTTCTCTGTCCCTAACTCTCTCCCTGCATACAGCCAGGTCTGCCTCTGTTGAATGACTGGAGGCAAATGGAGAATTCTAAAATGGCCGCTATTTATAGCTCAACCATTACACTGTGCTGGCTGGCTGGCTGGCTGCTGATTGGCTAATGCGTCACATGTCATGAATGAATGCATTATGGGTCAGCGCGCCTTGTCTGCGCGCCTTCCCAGACATCCCCGCTCCGTCACCGCACATGTCGCCGCCATTTTAGGAAAAATTTCGATTTTCGAAATTTTCGAAATTTTCCTAATATTCGAAACGAATTCCACTTCGCCTACTTCGATTCGCTCATCTCTAATCATGATTAATATCTGATATCCATAGTATGTAATAGTGCACAGTTTCAGCTTTCTGCTGCTGACATCCAATGTAGACACCGTGATCAGCAGAAGCATGATTTAGGACTTACACTTGCGTTGACACTCTGAGGGCACTTGGCAGGTAGTGGAAGCATTCTGTTGCCTCCAGTGGTGTATTTAGGTTTCATTCTGCCCTAGGCAACACAAAAATCGGCTACACCCCCCCCCCCTTGGAGAGACCCTGACACCAACCAACACCCCCCTCCCCCACGATCAGAGCCTGACATTGACCAACAACACCCCACCCGAGAGAGCCTTTCACTACTACCACCCCCATACACTGGCAACCCCCCACACTCCGGCGAGAGAGAGGACACTCACCTTCACAGCTCCATACATCCCTGGAAACAAGAGTCAGGCTCTGCATACACCATCAAGCAGCCCGCAGCCTCTCTCAGTTCCCACCTGGTCCCCATGCTGCATGTGTCCTTTCTTCCATCCCTTCTTTTGAGGGGCAGCGCTGCCCCCCTGAAAATGCTGCTACCCCCCTGAAAAAAATGCCGCTCTAGGCAAATGCCTTGTTTGCCTTGTGGTAAATACACCCCTGCTTGCCTCCCCACCACCCTTTTCAAAACCCTTTTGTATTGTGCAGCCCCATTCACACCAGATATCATTTTTGCAATGCCACAAGTCAAAGCATTGCGACCACGGCATGTGTATACCCCCCATAGGGCTGCCTTTACCAACCATCAGTTTTGCTGTGCTGGGTTATTTTTATGTATCTGTAAAAAGTCCTGTCAATGTTTTCAGATTTGAGTGTTTTGAGGTTTTCAATCATCGTGGTTACAGCAAAAATTCATGAGTCACTTCAATCACATGAAATATCACGGCCAGCAGCAAACATCAGCAACTTTAGGGAACTGAATTTCCATTAATGACATATAAAATAACACCAAACAAGCCGTTTTGTAAGCTTGTGTAATACTGGGAATTTTTAGACAAATGAGATCAATTCACTAAGCCACATGAATTATTTTAACTTGTGTTCTGTTAGTCCCCTTTATCACTAGGCTGTTATACAGATGCAATCGCTTAGGCCTTGTTCATATGGAGCGTACAGGCAGCTTGCCTACAAGACGTATTTTTCCTGTTAGCAAGGGAGGCAGGCTTCTCAGGCTTAAATATTTCACTGCAGTTTCCTGGTCTTTTCTGGGCTCTGCCCTCTTCCCTGTGCTCTAGTTAAAAGGTGGAGGGCTCTGCTCCGAGGTCAGTCTGCATGGGAAGAAGACAGAGACAAGCCAAAAGATGTAATCTACAGCTACTTCACAGGAGTTCCGGGAGTGCGGTCCCACTGGAGAAGATGCTGTAATTGCTGCGAGAACGAGAAGAGGACTGATGCACCTTGCAGTCCGTTTTAGGCAATGGGATTCTGGAGATCTCCCACCCCCTGGGAATCTCCTGCCCGGTTACAATATGCCTGACAACACCTTGATGTGCCTCACAGGATAGTTTGTTACATTGGTGCAGTAAAGGTGTCTTTCTGGCAACTCTACTACGCAGTTCATTTTTGTTCAAGTATTGTCGTATTGTGTTCCCGAAACAACCACATTGTCTTTTTTCAGAGCATCCTGTATTTCTCCTGAGGTCACCTGTGGGATTTTCTATGTATCCGAACAATTCTTTTAGCCGTTGTGACTGCAATCTTTCTTGGTCTACCTGACCGTGGCTTGGTATCAACAGATACCTGAATTTTCCACTGCTTAATAAGTGATTGAACAATATTGATTGGCATATTCAAGGCTTTGGATATCTTTTTATATCCTTTTCCAGATTGAGAAAGTTCCATTACCTTGTTACGCAGGTTTTTTGACAGTTCTTTTCTGCTGTTAACCCTTGTGTGTCTGCACCAAAGCCAAACATTACACGGTATGTAAACTTTTGATTGGGGCCATTTGGGTGATTTCTGTTATCATTATGATTTAAAGGATAAGTTCACCTTTTGTAACACGTTACACCCATATTCAGGGCATAACATGTAAACATGTTACGACCAGGGGCGGACTGACCATTTGGGAACTTGGGCACTACCCTAGGGCCCGGGGTCAGTAGGGGGCCCCATGAAATGCCCCTGGTACCTTTCATAGGCCTTTTTGGGTGAGGTTTGAGTGTGGGCAAGGATACAGGGGCCCCATGATCCCCTATTGCCGGGGGGCCCCATGAGTTGTCACTCTGCCCCTGGTTATGACCTGAGCAGCCCCTGCTCCCTGCTTTGACAGCTAACCCCCCCCCCCCCCCAGCTGTCAAATTTTTTAAAAATGTGGCTCCGCCAACCTGGCTGCGTCACTCATGCACTGCAATCTGTGAATGAGAGAATACAAGTCCCGGCAGCCTTTAGTGGCTTTCAGCTTGTAGTCCTTAATGAACTACTATGGCACTGATCGCCATGCTAGTTCATTGATTCTTCCTGTCAGTATATCTGCTTGCTCTTACATCCCATATAGCAAGCAGATATTCTGACAGATCTGCAGGAGACCTGCTGATCGCTGCTGAAGGGCTTTCCAGGCTCCTGCAGACAAAAATAATAAATGCACATTTTGTTTACCTGCAAAAAAATGTGAATTTATTATTTTTACTAAAAGGTGAACTTCCTTTATGATCCTTTAAAAGGGAGCTGAACAACTATGTGATAAGAAATGGCTTCCTATGATCCCTATCCTCAAATAAAAGACAGTTTTTTGCATGATCAGTCATATTTTCAATATCAATGCCAACATTTCACGATTTCTGCCAAGGTATGCAAACTTTTGAGCGCAACTGTAACTGAGAGCATGCATAATTGGGTTAAGTATTGTGTTTTTTTTGCAATAAAGTTAAAAAAAAGTGTATTTTTTCCCAAAAATTTGAAAAGCCACTATGTGACATAACAAAATGCAAAAAACACCAATTATTCCCTAGGGCCTCTATATAATGTTTGGGGGTTCTAAGGCACTTTCTAGCAAAAAGTACTGAATTTAAAATGTAAACAAAAAGTGCCAGAAATGGCTTGGGGTTGAAGTGGATAGAGAAGGAAAAGCCAACATTTCCTATTTCTGATATGTGCCTGCTATACCATGTACTTGTATGAAAAAGTATCCTGTTCTCTTTGTATTACTTCCTTTGTGTGAACGCCCTGGTGTTCCTGACATCCCTTCTGCTTTCCTATTAAAAACTGACCACGCCAGGTATGAGAGCACAACGTGGTCAGTTCTCTAGCTGGGAACTCAGTCTGCTCTCCTCCAGTGATCAGACCTCTGCTGACAATCTCCCACCCTGCACAGCCATTCACTGGGACATTTAGGGGTTTATTTACTAAAGCTGGAGAGTCCAAAATCAGACTCCCTTCTGCATAGAAACCAATCAGCTTCTAACCTCAGCTTGTTCAATGAAGCTTTGGCAATGAAACCTGGAAGCTGATTGGTTTCTATGCAGAAGTGAGTCTGATTTTGGACTCTCCAGCTTTAGTAAATAAACCCCTTAGTGTACTTCTATTTCTCTGACCTCACCTCTTTATGCAGCTGAGACCAGAAGGAATGTGATCATTTATAAAAAAAAGGGAAACATGTATGTATAATGTTTTTTTTATATCTATATACAAATGATTTTCCTTTTCTATTTTAAACTGAATGGGTTGTTTTACAAGGTGAAGGTTTATCTATACTTTAACGCCCCTGTCAGGTAATTTGTTTTGCTGACAGTGTCTGATTGGGGAGATTTCCATTCATTTCCTATGGTACAGGAAGTGGGAGGAAATTTCAACCAATTTTAAGTGAATTCCCTTCTTAGTTGTCACAGCAATAGGTGTCCTCTTTGGAAGATTTATCCTTGCCTCTTCTTCTGGTGGCAACTGTAAAATGCTGGATTTCCCATCACTTTTCATCCCAATGGCGATTGTCACCTGAGAAATAGAGAGGGCAAATCTTCCCAGTGGGGACAAACAGGGTGTAGGCGGGGCCAAGCATGTGGTACCCATCAGGGAAAGAGTGCACACGGAGGCCGAGGTTTGCAGAAAATTGTATAAACAAGAGAGTCCCAAAGAGGCGCTACAGAGTCTGTTCAACACAACCAAAATGGCAGCACTGACAGAGCGGTGCATTTATCACTCCGAGTGACTGATGTCAACAACACCTGTCGGGGGGGGGGGGCAGAAGGATGTCCTACAAAAAGGCACTTGCTTGCAGAAAGGCTCCTGCTGGAAGACTGGTAATTAATCCCTAGTCTGTCCCTGCCCTGATGATCAGTGTAGCCCCATCACTGCCCATCAGTGCTCAGTATCATTGTCTATCAGTGCTGGTTATCAGTAAGTACCCATCAGTGCTGGCTATCAGTATCTCCTCACCTCAGTGTTGGCTATCAGTATCTCCTCACCTCCTCAGTGCTGGCTATCAGTGCCCATCAGTGCTGGCTGTCAGTGTCCATCAGTGCCACCTACCAATGCCCATCAGTGCCGCTTATTAGTGCTCATAAGTGCTGCATATTGGTGCAGCCTCATCAGTGCCTCCTCATTAATGCCCATCAGTGCAGCTTATTAGTGCCCATCAGTGCTGCATATTGGTGCAGTCTTATCAGTGCCTCCTCATTAATGCCCTTCAATGCAGCCTATCAGTGCCCATCAGTGCAGCTTCATCAGTGCACATCAGTGAAGGAGAAAAAACACTTATTTACAAAACTTTATAAAAGAAATTAAGAAAACCTTTTTTTTAAAAAAAATTTTTAATCTTTTTTTGTTTGTTTAGCTCCGGTCACATCAAAGCCGATTTTGAAATCGTTCGACTTAAGTCGCACAATTTCAAAATCAGGTGACCTGCCGATTTCAGTTTTGATTTGCAAGACATCTGACACAGACGTGTATGCAAATCACAACAAACGTATTGCATGTACTACTTAAGAAATCGGTGTGGTTCTGACCAAATTGGAAATGCACCGATATAACCGCTCTAATAGCAGACAATAGGGTGTCACTTGGCATACGATTTGGAAGCCGCATGTCATGCAAATCGCATGCCAAATCACAACCCAATGTCACTGGGGTGTTAGCAAAAATAAAAAGTGGTGATTAAATATCACCAAAAGAAAGCTACCTTTGTCTCAAAAAATGATACAAATTAAGTTTGTGTACAGTGTTGCATGACTGCGCAATTGTCATTCAAAATGCAACAGTGCTGAAAGCTGAAAATTGGCCTGGGCAGGAAGGGGGGTAAAAGTTAAGTTGCAAAGGGATGCATTGAAAGTGGCCTAAAACTCTGTGAATTTTTGAGGAACTAAAAGAAGCAAACAAATGAACAGTAAATATAAAATTTCTAGGAAGGTCTGTAAAGAAATGATCCAAAGAACAGCTACTTACATCTTTCTCGGATCAATTTTTCCTGTGTTTAAATGTACTTGTGTTTATGTGCATTTAGAGGTGTTCGGAATATATAATCTGCCTCTGGATTTCTATTTTTGTAAACATAGTTTAACTAAATGCATTTAATCTGCACATATTTTTTTAATATTTTTTTATATGTTTATGACAAGGTTTTTTTGGTTTCCTTGAGTGTTCAGCTGCTTACCATAAGAGCGCTCACTTTCATTGCTATTTTATTCTATTCTCAGCACAACATACATTATACTGTTTAAAATCATTACATTGCATTTATGTAGACGTGCACATTTAATATATTAGCAAATCAGACGGATTTGAAACGTAAGGATTCATATACAATACATCCGAATCTCCAAAAATGACATTTTCATCCGAAAAATTTATTAAAATGATACGAAACGCACATGTCTATGGTTATGATCATTTAGAAATGTCCTATAAACACATTTACATGCATGTAATCACATGTCCCTCTCAATGAAGCCTATGGGTCCTTTCATATGGGTGAGCTCTGCCCCATTGAGCAAGAGATCCGTGAGCTGGTCCCCTGCTAAAGCATAGCAGAATGGGACAGGTGTCACTTTTGTGACATCCATATCCATCCGGGCTGGATGTAGGGAAGTGTTGGGGGGGGGGGCTGTGCACCCCCAGATTTTAATTGAGCCCCCATCAGGTCTCTGAGAATGCATCCATTGATCCATGAGTCAGTATTGTGGGGGCAATTAATGTAAGAGAGCACTGTGATGGGGATACCTGATGTAAAGGTTCACTCTGATTCAGATACAGTACCTGATGTAAAGGGGCACTCTGATGGGGCAACTGATCATATGTAAGGGGGCACTCTGATGGGGACATTTGATGTAGGGGGGACTCTGATGATCTCCATCATCTTCCCTAAAGTAAGGAAGCACTCTGACAGGGACCATGATGTAAGGGGGCAATCTGATGACTACCCTGATGTAAGGGGGCACTCTAATAGGGACCTTGATGCAGTGGGGGACTGATGGAAACCCTAATTTAGGAGGGAACTTTGATGGGGACACCTGATATAAGGGGACACAGGGTCTGTTTAATCATCCTAATCTAATGACAGCCTAAGTCTTCATGCACATGGGACGTTTTTACAGCTGATGTTTTTGGCTTTTGACTTTTATTTCAACAACCAGTGAACCCCCCAGCATGTTATCCTATGTGTTCATGCACACATAGACTGTAATCAACATTTTTTGGCAGGGGCGTTCTTTGGCTGAAAAAAAAAACCCAGGACTAATGGGTTTCTAGAGATTTTTTTTAGCTGTAAAAACTGGCAAATCACAGCAAACCGGCGTTTTTTGGACTTTTTTTTTTTTACCCAAAAAATGCAAAAAAAGCAGAAAAATGCCACTAAACGCTAATGCAAAAACGCTAAAAAACTCAGTTTTAACGTGACTTTACACAGCTAACATTACTAGCGTTAGCACTGGAGTCTACTACATAATAGTGCAAGGGTGGGCAACCTTTTGAGCACAGTGTGCCGAAAAATGTTTTCAAAGAAATTCAGAGCGCCAGCTACATAAAAAAATAAGACAACTTCACACACTCAATCACGAAAAGAAATTTTTATAAAGGAAATGCTGGAAACGACTTGAATATTCGTAAGTAAAGTTTGCACCTTCACAGCTCAGATCAGCCCAATTTCTGCAGCTTCACACCTCAGATCAGACCAATTGCTGCACTATAGACCTCAGATCACCCCAATTCCTGTACCTTCATGCCTCAGATTAACCCCAGTTCCTGCACTATCAACGCTCAGCACACCTCCAATCAGTCCCAATTCCTGCACCTTTAGATCGCAAATAAACCTTCACACCTCAGATCATCTTAATTCTTACACTTTCTCATCTCAGATCAGCCAAAATACTGCACCATCAGACCTCAGATCAGCAAATATCCTGCACCTTCACACCTCAGATCAGACCAAACTTCCGCACTTTCAGATCTAAAATAATCCCAATTCCTGCACCTTCACCTCAGATCACCCCAAATCCTGCATCTTCATACCTCAGATCAGCCTCAATTCCTGCACCATCAAACCTCAGATGAGACCCCATTTCTGCACCTTCAAATAAGCCAAATTCGTTCACATTCATACTTCAGATCACCCTAATTCTTACACCTTCTCTTCTAGGATCATTCCCAAATCCTGCACCATCAGACCTCAGATCATCCCAAATCCTGCACCATCAGACCTCAGATCAGCTCAAAATCCTTCACTATCAGACCTCAGATCAGCCCAAATCCTGCACCTTCTTACCTCAGATTACCCCAATTCCTGCATCTTCAGAGCTCAGATCAGCCCATTTCCTTCACGTTCCCACCTAATATAAGTCCCAATTACTGCAATATCAAACTTCAGATCAACCCCAATTCCTGCACCATCACACCTCAGATCAGCCCAATTCCTGCACCTTCACACCTCAAATCAGACCCTATTTATGCACTGTCACACCCCAGATCAGCCCCAATTCCTGCATGATTAGGCCTCTGATTACCCCAATTCCTACACCTTCACACCTCAAATCAGTCCCATTTACTGCACCTCTAAATTAGTAGTTCCCAATGGCTAGATAATTACCAGTTCAAAATGAGAGCAAGCAGCTTGGAGCGTCTGACTCCAGGACTGGATCTAACTTACCTGATGTGGAGGTGCAGTAAAAAGATCAGGGGCAGAGGACTGGTTGGTCAGCAGGGCAGAGGATAGGGTCGGCAGTTTATATGGTAGTGTACAAAGGCCAGCAAGGCAGAGGAATGGAGGTCAGAAGGGGAGTGTACGGGGGTCAGAAAAGCAAAGAACAGGAGTCCATAGGGGGGAAGACAGTGTCCAGCAGGGTGGACAACAGGGGTTAATGGAGCAGAGGACAGGGGATCAGAAAGGCAGTGTACAGTGGTTAGCAGTGCAGGGGACAGGGATTAGCAGGGCAGTGGATGGGGTCAGCAGGGTACTGAACAGTGGTCAGTAGGGCAGAGAATGGGGTCAACAGAGCAGTGTACAAGGCTCAACAGGGCATAGGCCAGGGGTTAGTAATGGCATAAGAAAGGGGTCAACAGGGCAGAGGATGGAGTCAGCAGGTCCAGAGCAGTGGGGTCAACAGGACAGAGGGGTGGAGTCAGAGGGGCATAGGACAGGGGCCAGCAGGGCATAGGACAGGTATCATCAGGGCACAGGATGGGGACAGCAGGGCACAGGACTTGGGTCAGCAGAGCGCAGGACTGGGGTCAACAGGGCATAGTAATGGGTTCAGCAGGGCATAGGACTGGGTTCAGCAGGGCATAGTATTGGGATCAGCAGTTCATAGTATTGGGATCAGCAGGGCATAGGATGGGTTCAACAGGGCATAGGATGGGGTCTGCAGGGCAAATGATGGGATCTACAGGGCAGAGGATAGGGGGCAGTAGGGCAGAGGACAGGAGTCGGTAGGACAGAGGATGGAGTCAGCAGGGCATTGGATGGAGTCCACAGGACAGTAGTTAACAGGTCATAGGGCTGGGTCAGCAGGGCAGAGGATGAGCGGGAATGGAGGTGGGTGGCATCAGAGGTGGGTATGAACTGAGGTGGGTGGAATCAGAGGCAGGCGAGAACGGAGGTGGGCAGGATCAGAGATCAAAGAATCACCAGCACTACCTCCTGTTTAGCCAGACGCAACCACTGGTTGGCTTTGCTGATGTGTGGCAGGTGTCCCAGGCTTCCATAAATGTGGCAGCTAGGTGTTGTTGTCCCCTGTACTAGTGTTTCCCAGGTCGTGACACAGTGTGACATACTTTCAGTGACTCACACACCGGGTTGACATTGTGTCCCCTGACTTTCCTTTACTGCACCCCCAGATCAGGTAGGCAGAATCCGGCCCTGATGCCCATTCAATTCTTTGTCTGTTCGCGGACCTGTGATGGATTTATGGGCGGCCAGTTGTATATGGACCTTCGTCTATTTACATCAAGCTACCTCGATCCATCATGTGTAGGTTTGGAAAAGCAGAAAATAATACAGTTTGTTCTGTTTTTCTTTTAAACCTGAACAGTCCTGGAGGTTGCAGCTGGACCTGATCAGAAGTCTGGTGTGAATGAGGCCTTTATTGCACTTGTTTTAATGACAGTTGCCCTTTAAGAGATTTAAAACCTCACAGGAACCCATATGAGATCCTCCTCCTCCTTTTTGACCACTAATGAAACCTCCCACAAACCTAGATGTACTCAAGTGACAACCATCCCATTACTCAGTGCAGTGCTCAGAGGATGTCCATGTCAGCCCACGGGTCCCCTCTTCCCTGAGCCCCCCCATGGATATCTCAATGAAGTGTGTTGGCTCCATCCCTGCCAGGTGGGTGTGCATGTATTGTTATTATTATTCAGTGAATGCAGATTTGTATTTTTCAGTGACTGGAGATGTCACACTAATATTTATTATAACTTATAAATATGTATATATAAATGCTTCAATAGAGTACTTGTTGTTGGTATGTCTGTTATTGCAGTTTTGAATTTTTTTTATATAACTGTTTTATTATATTAGGAGAATCTTGGGGGAAAAAAAGAAATGGAATAAAGGATACTCCGCTACAACTTGTTCTCATGTTCAGGAGTCCTTGACAACCCTCTGAAAAGAGATCTGTGATGGATTGCTTTCCAAGAGCAGTTGAAAAGTGATATGTTGCCTTCTCACCACCTGTTTTAAACATAAAAAAAGCTGAAATGCCACACAACACCACAATCAGGTGCATTGCATGGAGTTGCAGCATGGTCCCATACACTTAAATGGTCCAACACCAATGTGACATACAATTTCATTTTTGATGCAAAGAGCATCACAGCCGCAGCATGTTACAGCCCTATGCAGCTGCAGACTCTTCTTTAGGTGGGCAGTAAAAACTGCAACTCCCTGTTTTTACTGCCTCCTCGGCCACCTGAATGAGCTCTTGCTGATTAAAAAATAAACACTTTAAGGGCTGGTTTACATTAGCCCTCTGAAGAGAAATTAGCAGTGGGTTGCTTTTCAGAGAATGTTTGTTTGATTTTACATGCTCTCCGCCTGTTTAAACCCCTAAAGGCCTGCACCACGTGGATGCATGGAGGCTGAATTCACTTCAGTTTAATCTTGTCGCAGCCACAAAGAAATCCATTGTGACCGAGACGTGTACACTACTGTCTACTGCCTTCTGCAGCATAAGGGGGAGCGGTTGGGTGGGGGTAAAAAAGCATTTTATATGTCCACCCCCCTCCATAAGGGAGAGCATTTGGGTGATGGTAAAAAAAAGCATGCTTATATGACCCCCCCATAAGGGGGAGCGGTGGGGTGGGGGTAAAAAAGCATTTTATATGTCCATCACCCTCCATAAGGGGGAGCGTTTGGGTGACAGTAAAAAAAAAAAAAGCATGTTTATATGACCCCCCCCCCCCCCACATAAGGGGGAGCGGTTGGGTGGTGGTTAAAAAAAAAAAACATGTTTATATGACCCCCCCCCCCATAAGGGGGAGCGGTTGGGTGGTGGTAAAAAAAAGCATTTTTATATGTCCACCACCCTCCATAAGGTGAGCGGTTGGGTGGCGGTAAAAAAAAGTATGTTTATATGTTTGCGTGTCCCCCCCCCCCAACTGCAGGTACAACCGAGTCCCATGGGTGTGGTTGAGCCACGTTTTTACTTCCCATTAAACACTCCCTCTTTAGCTGGGTAGTCAGTGGCTAGGGGTACACATGCCCCTGCTGCGAAGCAAAGTGCTTGACGGGCACTACCGAACATGACCCATTCACGTGAATAGGGCCGCAATTCAACTGCTCTGCAACCACGGTACAACACTTCCTCACTGCCTGTCAAATGCTCTCTGAAAAGCGATCCAATCATGGATCATGCTTAAGTGATCAAAGCAAGTGCAAACAAGCCCTAAAATGGTTCCCTTCAAACTTTTTATTATGCATGCCTGAATGGCACTTGAGTATTTTAGTGTAGGCAGCTGAATTGTTTCTCATGTGAGACAAGATTGCACAGTGCTGTAGAGATGGGCTCGGGCGTCCTGCAAACTCCACTCCCCTGAGCCGCTCATATAAACAAGGAGGCAGGCTGTGGGCAGGGATGACCCAACTCAAAGCTCATTGAAATAAAAAAAAAAGAGTGGAGGTTCAGTTTGGAGCAAAGTGGAACAGGGGCGGACTCACCATTTGGAAACTCGGGCACTGCCCGAGGGCCCAGGGTCAGTATGGGGCCCCATGAGATGCCCTGGTACCTTTTTTCATAGGCTTTTTTGAGTATGGGCAAGGACACAGGGGCCCCATGATCCCCTATTGCCTGGGGGCCCCATGAGTTGTCAGTCCACCCCTGAGTAGGAATCAGTTTGGAGCAAAGTGCTTACCTGCTTGTTGGATGGCGGACGTGTCTGTTTACACCCACCTACCTCCGGGTCTGATCTAGTCCACTACAAACAATTGAAGGGGCTCCTTCTCCCTCTGACAAGGTGAATTGGAGGTAATCTGGTGTAAACGGACAGCGGAGTCTGTTTACATCCAGCGGCCCATAGAGCAGAGCTCTGTACGTGTGCGCAGGGCTGCTGTTAGAAACCACGGGGCCCCATACAGCCAACCTAACAGCCCCCCCCCCCAAACCCCCCCCCCCCCCACAGTTTACTATGCTTCAGTTATGAATGAACAGAGTAAGTAATCAGTACCGATCACTCATTGTGTTCATTCAGGAAAGAAAGAGGCTGACAATTGTGACATGGTCTGCCCCACTCTCCATCCTGAGAGGGGAGGGATGCCGGTAGCACTGAGGGGGTGGGGGCACACAGGGGGGCCTGGGCAGCAGGGGGAAACATATGGCGCACAGGGAGGGTGATGGGTGCACCAAATGCAATTACTGGAACCAATTCCCTGTATGGCTCTCTCTGCAGCAGCTGTAAGCTACCAGGAGGAAGAGAAGTAGTCCTATTTCATCTGCTGCAGAGAGCGCCATACAGGGGATCAGTCCCAGTAATTGCCCCCCCCCCCGCTGTGCCAGTTACCCCCCCCCCCCCGCCGCCCAAATGTGATTTCATCCAGCTGCCCATAAACCCCCCCCCCTGCTGGCCTGGGCCCCATACAGGAGGACTTGTGGTACCCCCTTATCCACGGCCCTGCGTGTCCGCTATGTATAAACTGGACACGGATGTGCCCACCTACCTGCTCTACTTAGGACAGAATTGTCCCTGTCTGAGGGGGCTTGGCTGTGCAACCTTTATTTTATTTTTTCACAGGATTGAGTTATCAATGGAATAGGGTTGAGGCTGGGTTCACATCACTGTGCGTCAGGAACGCATTCAAACCACGCAATTTCCAGACATGCTCATACATTCGAATGCCGCTCTGTCATTCAGCAGACACGAGGTGGTGTCGTTAATGTCACCCCCACGCATTTGCAGACGCACATACCAAACCGTATGGTAACATAGCCCAATGCTGTTTGGTGTGGCACATTTTTGGAACCGAGTCTGGGACTTTTTTCACATTTCTTGCACGTAGGGCGGGCCTACACACGGAGTGCGGGAATACACCCACATTGGTAACACCTGTGAGACAAGCCTAAAGTCGGCCATACACGGGTCGAATTTCCGAAATAATTTTCTTTCAAAAATCTTTTCTAAGAATTTTCATTCGAATTTTGCACCATTAGTGGGTCACAGAAATGGCCGATTTTTGTGTGACCATTGAATTTAAGTGATTGGGCATGTTGGAAATTTTTTGAACAAATTTCGAATCAATGATGGGAGAAACGTGCAAGAATTATGAAGCTGTGACCTGGAAAAAAAATTCTGTTCTGTAGCAACATGAGAAATTGAAGGCTTGGCTGCTTGAATTTTGAAATCAATGGTGGCACCATCTCGTTACAAAACACACAAAATTTCCGATTTTCTAAAGAAAATTTATTCGGAATTCGACCCATGTATGGCCTGCATAAGGCTATGTTCACAGCAGCGACTAGGTCAGGTGTGAATCGTAGCAGCAGCTGTCAGAAGCTAGGTGTGGCCGCCAGCACCGTTCACAGTAATGACAGATTGCCAGTGGCCACAGCTATTCGCCGCTCTCTTCACAGCCAGTGATTTGCCTGCAGTGATCGCTGCTGGATGCACTTTGTGTGCATCCAGCAGCAATCGCAGTACGTAATCACTGGCTGTGCAGAGAACAGTGAATAGCTGCAGTCACTCTACTGTACAATGCCTTGAGCTGCCATTCACAATGAATGTAGAGCAGGTGCATTGCCATGCATTGGGCCAATACACAAGTGTGAATGGGCCCTCAACTCTAGCCAAGACCTTTTTTATGGGAAACAGGTTGGAAACCCTCTTTGAATATTTTTAAAGTATATTTTTATATAAAGTTTATTAATTTTTTAAACCGTTCAGTACAGATACCTGGACCACATCATTAAATTGCATCGGAAGGAAGTGGTAACGCTTTGCAACTTTATAAGTCAACCTTTCAAGACCATGCGTTCAGAACCCTTACGTACTGCATATGTTGGACAGGGAGGCACCACTCTTGGGGTTTATGCACTCTGTTCCCCCAGTTTAAAGATTTACATTTGCTTCCAGTGACAGCAAATAATGGGCAATCTTTCCAATGACAGAGACCGCAACAAAGACACGTTTTTTGGGGATAGGTTAGAACCTCCAGTAAGGTATAAATTTCTGGGTGCCATCTTGTCTTGGTGACCCCTGTTCCCCTTTTTCTTCTTTTTTTTTTTTTGTCCTTGTGAACTCCCGTCACCCTCAATACTTGTCCTTGTGAACTCGCATCGCCCTCAATTCTTGTCCTTGTGAACTCGCGTCGCCCATAATTCTTGTCCTTGTGAACTCGCGTCGCCCATAATTCTTGTCCTTGTGAACTCGCGTCGCCCTCAATTCTTGTCCTTGTGAACTCCCGTCGCCCTCAATTCTTGTCCTTGTGAACCCCCGTCGCCCTCAATTCTTGTCCTTGTGAACCCCCGTCGCCCTCAATTCTTGTCCTTGTGAACCCCCGTCGCCCTCAATTCTTGTCCTTGTGAACCCCCGTCGCCCTCACTTCTTGTCCTTGTGGACCCCCGTCGCCCTCACTTCTTGTCCTTGTGGACCCCCGTCGCCCTCACTTCTTGTCCTTGTGGACCCCCGTCGCCCTCACTTCTTGTCCTTGTGGACCCCCGTCGCCCTCACTTCTTGTCCTTGTGGACCCCCGTCGCCCTCACTTCTTGTCCTTGTGGACCCCCGTCGCCCTCACTTCTTGTCCTTGGGGACCCCCGTCGCCCTCACTTCTTGTCCTTGTGGACCCCCCTCGCCCTCACTTCTTGTCCTTGGGAACCCCCCTCGCCCTCCATTCTTGGCCTTGGGAACCCCCCTCGCCCTCCATTCTTGGCCTTGGGAACCCCCCTCAATTCTTGGCCTTGGGAACCCCCCTCGCCCTCAATTCTTGTCCTTGTGAATCCCCGTCGCCCTCAACTCTTGTCCAGGTGAACCACTGATGTCTTGTTTTGGTGGCCATAGTCTCGCTGAAGCTGGTCAGCATTGCCTGATTGTGAATGCAGTGTGCGTTCAGTGAAATGATTTCTGGGAAATCTGGAAACTCATTCTTACTGGTAGTAGCTCAGCAATAGCAGCACAAATTGTACAAAGTGAATTTAGAGAGTCTGTATTCTACGACATGCTGTGTTTTGTGTGTGTGTTATTTTTTTTTTTTTAACAATGAGGTTTAAGAAAGTTCTTTTGTGGCTTTTCGTGGTTTGTAACTTCCCACATGGCCGAGGGATGCCTATTAAATTTTAACCCTTGCTGTGATGAAAGTCTTGTAATGAGTAAATCCTGTGTCACATGCTCTGGACTGGGGTAACGTGTCAGCATTTTGGTAAGTGAGCTCATAGCCGAATCTGCAGCCGGTATCGGAGGAGTGGACATCGATCTTGTAGATTGGAGCGACTGAGAGGGTAAAGTGCTGATGTCTTTGAATGTTTCTGGAAAACAAATCATATGCTGAACTGTCAGGAAATGCTGAGGAAATACATATATCTATCACGTGTGTATGTGCATTTCACACTATTGCTGATGACCCCTTGGAGTATTCGTGATGGGACCCCTGACTGCTGGGGGCATGGAATTTTGTATGCATTCAAATTATTTTAGGATTAGAAGGGCCAGCCATTGTACTGATCATAGAATCCTTTCACACAGATGGCCAGAGGGCAGTAAACACAGGCAGCTGAGGCCTTGGTTTACTTCCCCTGATTGCCCAACTAAATTCTAGCATTACAGCTGAACAGGGCTGTACACATGTAAAGCATTGCTGGTGCTGCTGCAATTTTAACTTGGTTTGCAGAGCTTGACCAGCGGCACTGTTGCCCATGAAGGTCAATGGGAGTGCACCAAACCTGCAAGCAAATTGTTTGGCTTGTAGCTGTGGTGTGATCTTTTAATACGAAATCCTCATTGGGATTAAAGTGATTCTAAAGGTTCATATATTTTTTTGTAAAATAGCAAACATGTCTATACTTACCTGCTGTGTGCAGTGGTTTTGCACAGCGCAGCCTGGATCATCCTCTTCTTGGGTCCCCTGCATGCTCTCCTGGCTCCTCCTGTCTGTCGGGTGATCCCACAGCAAGCAGCTTGCTGTGGGAGCACCTGCTGCTCCGTGTGTCCATTCTCACACGGAGCTCTGACTTGGTCCTATCCCCTCTATCTCCTCATTGGCTGACTGGCTGGTATTGACTCATCTGAGCCAATGAGGGGACAGAGACCCGGGACAGTCGAGGCTGTCATTCACATTGCTGGATTATGATGAGGCCCAGGTAAGTATTTGGGGGGGCTAGAGGAGCTGCTGCACACAAGGTGTTTTTTTTTTCTTTCTTTTTTTTTTTTTTTCATCCTCTTCTCGGGTACCCCGCAGGCAGTCCTGGCTCCTCCTGTCTGTCAAGTGCCCCCACAGCAAGCAGCCTGCTATGGGGGCACCCGCTGCTCTGTATGTCCATTCACACATGGAGCCGTGACTTGGCCCTACCCCCTCTTATCTCCTCATTGGCTGACTGGCTGGGATTGACTCATCTCAGCCAATGAGGAGGCAGAGACCCGGGACAGTCAAGGCTGTCATTGACATCGCTGGATTACGATGAGGCTCGGCTTGGGTAAGTATTGGGGTGGGGGGGGCTAGGGGAGCTGCTGCAAACAGGTGTGTTTTTTGTTTTTTACCTTCCTGCATACAGTGCAGGAAGGTAAAAAACCTTCAGCTTTCACAACCGCTTTAAAAAAAAAAAAAAAAAAAAAAAAAATGTTCAGGAGCTGAAGAGTGGAACTTCAAATCCCTGGACTGGCTGCAAGGGCACAGACACCTCAGTGGCCCCGGAGGTAAGTATAGCAGGGACCAGGGGTGGGGAAGGGTGTCCATTGTTCAACTTTTAATTTTTTCTGTAAAGGTGAGCAAACACTTTAACTCATTAGGGGACATGGGTAACAACTTATTTGGGATGTCTTTTTGAAGATCTGTTACATTTAGAAATGTAAATCAGACGCCCTTAGAGGCTACAGAAGAGACTTTGTTTAGACCGAAGTTCAGACTTCATTGACCGGTCATCTTCCATTACCAGTGAGGTATCTGGGCTGCATTTCTAATATATCTACATTGCATTTCCACAAGGTGCCTCTTTATTCCTTGCTGTCGGAGCAGTGCCTTTATGTTTGTGCTACAGGGTGGTGGGCTGGAGAAGAGCCATGTCCGGACATGGTGGGTATACTGATGCCGTTCATCTGTCGGAGTATCTATAAATCACAACCACACATACCTGGGAGTCCAGCTATTCCCAGCAGTAAATGTTGTATCAAAGGCTAGCTGTGAAGTCCTGAAACACGGGACACGCTTTATACAGTATAAACAAATCTAAATCCTGAAATAAAAACCATTTATGCTCTTCTTAATCTCTTTACTTGCAGTGGGGGTCATTTTCTCTGTGTAGTCAATGACTTGGCATCCTAGAAAATGATGTCTGTGCCAATTCTATCCTCTAAATCATAAGTGACATCACAGCCACAGAGTCTCTCCGTTCATTGTTCACATTTTGTTTCTTCTTTTAACTTTTTATTATTATTTGTAGTGGGTGGGGGTACGTAAGGCTTTGTTTTATGGTCAGTTTATGCTCCATGTACACGGAACACTTCTGAACGATGGAAACTGACTGCTGGAAAATGTAGGTTAAAAAAGTCTGTTTAGCCGCATTTGCATACCATGTTTATGAGCGTTTGTGTTTTAGAAGCCTTTTTAAAGAGAACCTCAAGAGACCTTCCAAAATGCACTGAAAAATAGTAAAAAATTTATTTCAGACATTTTGAGAGATATATAGAGAGAGCAGAAGCAGAGAGATCAGTATGTGTTGAGATTGGCTCTTTTTTTTTTTTTTGTGGTGTTTGGATGTGTTCCGGCTCATTTCTGTGCAAAAATGATTGCAGCACTGTCTAACATATTTTCTTTCATGTGAAACCTCCAAGTATGGTGTACCAGGTCCATTTGAGTACCGGGGAAACGCTTTGCATGCATTTTTCATGATGAAAAAAGGCTCTGGGCAGCATCTGGAAATGGAAGAGTTAAAAAAAATTTCCAAATGCTTATAAATGCAGTTAGCCGCGTTTACAAGTGTTTGAAACGCTGATAGAATCTACTCCTGAACACAAGTTTGGTACGTTTAAAAAAAAAAAAAAAAAAAAAAAACGACTGGAAACATTAGGGAGAGTTCAGGGGCTGCTGGGAAAAAAAACGCAGAAAAGCTCCTAAACGTGAGTTTATCAGCTGCAGTGTACATAGAGCCTTAGATACATGTTCACTTTACAGTAGATGCTTCTCTACTTTAACCGCCTCCCACCCGCCATATAGTAATATGACGGACGCAAGGTGGCTCTCTCGTTCTCGGAGGATGTCATATGATGTCCTCCCTTTCTAACTGCGCATGCGTGGCTCCCGGAGCGCGCAGCGCTGCGATCGGCGGTGCGCTGTGTTCCTTGGACCCAGCAGATCACCGATCCACGGAAAGAGCCAAAGATGTCGTCTCGGTCATGTGATCAGCTGTGTCCAATCACAGCTTATCACATGTAAACAGGGAAATGCCGGTTATCGGCATTTCTCTCCTCACGAGCTGTCATGCTGACAGAGGAGAGGAGAGCCGGTAATCGGCATTCCCCGGAGGGGACATCTACACAGATCATCAGAGCACTGATGATCAGTGTGCCCTGATGATCTGTGTAGCCCCAGCAGTGCCACCTATCAGTGCCAGCGCTCAGTGCTTATCCATGCCACCTGCCAGTGCCCATCAATGCCACATATCAGTGCCCATCTGAGCTGCCTTTCAGTGCCGCCTATCAGTGTGCATCAGTGCCGCCTATCAGTGCCATATGAGTGCTGCCTTTCAGTGCCCATCAGTGATGCCCGTCAATGCCCATCAGTGCCACCTACCAGTGCCACATATCAGTGTCCATCAGTGCCCATCACTGCAGCCTCATTAGCGCACATCAGTGAAGGAGAAAAATCACTTATTTACAAAATTTTATAACAAAAACTAAGAACTTTTTTTTTTTTCCCAAATTTTCTGTGGTTTTTGGTTTGTTCAAGAAAAAATATGGGTACAGTGTTGCATGACCGCGCAATTGTCATTCAAAGTGCAGCGCTGGAAATTGGCCTGGGCAGGAAGGGGGTATAAGTGCCTGATAGGCAAGTGGTTAAGACCAGTCCAATTATGATCATTTATCTTATACATTAGCTTTATGTTGCTAGAACATTACTTAGAACCCCCAAACATATATTGTTTTAAGCAGAGGCCCTAGAGAATAAAATGGTGGGTGTTGCTATTTTTTTATGTCACACTGTAGTTGTGCAGTGGTTTTTAAAATGTAATTATTATTTTTTTAAATACACGTTTTAATGCACAAAAACAAAATATATAATACCCAACTGTTTGGTAAAAAATAAAAGTTGTTGTTACACCAAATATATAGATGCCTAACATGTCACATTTTAAAGATAAGCACATTCGTGGAATGGCGACAAACAATGGCACTTAAAGGATAAGTTCACCTTTTAGACAAAAACAATAAATGCACATTTTTTTTTTTTGCAGGTAAAAAAATGTACATTTATTATTTTTGTCTACAGGAGCCTGGAAAGCATTGCCAGTAGACACTGTAGCTGGTGCCATGCAGGTCTCCTGCAGACCTGTCAGAATATCTGCTTGCCGTATGGGATGTACAAGCAAGTAGATATTCTGACAGGAAACGTCAGTGAACCACCATGATGCTAGCGCCGTGGTAGTTTATTGAAGACTACAAGCTGACAGCCGCTAAGGCTGTCGGGACGTGCAGTTCATTCATTCACAGACGTCCCTGAATGAATGATGCGGCTGTGTGGGTGGAGCCCTGCATGGCTGCGCTGTTTTCAAATTTGACAGATAGTATGGGGAGGGAGAGTGAAAAGGGGTGGCGGGTGCGGCTGCAGGTATGGGAACATGTTACATGTTCCTCCCTAAAAACGGGTGCAACATGTAACATCTTCCCAAAGGTGAACTTATCCTTTTAAAAATCTCCATATCACTCACTGTGTTCATTCATAACTCAATCATAGTAAACTGTGTTTTCTTTGGGGGGCCCTGTCAGGTTGGCTTTAGGGGGCCCCGTGGTTCCTAACAGCAGCCCTGGTCACTTTCATTTTATAACACCAGTATTGTAATACAAACAATAGTAATTCTTGACAATCCAATATAAGCTTACCTGGAGAATCTCCTTTCATGTTGTAAGTTCTGCCTGTCTGTTGGCCGTCTCTTTACATAATCCTTCCACAATCCTTTCCTCGATTCCCTACATGCTTTACAGCTTCTCCTCTCCCTCTTACTTTCCATTTATAAGGGCTACATATCCCATGGTACCTTCTGCCTGCAAGCAAAGATTCCTGTACTGACGCCGCCTCCTGAAACTCCTCCTCTCAGCACCTCTGTAGTTCAGAAGGCGGGCTCTGTGAAATGTGTGACGCAGCAGTGGCTACATACAGGGCATAGTGACTACGTGTCACAGAATTCAAGGAAGTAAATATGTGGGGATCTTCAGAAACTAAGTTTACAAACTTCAAGGTCGATTAATGGGAGTAGGCTGGAAACAATTGAAATACAAGATGGAAATGAATATATAATTTTATATTTTGACCTTCGATGCACTTTCCTTCATGTGCCCCTTTCGTTTCATTCCTCCAGAACATGTTTTTGTCTCTCATATCTGTCACGTGTGTTTTTTTTTTTTTTTTTTAATATGCAGTTACACCAAGTAAAAGGATACCAAACCTGTTAATCCTTAAAATTGCATGTGCCTGTGAAATTGTGAAACTATGGCACCCAAAATTCTCCATAGGTGATACTTTAGAATCCTGAACAGGCTATCAGTTTAGAATTAACCATGAATTATGTCTCAATAATTCATTTTAATTTATTGTTTTAACACTTTATAGAATTGTTTCATTTGTTTAATATAATTTCTGTCACAAGAGGGGCAGCAAACCTCTTTTTCTGATGCCGTGAGCAGGCTCTTAATGGAGCCATTAGGGGTCTGTTAGATCCCCCAATGCCACCCCAGCCCCTCACTGCAGCTAATCGGGTACATGTCATGCTGGGTTAACTGCATCCTCAGCTACTGTAGCTGGGGAATGACAGCTGTAAACCATGAAGTGACATTCAATGCTTGTACACACCTGCCATGATTTTAAAGTGTATTTGATTAACCAAATAAAGTTCAGCTGTTCTTGTTGGTCTTTCCTCACATTTTTGTAGTCGCATCCTACAGCAAAAGCCATAATCCACAGAGAGCTTCCAAAGCATCAAAGGGATCTCATTGTTAAAAGGTATCAGTGAGGAGAAGGGTACAAAAGAATTTCCAAGGCATGTTTGGCCATAATTCCAAAAAGATATGTTAGCGCAAAAACAACACTGTTCCTCACGAAAAGAACACCATACCCACAGTGAAGCATGGTGGTGGCAGCATCATGCTTTGGGGCTGTTTTCTTCAGCTGGAACTGGGGCCTTAGTCAAGGTAGAGGGAATTATGAACCATTCCAAATGCCAGTCAATATTGGCACAAAACCTTTAGGCTTCTGCTAGAAAACTGAACATAAAGAGGAAACTCATCTTTTCATCATAATGATTTAAAGCATACATCCAAATCAACAAGGGAATGGCTTCACAAGAAGAAGATTAAAGTTTTGGAATGGTTCAGCCAGAGCCCAGACCTGAATCCGATCGTAAATCTGTGGGGTGATCCAAAGAGGGTTGTGCACAGGAGATGTCTTCGCATTCTGACAGATTTGTATTTCAATAGTTTTTATTAGTTTTAAGCAGTATAAAACAGAGGCGACAAAACATGCCCCCACAGGGGCTATCAATTGCACCGATAAAATAAAAAACATAATAATAAAAGAAAAACAGTGCTCTAACTTCAACAAGGCAGAAGGTACGCCCACGCAGGGGCCTTCAATGGCACATAGGTTACAATGACGGTAATGAAATTCTAACTGCAATTAAAGGCAACTGTCAACTATCACCCAAAAAAAAAACTAACAGAAATGGAGAGAAAGAAAGAGAAGAGAAATAAGAGGAGAGAAAAAGAAAAAAAAGAGAAGAGGAGGCAGAGATCCAGGAGCGCCACCATCAAACGCCAATGCCTAACGCCAGTACATCCCCATACTAGCCAAAGGAAGCGTGGGAAAGGCATATTGCAACCATGGTTCCCATATTTTCGAGAATTTACATTGGGAGTCGTTACATATGCTCGACATCTGCTCATTAAGCATCATATTGGTCATACGATCCCGCACCCCCTGAAAAGGGACAAACGGACTCTTCCAGGCCTGAGCAATCGTTCTGGTGGCCGACAGAAACAAATAGGATGCCAGCTTCTGCTGATGAGCAAAGAGACCCGGTATGGGGCAATGAAGCAAGGCATACCGAGCATCCCGGCGTATGGATAGATGAAACAACGTGAAAAGGAGGCCAAATACACGAGACCAAAAACGGACCAGTCTCGGGCATGACCACCAGATATGCAAGACATCGCCACGATGGCCACAACCCCGGAAACATCGATCACTACAAGCGGGATTAGCCTGGGCCAAACGAGCCGGAACCCAATACCAACGAAACAATACCTTATAGGCTGCCTCCAGCGTGGTGGTATTGAATGAGCATTTAGCTATGAGTGACCAGGCCCTATTCCAGTCCTCCGGATCCACATCCACCCCCAAGTCACGCTCCCACTGAACAACATATGAAAGAGAAGTATGCAACGGGCGTCTGTTCAAGGCTGCATAAAGGAGGGAGATAAGGCCCGGGGCGCCCGGGCGCTGCTGACAAAGCTGTTCAAAGGCCGATTTCTGGTATGGAAAAGAAGAAGTGCTCCGCAGCGAGAGTAGCCAGTGCCGCAATTGAAGGTATCGAAAAAATTCCGCCGGGGGAACATCCCGGGACTCCCGAAGAAGATCCCAGGTAGGGAAGGACCGAGAAACCAAAAAGTGTCGTACCTGTGAAAACCCATGAGCCACCCACCAAGAGAAAGCCCTTGGGTGATCTAAACCCGGTGGGAAAAGAGGGTTGTTAACAATTGGAAGCAAAGGCAGAAAGGGTGACATCAGGCCACTGGAACAACGTACCGAGTCCCAGACTCGTAAGCCATGGAGCAACATCGGGCTCAGCGATATAGGGGGCAGGGGGAAGCCATAGAAGCGCCGACGGTTGGATAGGGGCACAGTTAGGTAGCTCCAGCAAGACCCAGAAAGGGACGTCAGAGGAAGCGTGCAACATAGACAGCGGGGCAATCTGGCTCGCCTGGTAATACTTAGTTACATTGGGCACCCCAAGGCCACCCTGGAGTCTATGAGCAAAGAGCGTATTTCTAGATACTCTGGGGTGCTTATTGGCCCAGATGAAACGCATAAGCTTCGCCTGAAGCAACCGAAGGAAATGAGGGGGAACCCGCACCGGGAGAGTACGAAAATAATATAACAATTTCGGCAGGACAGTCATTTTCACTGAATGAACCCGCCCTATCCAAGACAGGTGCGGAAATTGCCAGGAATGCAGAAGAGAAGATAAAGAACTAAGCAATGGGTAATAATTCGCAGCAAAGAGGGAGTCATAGGTGGGGGTCAAGCGGATGCCCAAATATTCAAGAGAGGAGGAAGCCCATTTATAAGGGAAGTAGGATTGAAGGCGTGAAACCAAATCGGAATCCAAAGTAATATTAAGAGCGACAGTCTTATCCAAGTTAATACGGAGACCCGAAATCAAAGAGAAGCGCTCAAGAACCTGTTGCAGATTAGGAAGCGTCGTCAGAGGCTTAGTAAGAGTCAAGAGGGCATCGTCCGCAAAAAGATTCAGCTTAAACTCCTGTCCCGCGTATGAAACCCCCGATATATTGCAATCGGTCCGGAGCGCTAAAGCCAGCGGTTCAAGCGCCAGTACAAAAAGCGCCGGGGACAAAGGGCAGCCCTGTCTCGTCCCTCGCCCAATAGGAAAGGGGTTTGAAAAATATCCAGCATATTTAACGGAGGCCGAAGGAGACGAATACAAGGCTTGAATCCAAGAAAGGATAGAATCCCCAAAACCCCAACGAGACAGCACAAACCGCAGATATTCCCAGGATAGTCAAAAGCTTTATATATGTCTAAGGACAGTAAGAATCCCGGGATTTTCCGCTGTTGCAGAAGATGTATAAGATGGACCACCTTACGAACGTTATCACCCGCCTGCCTCCCAGGGATAAACCCCACTTGGTCCCTGTGGACCAGGCTACGCAAATAGTTATTGATGCGAGAGCTAAGAATCTTGCCCAATATCTTCAGGTCTTCATTAAGAAGAGAAATGGGCCGAAAGGCTTGCGGTTCCTGTACATCCTCGTTCGTCTTAGGAATCATGGCTATATGTGCTCTAAGCGCGTCCGGGGAGGGCAAGGAGCCCTGTCGTAACTCATTGAAATAGGCAGCCAAGAAGGGTGCCAATAGGACCGAGAATTTCTTATAATAGAGACCGGAGTAGCCATCAGGACCCGGGGCCGCGGTGGACCTCAAAGATTTGATGGCTTGGAGCACTTCCGGTACGGTAACACAGGCATTGAGGGCCACCTGTGCCGCCTCGGATAATCCCGGAAGACGAAGATCTTGAAAAAATGCCTCTGCCTGAGACACAGGGAAGGGATCAGGCGTAGTGTAAAGGCGCGAAAGGAAGTCCGAAAATCGGGAAACAATCTGCCGGGGATTAGAAGTACATCCACCTGTGGGAAGTCGCAGTCGGATTGGTTTATGGGGTTTCCCCACGGAATTGAGCTTCCTAGCCAGCATCGGGCCCGGTTTATTAGCACAGGAATAAAATTTGTGTTTGGTCCAACGCAGAGCCCGTTCCGCCTCCGAAGAGGCAAGTAAGTCTAATTCGGTCGCCAAAGCGTCCCGAGCGCGTTTATGGGCTGCGGATGGAGACGACTTCCAGCGCGCATCCGCAGAAGCCAGGAGAGAATGAAGCTCCAAAAGTCGGCGCTCCCGCTCCCGCTTCCGGACCGCCGCCAGCTGTATAACATGACCCCGCATCGTGGCCTTATGCGCTTCCCAGAGGGGCACTGCCGAGGAGACCGATCCCGAGTTTTCCGTGAAGTATGTACGTAAGAAAAATTCTATTTGTGCATTCTGACAGATTTGGAGCGTTTTTGCAAGGAAGAGCGGGCAAATATTGCCAAGTCAAGATGTGCCATGCTGATACTTGTACCCAAAAAGACTGAGTGCTGGAACCACAGCAAAAGGTGCTTCAACAAAGTATTAGTTTAAGGGTGTGCACACTTATGCAACCAGATTATTTTAGTTTTTTATTTTTACTTCCCTCTACCTAAAAGATTTCAGTATTGTTGTTCAACTGAGTTGTAAAGTTTATAGGTTACATTAAAGGTGGAAAAAGTTCTAAAAATGATTTATCTTTCTCTCATGTTTTTACATCGCAGAAACCTGACATTTTAACGGGTGTGTAGACTTTTTATATCCACTGTAACCTGCAGTTCCCTTCAAAAACCCCTGTACCAGTTGGGTCCGTCACAAATGTTTTTTTTTTTTCTTTTTTGAATCCAGTAATTTTTATTCAGGTTTTTTTTGCATTTTTAAACAAACAAAACCGCAGACGAGAGACAAAAAAAAGACTCCCTCATATACATGATTCTCAAAGCCAGTGTGGTCAGACACATCAATAACACTCTTATCCTATCTTTCCATTGCAGGCAAAACTTTGAGACCTTTCAGTATAGTTGACACAGTATCTGACCTAACATGCCTAACTCTCCTCAACTGTCCCCAGAGATCATGATGAGGATGCTGAATCATTAGACTCCAACTAAACAGACCATATTTTCCTAAATTTTTTTCAGACAGTTCTTGCGCTTGTAAGTCAGTTCCTCCCTCCTCAAATTAAAATTGAGAGCATCGCGCCATTGACTATAAGTTGGTGGCGTAGGGGAGATCCACTCTTTAAGGATATGTTTATGGGCTAAATATAGGGATCTAATCCATAATAAGTGCATCTTGGCAAGAAGGATGTCCTCAGAAATAATGCTCAGTAGTGCAATTTTGGGGTCCATCTGCACCTTCATGGAACAGATGGAATACTCCCTGGCAGTATTCCCGAGTGTAGCTCGGGGTAAAGTTTCAGTACCAGAAGCGGTAACCCCGAGCTACACTCGGGCTTACCATGCGGCGCTGCTCGGGGATTCCCTACAGCGCTTACCTTGTCCTTCGCTCCCGCGATGCGTCCCGTGCAGCGTCCCCGGCCATCTCCTCCGGTCGATGCCGGCATCTGGCTTCCTTGTTCCGGTCCCTGTGACGTCGGGACGTACGGGTGCCGGAACCGGCGGCAAATTTTAAAATTTAAAAAAAATGACTTTTTTTTTTTTTTTTTTTTTAAAACTATTATTTCATAGCAAAACATTCCTGTATCAAAGCATTTCACATACATTTTGTCCCTACTGCTTTGTCCTGTGCCCTGCCTGCATTTTGACTGTTCTTTCTGCCTGGAAACTTAGAAAAGTCCATGGCGTCCAAAAAGTGTCCCTTTAGATCAAAAGCGGTTTTAGACCAGCTAGAGAACAGCGATAGTAAATCAGAACCACTTGCAGAATTGAGTGATAATGATTCGTGGGGAAATTCATCATCAGACACTGAAAATGATTTTGCGATTTTGCGACTTTGCTCAGTGATGTGCGAACTTGGCGCTATATTTCAACTTTCAGTGTTTTTGGTTTGATTATATTATTGAATTAAATTTATTATATTATTTTTTATGATTATTTATTAAATTATAATTTATGATTTTGTGTTTCAAGTTTTATCATACCCAGGATGTTTACTAGACTCTTGTTCGGACAGATTTCAGGGAGTTATTCCTAAATTACAGGCCTACAATAAAAAAAATACATATTTCCATGCCAAAAAATGGTACCGCTTTTGGTACAAAATTCCTGACATAATCCTACCGCCAGGGAGGTTAAATACAGAGGACCGGTAATGGTGAAGTTTAGGGCAGCGCCAAAACATATGGATAAGTTTAGCATTGTCTAAATGACATCTAGAGCATAATGGAGATTCTATCCCCCCCCCCCTCAGGATAATCTCCATTATGCTCTAGATGTCATTTAGACAATGCTAAACTTATCCATATGTTTTGGCGTTGCAGTTTTTGCGGGGTATAATGCACCCTATGAATTATAAACAGTTGTGTCAGGCATTGTGATGGGGATAAATATACTTGATTTAAATGCCTGAGTCCATTCCTCATCCTCTATCACTTCAAGATCTTGCCGCCACTGCAGTAAACTGTTCATCTGGGAGCGAGCAGTAATAGATGTTTGTAGGGTGGAGTACAGATCCCCTATGAGACCCCTCTTTGGGCAAGACGTGGATACCGCCATAGTCAATGGTATGGAAGGTTTATATTTAAATAGGATTGTCACAGCTTGGCATTGTAAAGCATGGTGTAAATGGAGATATTGGAAAAAAAACTTTATTAGGTATATGATATCGTTCTACCAGTGCTCTAAAGGTGATTAAAACATCCTTATTATACAATTGATGGAGAAACTGGAGCCAGTCCTTTTACAAAGATCAAAGCCTTCACGTTTTGCCACTTCCGATAACTGGGCATTATTCCATATAGGCATATATTGAGTGTATCCCTCATGCATGGTTATGGTATGGACACAGTCCCATACCTTATGACTTAAGTTTAAAAGTAGGAAAGGAACGTTTTTGATAAAAATGATGAGAGACTAACAATTGTACCAGTGGGGCATTAATAAATTGAGAAAGAATACACTGGATTGGGTCAGAGGGATCTAGCTTATTCCACTCATACCAATGTTGCATCTGCGATGCTATAAGGTATACTCTGGCATTAGGTACAGCCAACCCCCCCCCCCCCCATCCTTGAGCATTTGTAATGTGGAAATCTGTATTCTGGGATGTCTGTGTTTCCAGATAAGATCCCTAAAAAAGGATTCCATTTTTTTAAAAAAGGGCTGCGGAAGTCACAATGTGTAGGAGCTGAGGCATCCAAACCATCTTTAAGCGGAGTTCTTCTCACCCTGTCAAAAAATAAAAGTCAGCAGCTACAAAAACTGTAGCTGCTGACTTTTAAAAAACAGCCACCTACCTGTCCCTCGGTCCTGCGTTGTGTCCCCCTCAGCCCGTTTCACCGGCTGTCCTGAATTCCAGACGCCGGCATCTTCAGTGTGGGCACCCGGCTGTGACTGCTTGCGGCTTCACAGCCGGGTACACACTGCGCATGCGCGAGTAGCGCTGCGCTTCATGAATGGTCCTGTAGTCTTCTGAGACCTGTCATGTGTCCCAAAAGACTACGGGGAGGGAGGGAGGACACCTTCCGGCCGCCTAGGCAATCGGACCGGAAGTGGGAGCGGGTACCTGTCAAATTCGGGTACCTGCGCTCCCCGCCCCCCCAAAGGTGCCAATCAATTAATGGGGAGCGGGGGAGCAGTCCTTAAAGCAGAACTTCCCTTTTTGGGTAGAGCTCCGCTTTAACTAAATTAGCCCTACCAATGATCGTTTAGAGGCAATTTACTCCACTTTCTGCCTGTTTGTTTTAACCTATGGAGTAAGGGTTCCAAATTTATGCTCCACTGTCAAGGTCCTACCTTTTCCCAGAGGTTATGTTTCTCCTTGTGCTGGCATCCATGTTGGGTTTCTGCAGAGCATGGTGAGAATCTTTTATGCCTTCTGGTCTCTGAGGTCCATCCCCCAGAGGGGTGTGGCTGATGACATATAAGCCTGTGGTCCGCACATGCCCTTTGCACTTGTGTCTTTGTGTTGCTATAACTCTGTTCTGACTCTCGTGACTCTCCTGGAATCTGACTCGGCTTGTGACCTGACCATTCTTTGTGTTCTCCTGTGATCTGACCCTCTGTTGCTGAACTCGACCCGTGATTCTCGTCTGCTGTCCTGTACCGTTTTGTCCCGTTGTCGACCCGGCCTGCCCGACTGCTCTATTGTCTTTTCCACTAGCTACACGCCATTGGCGGCGGCCATTACCGCAACTGAGGTGTCTCGGGGGGCCGCGACCTGGTTCCTGGCTGCGTCAAGTTCATCCCCACCATCAGGGGCCCTGGTGAAGGGCAGCCTGGGACTTAGACTCCGCGCCCTGGGGGACTTTGGTCTGTGGGTGGTGGTTGTCGCCAGCCAGTGCGTTACATTGTTTAGGCCTGCCTGTCCGTTCCTCAGCTCCTGCCCTGACATCCACGTAATCAGTCATCTGAGGGGTGACCAAAACTTCTAAATATTTGAGAGGACACAACTGATATCTGCCTAGCAATTGGGGGTAGGTCTGATACTGTAGAAGGGGGTCTAGCGGTAAAAGAACTGACTTGTCCCAGTTAATAGTAAAAGCCTGAAAACGAACCATATGTATTGATGAGGGTCATTACTTCAATTAAAGAGCCGAGGAAGTGTCTCCCAGAAACAATAAGGTGTCATCAGCATATAACGCGATTTTGTCCTCCCCCGTAGACCTTTTTAAATCCTATGATATTAGAGGATCGATGTATTGCTGCTGTCTAGGCTTCCAAAGCCAACATCAAGTGGTGGGGAGATAATGGACAACCCTGTCTCATACCCAGTGGTGTATTTAGGTTTTGCCCTAGGCAACACAAAAATCGACTGCCCCCCTGAAAAATGCCGCCTCATGGTAAATACGCCCCTGCTACCCACCAAGTATATATTTCCCCCCCTGCTTCAGTATAGACCCATCCCTCTCTCAGCTCTCAGTACAGATCCCCATCCACTTGTGCTAGTGGGGGGGGGGGGTCAGATATTTGCTGGGGGGGGGCGACTTGTGCTTTTGTGTGGGGTTGGATTTCAAATCCAAAACCAACTTCTAGCATAGATCTTCTCCCCTTCCAAGGTACCCCCCAACACATATCCTCTTAACCCCCCCCCCCCCCCATCACTCTTTTTTTTTTTTTTTCCCAACTCCCCACCCCCTTCCCAGTCACTGTCCACCTTCTCCCCTTCTCTACACAGGAACAATATAAGAAAATTGGTACAGACTTCAGATCAGCACAGACATGCACAGCGGTGTCTCTCCTCCTATGTACATGTAGACAGTGGAGGAGGGGAGGCGACTTCGGTGTGCTCTGCTGGGGACAGAGCTGCAGGTTCGCTTTTGCGGTGTCCGCTGTGGTGCCCCTGCCGATGGACCCTGCTTCAGTCCGCCTCACCATAGCAATGCCACTGCACACACAATGAGCAGAGCTGAGCGCCGACTGCTCCCAGTCCCAGCACTCCAATCAGTCGAGGCTTCTTCCTCATCCGGCCACTCAGTTCCTGCTCTCTGTTGGCTATGATCTGGCTGTGTGTGCCCTGCAGATAACGGCTCCTGTGTCACTTCTGCTGCCCTAGGCAAATGCCTTGTTTGCCTCACGGTAAATACGCCCCTGCTTGTACCTCCTATATACATCAGTATTGGTGTTCAGTAGAGGTATATTCTTCAGCCAGTAGATGGCCATGTTTATACGTTTGTAGCTGCATCTGTGGTTAAACTCCTGTCTTTTTTTTTTTTTTTTTTTTTTTATTAAATAAAGTTCCTGTTGGCAGAAAAGCAGCAGATAAACGCATGCGGACTGTGCGGAGTCTGTTCTGTAGGGCTATACACAGAATCTCTAACAGCCCCCTCTATACATCTGGCACTGGACAGGTGCAACAGCAAACACCCTCCATTCCTTGTAAATTGACTACCAATGCTCTCAATCATTTTTGCTAGTTATGCCAAAGAATGAATGTAAACAACTGCAGAGTAAGTTTAAAAATAATCCAAAGCTGCTCTGCTAGTCTGTTAGACAAATACAATATATAGAGAGCTGACCGGGAAGACCATGAAAGCGTACAATGATTGCCAGGAAGACAAACTAAATTGTATATGCAGAATATCCGGGTTGGTGTGTTCATATATACTGCAGCTTACCCTTTGCACAGAATGTAATCTTACATGTTCTTCTGCCAACCCTTTGGCCCTGTGAGGTTGTTTGTTCCTACCCATAGTCATAAAATGGGCATGGCTGAGAAGCAGCTGTATCTGCTGTGCAAATACCTGGACTCTTACAGACGGAGAACACTCCATGGATTTCTCCTAACGATCCTCTTCCCGATTCCCAATCCTGACGATGGACTTGTTGTTTGTTGAGTAAGTGTAAAGGTGGTGTTCTTTCTTTTTTCTGCTTTCTTTTTCTTCTTTCTTTCTTCCATCTTCTTTTTCTTTTTCTTCTTTCGTTCTTTCTTTCCTTTCTTTTCTTTCCTTCCTTTTTTCCTTTTTCCCTTTCCCTTTTCTATTGTACATTCACATCAGACCCTAACGGAGCGTACAATCTAAGGTCCCTAACGCACATTCATACATACACATACTAGGGCCAGTTTAGACAGGATTCAATTAACCTACCAGCATGTCTTTGGAGTTTGGGAGGAAGCCGGAGTACTTGGAGGAAACCCACACAGTCACAGGGAGAACATGCAAACTCCAGACAGGTGGTGCCATGGCTGGGATTAAAACCAATGACCCCAGTACTGCCAGGCAGAAGTGCTAACCATTTAGCCAGTATTGATATGGTAATCCAATTAGTTATTCAACATTACTAAAATGATTGAATCAAATAATCATAAACCACAGACCTCACATTTTTATATATATAATCTCAATCTCTCTATATATCAATTTATCTTTTTATTTTTTGAAGCTCTTGATCAATTTTGGCAACTTGATTGGCCATGGCTGAATTTTCTTGACTCTAAGAATATCTGCATGTGTGTTAGAAAACAAATCACATGAACAATTGATTAAATGATTGTTTAATCCGTTTGCATTTTCTTTTCCTTTTTTTTTTTTTTTTTTTTTTTCTTTTTCCCAATGGTTTTTATTAATTTTAAACATATTTAAACAAAGAGAGACATAAGCAAAAGGTACGCCCATGCAGGGGCTATCAATGGTTTGCATTTTCAATCAATACTGTACGCATTGCATTGTATGATTTTTTTTTTTTTTTTTTTTTTTAATTCAACAAATTGCTTGTTTTTGATCATTCATACCTAGATTGATCACCAATCGATACGTGTATGGCCACCATATGTCTGAATGTATATAAGGATTTGATGCTGCCAAATTGCAGGGTAATGGCCATGAAAAGCTGGTTGCAAATTGGCAGCAATAGGAATGCTAAGAAAGCAGAATACTCACCTGCTGCTACAGCGTAGACTTATCAATGGCAAGTAAGATTTTGAAGAAGTTTCGGTCTGCCAGGTTTCTACGCCATGGGAACCGGTCAGTGGTTGCTTCAAGGATCCTGCTGCTGTTGATTTGCTGCTAACCGGATCACAAAAGTGACATGGCCGTTAAAGTGATATTTATTATGCTCTTTCAATAGCTGATTTAAGCCCTTCCTTACTATGCTGCTTCTTTACTTTAATGCTTGTCTATGTTCCATGTTTAAGCTGGTGTCATGACTTCTGCCCCAGCTTTCCTTTTTCAGGTGGCTCCCTTCTCTTGCAGTGTTTTATGGAGCAACCCTTGCATATCGGAACTAGATGTTGCACTACACTGTGTGCATCAATAGAAGCACACAGCCAAGCATGTCAATGCACTCTACTGCATTGTTCACTGTTAACTCTTTCCTGTGATGACCAGAAGTTCCAGGAAGCAGCACTGAGAGACAGAGTCAGCAGCAATGAAAGTGTAGAAAAAGCCTTATAGTTGTAATGGCATACATGTTGCAAATTCCACAGGGTCACTTCCCTCCTGACAGTCTCTCTGACTGTGTTGTCTCCATCTCCTGGATGCTTGGCTCTTTCTAGCCTTTAGTCATAGCGCCCTGCTGCACGGCCCACCTCTGGCCTATGGATTGGGGTTCTCCTGACACCTCGATAGGAGCCAACCTGACTCCTGGAACTGAGACCTCTGTCTCTTGGCTTCTGGCTGTCCTCTGTACCCTCGATGACACCTTCCGTCTCCCCCATTGGGAGCTCTGAGCCATCCTCAGAGTATTTAACACCTCACACCTGTGTACTCCATATTGCCGGTGTTTTGCAAAATCTGGACCCAGGATTGGATGTTCCGACCCAGAGCTGCAGAATCCAGAGACAGCCAAAGCCTCAACTTTCTCTTCCCAGAAATGCTAATCTGGAATGTTGCGAAACCTGTAATTGAGATAGATAGATAGATAGATAGATAGATAGAGAGATATATATATATATATATATATATATATAAAAAATGTTGTGACAGTGTGGTGATCTGTCACGATATAAAAAGGATATTTCACCTGGGATTCTCAACAAGGCAGGTTGAGGGGCTCCAGGGTACTTGTTTGATGGTCAGGTGTGCATGGCTGTCTTCTAGAGTCAGGTCCAGGATTCTGGGCTCCACCACGGCAGACAGGAGGTCAATTCCCAGGAGTCAGGAGGGCTCCACCTGGAGAGGTGGAAGCCAGAGCAGCAAGAGGCTGCTAGCTGTGTGCTAAAAGCCATTTTTGAAGGAGTCTGTAGGAGATAGCTGTGAGCCTAAAGTGGAAGGCCAGAGCGGCAGAAATGTGTGTACAAGCCAGGAGGCTGATTATTTATTTCATTTGTTTGATGGTGGATACCCCTGCGTGGGAAGCATGTTGTGGAACTTTCTTTTAAATAAAATTGGGCTAAAAGGCCTTTAAAAAAGAATAAAGCGAGTGGCTGTATGCTGGAAAAACTCTACCATTTGATGCTAGTTCTCACAAAATACACATACACACACACACACACACACACACACACACACACACACGTATTAGATCCCCTGCTGATTTTGAATATTTGCCCACTCACAAAGAAATGATCAGTCTAATAATCGAATGGTAGGTGTATTGTAACACTGAGAGACAGAATAGCAACAAAAAATTCAAAAGAAATGCATGTCTAACAAATTATGCACTGATTTGCATGTTCATGAGGGAAATAAGTATTTGATCCCCTTCACAAAACATGACTTAGTACTTGGCGGCAAATCCCTTGTTGGCAATCACAGAGGTCAGACGTTTCCTGTACTTGGTCACCAGGTTTGCACACATCTCAGGAGGGATTTTGGTCCATTCCTCTTGGCAGATCCTCTCCAAGTCTTTAAGGTTTGGTGGCTGACGTTTGGCAACTCGAATTTTCAGCTCCCTCCACAGATTTTCAATCAGATTAAGGTCTGGAGACTGGCTAGGCCACTCCAGGACCCTAATGTGCTTCTTCTTGAGCCACTCCTTTGTTGCCTTGGCCATGTGTTTGGGGTCATTGTCATGCTGGAACACCCATCCACGACCCATTATCAATGCCCTGGCTGAGGGAAGTAGCAGAAAAACACCCCAAAGCAGAATATTTCCACCACCATGTTTGACAGTTGGGATGGTGTTCTTGGGGTCATAGGCAGCATTCCTCCTCCTCCAAACACGGCAAGTTGATTTGATGCCAAAGAGCTCGATTTTGGTCTCATCTGACCACAACACTTTCAACTAGTCGTCCTCTGCATCATTCAGATGTTCAGTGGCAAACTTCAGACGGACCTGGACATGTGCTTTCTTGAGCAGAGGGACCTTGCGGGCTCTGCAGGATTTCAATCCTTGTCGGCGTAGTGTGTTACCAATTATTTTCTTGGTGACTGTGGTCCCAGCTACCTGGAGATCATTGACAAGATCCTCACGTGTAGTTCTGGGATGATTCCTCACTGTTCTCATGATCATTGACATTCTCAGTTGTACAAAACACCTACCATTCAATTTTTAGACTGATCATATCTATGTGAGTGGGCAAACATTAACAATCAGCAGGGGATCAAAGGGATCACCTTCAGTGTGTGTGATAGATAGATAGAGAGATATATATATATATATATATATATATATATATATATATTAGTGTGTGTGTATATGTATGTATGTATGTGTATATATATGTGTGTATATATATATTTTATTGAAGGGTGATGATCATATGAAGCCATTTATTATCAATTAGTTGTTTGGCTTTTTTTTTTTTTTAAATCCTAATGATAACAGAAATCACCCAAATGGCCCGGATTGTTATACACACTGGGTTATGGGGCGTTGTGAGAGGATCACCAGGTCGACAGGAAACAGCCTGAAAAGAAAAATAAAGTACTGTAGATCACTATAGGTTTGCTTTACATGGTGATTTTTGATAGTTTTTGACTATTGCTTTTGTTGTTCATAGTATTATATATATATTTTTTGCAGAGTTTCTTCTATGGAGCAGGATGAGTTGGAGAGGGAAGGTATAAAGTTAAAGGAAGATCTGAAGTTCTATTTTATGAGCCCATGTGACAAGTACAGGGCTCGGCGCCAGATACCCTGGAAACTCGCCCTGCAGGTTCTCAAAATTGCTATGGTGACAACACAGGTGATAAAGTGAATTCTTTATTCCTTTTTGGGGTAATTTTTAATTACTTACAACCAGCAAAATTGTCAGCAGACTCCTGCACTGAAAAAATGTCTTTGGGAGTAAAAATAATTAATATCAATACATTGTTTTAAATAGTCATAAAAATATATATTTTAAATCAAATTTTTATTTTGTCGAAATACCATGATTTCTGTCCGTCAGAGGCTGTGTCGCACCCCTCCAGCCTGTGTCTTAGAATAAGAGGGAGGTGCTTCTTCCATTAATCTACATGTAATATCCCACCCTCATTGTGTGTAGCTGGTTAGTGGGCATGCAGGAGGAGGGAATGGACTGCCATTTACCACTGTGTATACACCCACATGTGTGACTCTATTGGCACATGGGTTGCTCAGATGTGATAGGGAGGAAATGTTCAATAGAAACTCACTGAAAACTGAGCATGTGCGGAGTTGCCTCTACCGCTGCAAGATCTCTAGTTGAATTGGGGACATGAACAGAAGGTAGAGATGGAGAACAACAGAATCAACCAGGTTTTCTGCATAACACAGAAAGCTAATCTTATAGTGACTGAGGGAGTATGAACATCATATAACAGCATTTATTGATGTTTTTTTATGATGTGGGTTTAGTAACATTTTAAGAGTGTGTTTTATGAAAATTTGTGTCTGTTCAACCAAAAGCGCATCTGTGAGGTTAGGTATTGATGATGGATGAGAAGGCCTGTCTCACAATTGGCATTGCAATTCATCATAAAGGTGTTTTAGTAAGGTTGAGTTCATAGCTTCAACCCAAGTGCCTCCACCACAAATTCGACAAACAATGTTTTTATGAAGCTGGCTTTGTGCACAGGGGCACAGTCATGCTGGAATGGAAAAGTGTTTTCCAAACTGTTGTCAGAAAATTGGAAGGGTTGTTAATAAAAATAAAATGTCTTTGTATGCTGTAGCATTAACAGTACCCTTCACTGGAAATGCCTAAAACAGGTCGAACCCCCTGAATAGTGGCACTCCTAAAATCCTCAACTCTTCTACAACTTGAAAACTCTGGTCCACCTTTATCCCAGTAGCCAACAATGTAATGTGGGAATTTCCAATATTTGTTTATTTATTGCAGGTACTTTCATAGCGCCGTCAATTTACTCAGCGCTTTACATATATAATGTCCATTCTTATCAGTCCCTAACCCTCAAGGGGTGTACAATCTAAGGTCCCTAACTTACATTCTTGCATACACATACTAGGGCCAATTTAGACAAGAGCCAATTAACCTACCAGCATGTCTTTGGAGTGTGGGAGTAAACCGGAGTACCCGGAGGAAACCCACGCAAGCTCAGGGAGAACATGCAGACTCCAAGCAGGTGGTGCTGTGGTTGGGATTTGAACCAGCAACCCAATAGTAAGGGACCCCATTGCTCTCTGGGACTAAAAGCTCTGAGCTTGAGCACATTTGTGGTCTTTATAGTGTGTTTTCACCTCTGCTGCATTTACATTCCTTTCAGTTACTTGGTTTCTTTTTTCAGCTGGTCCTGTTTGGGTTGAGCAACCAACTTGTAGTTTCCTTCAAGGAAGAGAATACAATGGCCTTCAAACACTTGTTTCTTAAAGAATACACCGGCATAGATGAAGATGACTACAGTCTCACTGTGTACACACAAGAAGATTTCTACAGCAGTATATTTTATGCGATTGACCAGGTAAAGTGTGACATATAATACTACTTGCCTATTAGAGGTGTAAATTGACATTTATAGTTCATTAACAAGGCTTCTGTCTTACAATGTTAAACATTCTTGACAATATTAGACATTTGTGCCCTGGGCCCCCAAATTTATAGGTAGAAGGGGTCTCATCAGAGCTGGAAAGAAGGAGGGTTGCAAGTAATGTAGATGAAAGCAGACCCATAGGCTTTCCGTACGCTGGTAGATCTTGAAAGTACATTCAACAGAGACTGAGAAATATTGTTTTGAAAGTACTTCTTCAAAAATTTGTATGCTTTTAACATTTGATTTTGGTATGAATGGAATGAAAATCACATATACTGTTAGAAATTTGTTCGATTTGAAAAATAATTTTTTTTTTCTTTCTGCTTGAATTTTCTTGTCACTGCAGTTGAAAATTATTAACCCCAATAAGAATAAGAAATTGAGCAAATGTTCAGAAAATGAACATTTTCAAGCAAAATACTACTTGTGTATAGCTAGCTTTATGAAACATTTATGAATGTTCTATTCATAAAGGAGTTCAAAGTACAAAGCTGTAAAGATGATTAAAAAAACAAACAAACTAGACATCATTCCAGCATTGTAGATAATGGACCAATAAACTGGAGTGTGCCTTTACTGGAACTTTTTGAATATTGATATTTGCATAGTCCTCTCCTTCTGCCTCCCTCAGTTCTGTTTTGCTGAGGTCAAGCAGTTCAGTGAGGGATGGGTTTGCCTAGACCCAGAATTTGGAATTTATAAGGGAATTGTGTTTGTGCTTTGACTTTGCAACAGTAAAGGTATTATCTGGCACTTTATGTTGCCTGCTGTCTGGCTGTATACAGTATTTGCTGTAAATATTGCTTCACTGAATTGGGTCCATTGGCATATGTAATTTCAGAATGTCAATGGTTGATTTTTTTTTATCTCCTTAAACTAATCACCAGTTTTTTCTGAGGGGCCAGATTTATGATCCTTCTTTTAGTTTTCTTGTACAAACTTTTTTTTGTTTGCAAAGTGGGCTCTAATGGTGATGGTCTTTTAATTCCTGTCTGTCTTTTGATAGTACCGTCACATTGGTAATCTTTCACTTGGCACAGTCAGCTATGACAATGAGAAGAGGAAAGGGCTGAAGATCTGTAAGCAGCATTATCACAGGGGGTCCATCTATCCATCCAATGACACCTTCTATATAGACCCCACTGTGGATACAGGTATTTTTTGCTAGTTTACTGGTGTCCTTATGCCTTCCCACTTGACCTGATCTTCATCATCAATGACATGTCCCTTCATTTCTGTCCTTTGAATAAAAAACAGTAAGTGGAAATATTATCAAAATTATTATTGTTATATGGAGAAAGATACACTAACCAGGCACTTTATTAGGTACACCTTGCTACTATGTTTGAGCCCCCTTTTGTCTTCAGAACTGCCTTAATTCTTCATGGCATAGATTCAACAAGGTGTTGAAATCATGCCTATGATTTTGGTCCATATTGACAAGATAGCATCACACAGTTGCTGCAGATTTGTCGGCTGCACATCCATGATGCGAATCTCCAGTTCCACCGCAACCCAAAGGTGCTCTATTGAATTGAGATCTGGTGACTGTGGAGGCCATTGGAGTAGAGTGAGCTCATTGTCATATTCAAGAAACCAGTTTGAGATGATTTGAGCTTTGTGACATGGTGCATTATCCTGCTGGTAGGAGCCATCAGAAGATGTGTACACTGTAGTCATAAAGGGATGGACATGGTCAGCAACAATACTCAGGTACGCCATGGTGTTTAAACGATGCTCAATTGGTACTAAGGGGCCCAAAGCGAGCCAAGAAAATATCCCCCCCACACCATTACACCACCAGCCTGAACCGTTGATACAAGGCAGGATGGATCCATGCTTTCGTGTTGTTTATGCCAAATTCTGACCCTACCATCTGAGTGTCGCAGCCGAAATCGAGACTCATCAGACCAGGTAACATTTTTCCAACATTCTATTGTCCAATTTTGTTGAGCCTGTCAGAATTGTAGCCTCTGTTTGCTGTTCTTGGCTGACAGGAGTAGCACCCAGTTTGGTCTTCTGCTGCTGTAGCCCATCAGCTTCAAGGTGTTGTGCATTCAGAGATGGTATTCTGCATCCCTTGGTTGTAACGAATGGTTATTTGAGTTACTGTTGCCTTTCTATCATCTCAAACCAATCTGCCCATTCTCCTCTGACCTCTGTCATCAGCGCGGCATTTTCGTCCACACAACTGCCGCTCACTTTTCTCTTTTTCGGACCATTCTCTGTAAACCCTAGAGATGGTTGTGCATGAAAATCCCAGTAGATCAGCAGTTTTTGAAATACTTAGACTGGCCTATCTGGCACCAACAACCATGCCACATTCAAAGTTACTTAAATCTCCTTTCTTCCCCATTCTGTTGCTCGGTTTTAACTTCAGCAAGTTGTCTTCACCACATCTAGATGCCTAAATGCATTGAGTTGCTACCATGTGATTGGCTGATTAGCAATTTGTGTTACCAAGCAATTGAACAGGTGTACCTAATAAAGTAGCCGGTGAGTGTAGGTAGACTCCTTGATACCGAGACATGTAACTTTTGTGTTTTGACCTTGACCTATTGCACTTTTGTGAAGTTTGTGCATGCGCACCCTGCCCTCTTATCGATTTGTTCTTATTTATGAGAAATATCCTTAATGTATGAATGTCAGTATGTTTCCTATTTTTTTTTTTTTTTTTCTTTTTTACTTTTTTTTTTTTTTTAATTTCTGGAAGTGTTAGGCATCTTATTTTGACATGTATGGAATATGAACATGACACTTTATCTTTTGGGTTCCTTACTATACTGTACATTGTAGTGACCCATTTGCTGTATGCCTTCTTTCCCACCTGTGCCTTTTTTTTGTTGTATCTTTGAAAAAAGGTTATAAAATGACCCTTTAAAAAAAATTAGGGGAAACCTTTTACAGTAAGAACAGGTGTCCCCAATGGAAGGTATCCTCTCTTCTCCTGTTCCAGCGACAGCTGTGCTGTTTTGTATTCCTCTTTACTTTTCTTATCTACTGAAAATGACTAAAGGCAAATGAGAGGAAATCGCCCAAGTGGGGACCAAGACTTTGACAGACGATCTAACTCTAACTAAAAAAGGCTAGAATTTTTTTAATCTGACACAGCTTTTTTTTTACTGCAGCCTGACCTTCGAAATGCCTACACACAAACATTCCCATGCATGGAAGAACCCAGAACGTTGTTTGGTGCAGTGAAAATTTAATTCAAGTTTATTGAATGTATATACATGCCACTTAAACAGAAAAAGGCACTAGACTGTTTACATTTCATGTATATAATATATATCATTTTGATAATCTATGGAAAGAAACTATTTAACATATGACCTACCCATCAAAAATGCCAGCCAAACCCACTTATGTAACCCTCTAGGCATCCAAACTCCTGTGAATTTCTAGAAGATAATCTTATCTCTTACTAACAATAAGTTAGCTGGGTATGGGAAAAACCAGCATTTCCCATGCTTAATACCATAAACAATCAACATCTCTTACACATCCACACATTTCTGTTTGACCCTCTACCAAGCTGTAGGAGCTGAGGGAAGCAAGACTATAACTACTGCCAGTCTTATAACCTGGCTGAAGCCACATTCAGATTCTCCATCAATATACACGGTGTACCTGCCAATACCCAGGCTGCCTCCTCTTTGTACATTGTGTATCTACCTTCCTTTCTGTGTTCTGATGTTCTTCTGTGGTTTTAGAATGTCTACACATATCCCAAGAGATACTGATGACCAACGAATCTTATAACTTGCTGCTGGCCAACTCCTCCTTCTTCAACCTGGAGTTCTACAGGTAATGAGTCTGTGCCTCTTCTTGCTGAAGCTCCTTTATATCCTTTATCAATAGTATAAAATCTCTCCTTTATTGCAGGCTTATTAAAGTGGAGATCTCCTTCAAGCTGAAAGGCATTGAACTTCAAACCATACGGGTCCGTGAGCTACCAGACTGCTATGTGTTTCACAACAAGGCAAGTCTCGAGAGTAATTTTGACATGGAAGCTTGGTGTAATATGAAAATGCTATGTATTTAAAGTAGTATGCTGTGGCATTTTAAAGGTTTGAACACCCCAGTCAAATTGTGCATTCTGCTGGTTTTCGAAGTTAAGTGACCACAACTTTTTTTCTTTAGAATTGAATTGAGTGGAGAGTGGTTTGAATTCCTGTGGTCCCCCCTCTGAACCATTGTGGTCTCAGAAATGTCTCCTACCGTGGGATTTCTACCAAGTGTGTTTGTTCCCAGCACAGTGGACCTTTTCCCTTTACCATTCCACAAAAATACCTCCTTGATGGCTTGTGTCGTTGGTCCCAAACATCTTGTGGTGTTGGGAAACTGTAGCATGTTTACAGGTACACTTTGATGGTGTCCCATACCTGGATAGTGAGCCTGACGTGAAGAGGCAGGCCTCCCGTACAACTCCGGCTCCAGGACCGCTGATGGTGAGACAGCGGTTGCAGGGGCACGGTGGGGTATGAATGTGATCAGTCCACTAATAGCTGATGAGCTGATGAGTTGTAGGCAGGGAGCAGGGTTCTGATGTAGCTGGATGGATGGATACTCAAGAGCTGCGTGCTGAGGATGCAGGGTCAGACGAGCTGGGTTCGGTATCGGTCAGGCAGATCAGGCTTAAGCAACAGGAGGAAGAGTAGTCAGGTCAGCAATGGAAGATCAGACAGGAGCGGAGAAGAATAATCCAAGACAAGCCAGAGGTCAGGGCAGGTAGCGATCACGTGGAGGTCAGGAACAGGCTGGTTCGGTATCAGGAGACAATCACAGGAATTGGGGAACACGAGCAGGGATAAGACCATACGGCAATGGGACAACTACTGCAGCCAGTTTAAATAGCCCTTTTGGTGCCAGCATTAGTGACAGGCGTGCCCGTATGCACGAGTGCACATGTGCGCACCTATGTCCAGCTGCCTGCACATCTTTTCGGCTCGTAAGGACTCGACGCATATTTGTGCGCCGCGGAACTTCACCTGCACTATGGGCAGGCCTTTCCTGACAGATGGCATCTGAAATGTTGCTTCAGAGTTTCATCTGGCCTGCAGCTAACCACCTCCTAAGTTGCATCAACCTACTTCAAGCTTGCGTTCCCATTGACCACAATTTGTTTTCTTTGGAATTGAATTGAGTGGAGAGTGGTTTGAATTCCTGTGGTCCCAGAAATGTCTCCTACTGAGAGATTTCTACCAAGCGTGTTTGTGCCTAGCACAGGTGACCTTTTGTCTCAACCATTCCACAAAAAAACCTCCTAGATGGCTTGTGTCGATAGTCCCAAACATCTTGTGGTGTTGGGAAACTGTAGCATGTTTACAGGTGCACTTTGATGGCATCTGAAATGTTGCTTCAGAGTTTCATCTGGCCTGCAGCTAACCACCTCCGAAGTTGCATCAACCTACTTCAAGCTTGCGTTCCCATTGACCTGTATAGTGAAAAAAAGCATCAAACAAAAGCCTGTGTACACAATCCTATATTGGTCAGCCAGGGAGGCTTTACAAACGACAGATGCAAACTTAAATTCAAGTCCTATAGTTCTTTGTAAAGCTCCCACCCTACTTCCAAAATATAACTCACTTTTATGTTTGAAAACTTTTTGGCACAATTTGGTGCTGTTTGTTACTTTTTTTATTTTGCCTATAATTTTAAAAGGCCTATAATCTTTCCTATTAAATATCACCTAGGCTTTTTGATTTCTTGCCCAAAAATCAGGGGGCACACAGTGCCTAGATTGGGATTGCTGCAATGGTGTAATTTGTTTCTAGATGGGGGCTGGATGGTATAATGAAGTAGACTATAGTTTACATTTTAACTGCCCATATATGGTGTGTGTGCCTGAATAATGGAGGCGGAGATATTAGATTAGATGCTCCTCTAGGGTGTGGACTAATGCAAAATGCTTCTGGGTATTCTGTAATGCTTGGTCAAATTTGATGACACTGTTTAATGAAAAAAGTAAAAATAGATCAAAATTGCACTTCACTACGTACCTGTATATATTATTAGAAAGGCCGTTCTTATTAGAAGTGACATGAGACTTGTATATACGCAGTTATAGATACAGAATAAAACAATTAAAATTGATTTTGTATAATTTAGCAGTCACTTTTATAGCTAATTAACTGATTTTGTGCCTCCAATTTATATATTTGTAGTCCTATATTGTGACTGATTCAATTTATTTATAAAGCAGTTTAATTTATTTTTTTTACCATTCTTTCTTTGTTTGCTAACAGATAACATTCGATAACCAGGCTCATAGTGGAAAGGTGAAGATCTTCTTTGATAGTGATGCTACTATTCAGGAGTGCAAGGATTGGCATATATCTGGTTCCAGTGAGTCAAATCCTAAAATACTGTAATTGTGTTCTGCCACAAGCATGTCGTCATTCCCAAGTTTAATCAGAATTTTTCCATACCTGAAAATAAAATACTAATATAGCCTACATTTGTTAATGTTTTATCCTGGTGGCAGAATTATCCCATCAGTCAATAAGTCCACTATGGATTCTAGAAATATATACATGTTTTTGTATATTTTGAAAGACTATTAGCCACTTGCCCTCCAAAGGATTTACCCCCCTTCCTGACCAGGCCATTTTTTGGTGTTACGGCGCTGCATTACTTTAACTGACAATTGTGCGGTCATGCAACGCTGCACCCAAATTAAATTTCTTTCTTTTGGTGGTATTTGATCCCCTGTGCTTTTTTTTTTTTTTTTTTTTTTTTGCACTATATAAAAAAAAAAAAAAGACCGACAATTTTGAAAACTATATTTTTTACTTTTTGCTATTTAAACATGTTCAGTAAAAAAATTCAAAAAATCTAACTTCATCATAAATTTAAACCAAAGTGTATTCTGCTACAAGTCTTTGCTAAAAAAAAAATCCCAATACATGTAAATGAATTGGCTTATGTGAAAGTTATAGTGTTTACAAATGGTGGTATATATACTGGAATTTTTTTATTTTATTTTTTTTATTTTTACTAGTGGCGGCGAACAGCGACTTGTAGCAGGACTGTGGCGGACATTCCGACATGGGGGGAACTTATTATTTTTGAACAAAAAGTGTCGTCCTGTGCTCCCTGTTAAAGATTGGCACCTTGGAGGAGCGGGTACACGATTTTGACAGGTACCCGCTCTCACTTCTGCTGCGACCGCCTAGGTGATCGGCAGCTGAAGTTCTCCTCCACGCCCCAGTCTTCTAGGACGTGGGACCATTCACAATCCGCAGCACCACTTACACATGCGCAGTGGGCACCCGGCTGTGAAGCCGCAAGCTATAACAGCTGGGTGTCCACACTTAAGATGCTGGAACCTACCTGTGGGGAGGACACCACTGCATCCTAAGACAGGTCAGTGGCTGTTTTTTTTTTTTTTTTTTTTTTTTTTAAATCAGCAGCTGCAGTTTTTGTAACCAACAGCAGAAAGATTAGTCTCCTGCGTGCAAGTGAAGTAACCTAGTTGATGCATGAAAGATCGTATGAAGAATCGCTTCTAGCCTTGCTGCTCTTTAGGACTGGGGGTGTCCTGTAACAACTAGGAGAAAACCAAGAGAGAGAGCGCACCAGCATAGTGCATTATCCAAAAAATATTTCATATAAATCCAAATTAAAACTACTCACAAGCATAGAAGAATATACACTCATCAAGCCATACTTTCATGGCCAAATGGAACAATATCCCAAGCACAGAGGGGCCACACCGGGGTCCCTGAAAGCTGACCTGTTTCGAAGGTTTATCCTTCTTTCCAGAGCTCTGAGGAAGGAGGATAAACTTTTGAAATGAGTCAGCCTTCAGAGACCCCGGTGTGGCCCCTCTGTGCTTGGGATATTGTTCCATTTGGCCACGGAAGGGTAGCTTTATGAGCGTATATTCTTGTATGCTTGTGAGTAGTTTTAATTTTTGGATTTGTATTAAATATTTTTTTGGGGGGGATTAATGCATTAGGCTGGTGCTCGCTCTCTGTTTTCTCACATTTATTATAGCTGCTGACGTATATTTTTTTTCACCTGGAGCTCCACTTTAAGTTGAAACAACACAAAAAAAAAACACTAATGGTTTAATATGACTATAAAGCGGAAATCCATCCAGCCATTGACAACTGTTGACTATAGGTTTTTCACTCGCCCTTTGTGTGTCTGAATTGCTACACATGGAGAAACAAATATAATGCTTCAACAGTTCTAAAAATACAAATTTAGTTTTCATTTGAGGACTTTTTTACAAATAATGTGGACTTCTCGCAGAAACAACATGGCGGATCTGTGTTTGGATTCTCTTGCAGCTCAGAAGAACACTCACTACATCCTGGTGTTTGATGGCTTTGTTATCCTGACCTGCTTGACGTCTCTCATTCTGTGTACGCGTTCCATTGTCCTGGCTATAAAACTACAAAGAGTAAGTACTAATAGATTGAGTCACGGAGTTCTTGGTCTCCGATCTTGTTTTCTGAGCAAAGCCGGAGTTCCAAAATTCCTCGGTGCCTCGATTTTTGAATGGCTTTTTCAGAAAATCCTAGCTGCCAGGCTGATCCAGGGGTTTCAGAACCAACATTTTCTCAGTCAGTAACACAGAACAGTATAGGTATTGTATATGTTTTCCTGGCGAGTGATTCAGTAATGTCTGATTGCAGACACAGCCAGACAGCACAGTGGCTAAATGGTTAGCACTTCCACCTGGCAATACTGGGATCATTGGTTCAAATTCCAACCTCAAGCTCTACCTGCCTGGAGTTTGCATGTTCTCCCTGTGCCTACGTGGGTTTCCTTCAGGTACTCCAGTTTCTTCCCACACTCCAAAGACATGCTGGTAGGTTAATTGGATCCTGTCTAAATTGGCCCTAGTATGTGTATGTATGAATGTGAGTTAGGGACCTTATATTGTACGCCCCTTCAGGGTTAGGGAGTGATGTGAATGTACAATATATATGTAAAGCGCTGCGTAAATTGACGGCGCTATAGAAGTACCTGAAATAAATAATAAACCAGTGTTTTCAGAACAACGTCGACATTGACATCCTATGTATTTTTTAGTACAGTCTTCCTATACAGCCCAATGAAATCCAAAAGGAGCAAAAGTTGCTGATTGCTGAGCTGTAGTGCTGACATGTCAGACTGCTGAACAAACCCAACCGTTCTCATACGGAGGGGAGCAATATTTTGAGCAGAGCGCAGTTTATTATGGATTTGCAGCCGATGCAAGGAGAAAAAGCCCTGTAAGGATTAAGGACTGGACTGTTCAAAGCTTCTGCCCTATTTGTACATTGACTTCAATTGAGCTTTAAAGGACAACTTCAACTTTTAAAGTGTTATTAAACCCACAAGAGTAAAATCAGTCTATATATACAGTAAAGCATGCTTGTCATACACACTGTGGAACCTAAGGGGTTAATCACTGTATAAAAAGGATGTTTTGAGCCTGTCTTCTCTGATCCTCCACCTTCTTCCACAGTCCCCAATCCATCTGCTGATAATACAGAGCTCTAGGAGGCACTCTACCCATACAGACTAAATTGAGCATGTGCAGAGATTTTTTTTTCTCTTTTGGGAGGGTGCATGTGATCAACACAGGGCCAATCAGCATTGTCCAGACGGAGGGTCAAGGGTTATGCAGACTCATAGGACTGTCAGAGAAGAAAGGAAAACTCCTCCTACAAGCTTTAACCAGTGCTCTGCAGGACACTAAAAGAAGCACACGACTGATCTAACTGCTGATTAGAAAAGGTATTTAGCAGTTTATGTTTACTAAAATAATTGCATTTCCATGTTGTGTGTACTGTGGGAGACCGGATATAGTGAATGCAGGGTCATAGGTTTGGTAACGCTTTAATGGAGTTGGCTTTTGATAAATTTGACCCCCTCATCCCCGGAATGCAGTGCACCTGAGATAATACTTTAAATTCCTCCCCAATCCAGCCATTATTCCTTGACATGGTCCCAGCCAGTTATTTTTTATACTATTCATCTATTTTACAGCCCCATTTAATCCAATTGGCAAACCTTACTCCTGCAGACCGCCATAAGTGGAGCCATTATTATTAAAGGTATTTATATAGCACTGACAATTTATGCAGTGCTGTATATATGATCTATATTGTACAGTCACATCAGTCCCTGTTCTCAAGAAGCTTACAATTTAAGGTCCCCCAACTCACATACATACATACATACATACATACATACATACATACATACATACATACATGCACATACTAGGGCCAATTAACCTTCCATGCAGGCACAAGGAGAACATACAAGTCTATGCAGGTAGTGCCGTGGTTTAGATTCAAACAGACAGCCCTGGTACTGCTAGGCAGAAGTACTAACCATTTGAGCTGATTCGCACATGTGTGGTGTGGATTGAAACTCAGGTTTCACAGCTAATTGACACAGTAGTTGTTCAGAGGTTTAGGTCAGGTTTAGGTCAGGATCTTATCCTGTTCACACATGTGGTTTAGAAATGGTTACCATAGAAGTCCATAGTCTATAATCTGCACCTGAAGTGGACCGCACTGCTCAGAAATTGAACATGTCTCTTTTTCAGTCTGCACTGAATCCGCACCACCAGTGCACCGGACATATGTGAACAGGCACCAAAGGAAGCAATGTTATTTCACATGTCATGCAGATTGGATGTGGTTCAAATCGCATCCAATCCGCATATATGTGAACCGGCACTTTGTCACGATACCATTTGCTCATCTGAATCCATAAAAAAACCTTGCAGAAAAAAAATTTGGATACCTACTGTAAGATGGGGATAGGGTAACCAGAGATGTTTCAAGAGCACATAGCCAGATAAAGGGTGCAGCTATTCCTTTGATTAAAAAAAAAAAAGCTGCAAGAGGGTTCATAAAATTGTAGTTGCTTATACATATATCTATATACATATATCTAAACCCAGAATTAAGGCTTAGTGATTGAATTAATTTTTTGTACCAAGCATTTTACAGAGAATAAAGAGACTTCTGTTGTAAGTTGCGTAAAGGTGGTTTTGTCAGTACTGGAAGGAGTTCTTTACAGTAAGAGAAGAATAGTTGCAGAATGGCATAGTACCTGATGGAAGGATAGCAATACCAGCAATGGAGGTTAAAAATGGAGAAGAAGTTTTTCTAACTTCTATTTGTATTCAGTAATATTTATATATCATAGTTTTGATCATATATTTAATCAGACTGCTGTTCATACAGTTGGGGAAGGATTTTTTTTTTTGTTACTTTTTTGCTTTGTGAATGAAAATTGATCATTGCAGGAAATGTTTCCCTTCATATGGACCAACACTGCTAAAAACTTTGGAAGATTACATAAAATTAACTGATGGGAGTCATGGCAGTCAAGCTCAACCTATCTATGTATGCATATCACAGGATTAATTGGGCCAAAATATGTACATACAAAATTGTAAACTACACTTGGTTGCAGTTTTTTATTTAAATTAAATCAAATTCAAGGTTCTTTTATTTGCCGACAGAAAAGAGCTCGTCATATAATAAGTGAACTGTTGTTATGAATTGTAGATTGTAAGCTCCGAGGAGCAGGGCCCTCCTTTCCCTCATGTATTGAGCTGTATTGTTGCTGTATTGTCTCCCGTTATATTGTAAAGCGCTGAGCAAACTGTTGGCGATATATAAATCCTGTATAATAATAATAATAATAATGCAATTTCATTTAGACAAGAGATCTCATTTACCTTGCAAAGTTGTCAGAATTGCAAATGCATTTTCCCACACTAGAGGGCAGCAAGTCCTAACTTTGTCCAACTTTTATTTGCAGAGATTTGTGCAGTTTTTCCTGAATAAATATTCCAGACGTGTATGTTCAGCTGACCGCCTGGAATTTATTAATGGCTGGTACGTCATGGTCATCATCAGCGATTTGATGACAATCATTGGATCAGTAATGAAGATGGAGATTAAAGCCAAGGTAGGTCTAGAGGATCTCTACAATGTCATTTTGTCTAAAATCAAGTACAGGCGTACCTCGGTTTACGAACGCCTCAGTCAACTTAATTTTCAGTTTACGAATGGAAATTTTCCATCAAAAATGGCTCGGTTTACGATTTTTTTTTTTTGCAATTCGAATGAATTAATTGGTTTTCAATGCATTTACAATTTTTTTTTAATCATGTCCCTTTATGCCTTTTTAAAGTGCACTTTATAAAGAGTTTTGAACAGAAATGTTTTTTCTTACTTTTTTTCTGACCTCTGGAACGGATTAATTGGTTTTCAGTGCATTCCTATGGGAAGTTTGGGGTGAAGAGGGGGATGACATGTAAATGTTATACAGGCATACCTCGGTTTACGAATTTTTCCCAATACCAAAAGTCCCGCAGAACGAATTACATTCGGAAACCGAGGTATGCCTGTATAACATTTACATGACATCCCCCTCTTCATCCCAAACTTTCTGATATGTCAGGCTTTGAATGGACACCTCTAGTACCCTCAGGTGGCCCATCTGCTTGTTGTAGCCCAACTCCAGCCAAAATGCTTTAGATTAGGGGTGTCAAACTCATTTCATTGCGAGCCGCATCAGCATTATGGTTGCTCTCAAAGGGCTGGTGGTATCTGTAAGACTTGATGTTCAGAGCACCCTACCCCCCTTCCATCAGAAGGAAGAGTCCCCCACCCTCCCTTACATCACAGTGCTCAACTCCTTACCTTGTGCTGCTGCCAGGAAGAAGCTGGGGGCAGAGCTGGGAAGCAGAAAGTGCATGATCTGGAGGAGGACCAGAGGAATCAAGCAGAAAGTGCAGGGTCTGGAGGAGGACCAGAGGAGGCCTGGAGTCTGCTAAATGCTGAGACCAGGGGAGGAGGAGATGAGGGGATGCTGTGACTGCAGAGAGGCACAGAATCTGTAAGATGAGCTCTGTCCTTCACTCTGCTGCCAACTGCTGAAACAGGAGGGAAGGCAGAGACCAGCCTTTCCATGGCTGTACAGAAAAGTTCAGGATCTGGTGGAGGAGCTCTGTCCTCTCTGCTGCCGTCTGCTTAGACAAGGTGTGGGCAGAGACAAGGGTGGTGCCGCAGCTACAGGAGAAGTGCAAGGGCCATATGAAATGGCCTGGCAGGTCAGATTCCCCATGGGCCTTGTGTTTGACACATGCGCTTTAGAACTTTGGTACAGACAGTTAAAGGCTTGGAGCTTTTGATGGGTTTTTATTGCTGTTGGTGACCTCATTTGGGTATATATTCTCCCACTTCCTGTATCTGTGACTCCAGTGCAAGATATTATAAAATGTGGATGCTGAATATCCGAGAAAGAGAGGTCATTGGGATAAGAAGACAGGCCACAATAAACAGCTGATCAAATTTTCTGAGCTTACTTCTCAATCACAAAAATTCTTTTTGTATTGTTGCTGTGCAAATTGGAGAGATCAACCATCATTTCCTGTTCCCTGTGACTTCCTTTCATCAAGACAGGAAGGAAGTGGACATTTCTCCAATGGGGGGACACTATGTAAAAGCATGTAAGCCCTTGCCCGATCTATCCAAAACTGGAAACGGCTGAAGGTGGGCTGCTGGTAAATACTATTGCAGTGCAGATTCATTAGATTTAATATAATTTTTTTTTGCCAAAAGGTATTTAAAGTAAAAAACAGGTTTGCGTTAAGAATACCACAGAAAATTGTAATAAAATAGTGCTGAATATATAACTCAATAAAAATTATATTTAAAAATCCTTAATTGTGTCAAATGTGCAAATGTCCAACACCAAAAATTATATGCATCAATAATCAAAATCTTCTATTCCATTAATCTTTATGTGAGAACACAAATCCACCACCGAATAGATTGAACTCACCAGAGCAATATGCTGGTCAGATTATAAACCAGCACAAGCACTTCGGCTCTGGGAGCTCATAGTGTAGCAATGTAAAAAAAGGAATTTAGTTAAAATATCTCATCGCACTTACAATAACTGGTTTCCGAGGCGACACCAGCATAAACAGCATTCACAGCAATATCACACAGCCTCCTAAGGCATCCACAGACGCCGCCAGCTCGCCGAACGTCATGACGTCACCTCCACAAGCTCCGCCCTCCGCCATTATATACATTATATAATCTATATATAATGATGCTTGTCAAACAGCACAAAATGCATTAAATGGTATATTTACACTCACCGGCCACTTTATTAGGTACACCTTGCTAGTAGCAGGTTGGACCCCCGCTTTTGCCTTCAGACTCGTGGCACAGATTCAGCAAGGTGTTGAAAACATTCCTCAGAGATTTTGGTCCATGTTGACATAATAGCATCACGCAGTTGGTGCAGATTTGTCGGCTGCACATCCATGATGCAAATCTTTCGTTCCGCCACATCCCAAGGTGCACCTATTGGATTGAGATCTGGTGACTGTGGAGGCCATTGGAGTACAGTGAACTCATTGTCATGTTCAAGAAACCAGTTTGAGATGATTTGTGCTTTGTGACATGGTGCATTATCCTGCTGGAAGGAGCCATCAGAAGATGGGGACACTGTAGTCATAAAGCGATGGTCAGCAACAATACTCAGGCAGGCCGTGGTGTTTAAACAAAGGCTGGAATCGAGACCCATCAGACCAGGAAACATTTTTCCAATCTTCTATTGTCCAATTTTGGTGAACCTGTGTGAACTGTGGCCACCGTTTCCCTTTCTTAGCTGACGAGTGGCACCTGGTGTGGTCTTCTGCTGCTGTAGCCCATCTGCTTCAAGGTTCAACATGTTGTGCAGTCAGAGATGGTATTCTGCATCCCTTGGTTGAAACGAGTGGTTATTTGAATCACTGTTGCCTTTCTATCATCTCAAACCAATCTGCCCATTCTCCTTCGACATCAGCAAGGCATTTTCACCCACACAACTGATGCTCGCTGGATATTTTCACTTTTTTGGACCATTCTCTGTAAACCCTAGAGGTGGTTATGCGTGCAAATTCCAGTAGATCAGCGGTTTTTGAACTACTCAGACCAGCCTGTCTGGAACCAACAACCATGACACGTTCAAAGTCGCCTAAATCCCCTTTCTTCCCCATTCTGATGCTCGGTTTGAACTTCAGCAAGTTGTCTTCACCACATCTAGATGCCTAAATGCATTGAGTTGCTACCATGTGATTGGCTGATTAGCAATTTGTGTTACCAAACAATTGAACAGGTGTACCTAATAAAGTAGCCGGTGAGTGTAGGTAGACTCCTTGATACTGAGACATGTAACTTTTTTGTGTTACCAAATAAAGAGGCTGGTGAGTGTATATGACCAAATATAAGAAGCCAAATAACAGAAGTTCATTGTTGGGGTTTACATACCCTTTAATTGGCCAATATCACTTTGGGATTATCTGTAACTCAGAACAAGATGGTTTTTCTCATCACTGAATATTTATTGCAAATGGGGAGTCCCAGCAGGCATTGGCAGAAGCTGAAGATGAATTCCGGAACAACAATCTTAGCATATTAATTGGCAGCCTGTGTCCCTTGAGCACATTTTTTATTATAACTGGAGTAGTTCTTCCAGCACTCGGTAACCACCACTCCCCCCATCAGCTTAATGTGAAATTTTAAGTTTGGAGGGAACAGGTGATGGGAATTTAAAGGCTTCCACCAAAGACTGGTATATAACTTCTGGGAAGACAACAGTGAGTCATTTAAAGATTTTTCTGCATTTAAAAAGCACCAATATGTACTAGGGATGCACCGAAATTTCAGTGGCTGAAACATTTCGCCCAATAACCATCAGCCGATATGAATAAAAGCACCGATACAGGTGCCGAAAAACCCCCTCCCCTCGCTGCCGACCGGCCGCCGCTCAATAGTTCTCAGCCTTACCTGACAAACCATCGAACGATCTAGGCGCTGGGCATAGAGATTAGTGAAGGAAAGATGGCCTCCACTCATCTCTATGCCCTTGGAGGACTGGAGCAACGTCACTTGCGGTTCCGGATATTTTTTTTTTTTCTTTAAAGCACTACAGATCAATTCTTTTTTTGATCTAATGCTTTACATTGCAGAGGAGAGATGTGGGGTCTTATTGACCCCACATCTCTCCATAAAGAGGACCTGTCACTAATTTCTATCACAGGGGATGCATGCATTCCTTGTGATAAGACTAAAAATGATTACTTTTTTTTTTTTTTTTTATAGGGACAGTGCAAAAAATTAAATACATTTAAAAAAAAAAAAAGTTTAAAGTGCTCGCATGTAGTGGTGAACACATGCATAGGCCATGCCCACATATGTAAATGATGTTCAAACCACACGTGAGGTATCTCCACAAATGTCAGAGCAAGAGCACTAGACCTCCTCTGTAATGTTACATTACTAACCTGTAGAAATTTTTAAAGCATCACCCATGGAGATTTTCAAGTACCACAGTTTCACGCCATTCCATGAGCGTGTGCAATTTTAAAGTGTGACATGTTTGGTATCTGTTTACTCGTCATAACATTCTCTTTTATATTTTACAAAATAATTGGGGTATATATTGTGTTTTTGTTTTTTGTGTTTTTTTTTAATCCGTGTATTTTTTCCGCAAAAATATATATTCATTTTTAAAAACTTTTGGCTTCGGTTTTCGGCCAAGTACATTTTTTGAATTTTCATTTTCGGCACCAGAATTTTCATTTTGGTGCACCACTAACTTAGACAATACAAAGTACCAAGAACAATTCACATTAGTGCCTCTCCTACTGTGGAGCTCACACTTTAATAACCATACTCACACACATTGGATAGAAGGTGATTACCAGACAAGTGTTTCTGGATTGTTGGAGGACTGTACAAGCTCTTTGTACACATAGTTTTAAAAGAGAACTCCAGGCAAATGGCTAAATACACAGTTTACCTGCCAAAGGATTTGTATTTGTCCATCTAGCTCTGAGATTTACAAAGTTCTGCCACACATCCATGGCCCGGTCTGGTAGGACAGAAGACCTACATATTTGATACTGCGGTTAGGGAACACATACTGCTTTTGCCCTCCTCCAGTCCATTGACTGGACAGTGAAGGGAGAAGCAGCAGACTGATGAGCTCATCTGTTACTCTGCTCTCTCCTCTTGTCAGCGTGTCCCTTATGAGCATTGCAGCACAGCTGATTAGATTTTTGTGCTGGTTCTCGCTCTCCTAGTCTGCTGTATAGGGGCTGCAAGATGCTGAAACCAGGTAAATTCAGGTATGCACACTACTGGCATTAACACAATACATTTCACAATGTATTAATGAATGCATAGTTGTGTGACGCCCTCTAGGTTAGTAAGATAAGCCATTTTCAACCAGGGTGCCCAGGCAATGGTAGTCCGTACCAGTTTGCAAAGAAATATTTGCTTTGTAAGACTAAATCCCCTCCAACGTTGGGTGACCTACGCATGTGGATGTTGCTTCATTATGTAAAATTATGAGAATAGTTTTTTACATTTTAGAATGGGGTGCCTTGAGATTGTGCAGAATGTTAAAGGGTGCCTTGAGATTGTCCATAATTATAAAGGGTGCCTTGACTGAGTGGCAGCCTAGGATAAGTCAGCCTGGGGAGTGAGGCATGTAGTATACTATGTGAAATAAATAGATTTTGTGTGTGTGTGTGTGTGTGTGTGTATAGAGAGAGATATTGATTATATATGACAACGAGGTAGTGAGGTCACCTCAGAACAGGCTGGGAGGCTCTATTAGGTCAGGGCTTTTGGAGCCCTCACACCTCTTCGGAAACCTAAAGAGCTTTCTAGGAGAGGGGTGGAGGGGAGGAAGCCCAGATCTGCATGTCTGAGGGACCATGGCCAATCCCCTGGCAGGAGGCTGGGCATGGTGACCAGGGCAACCCTCAAATGTGGCAGAGCCTGGGGGGTGGGGTTCAGTGTCAGGGTGGAAGTTGGATTGAGGAAGGCTGGAGTGTGGATCCTGGGAGGGGAGCCTACCTACAGGCAGGTCGCTGGAGAAGAGGATCTCCACTGCCTCAACATCACCTGCAGGGGAAGTGAAGGAGCCAGCCCAGAATAAGGCCTGAAGGTAGCCACCAAGCTAATAGGAGAGGACATTGTGAGTATATTCTTACACCCCCTGGGCCGGATAAGGGGAGAGGGCAGTCAAGTGCAAGATCCAACTAACTTCTGATCTGGGACTGTTCTAAATTAACAGCTCCTGGGGCCCCCTTGTCCAGGGAATACCCTCAGCTGGGTGAAGAGAAATTATCCAGAGTATGAGCAGGTACACCAAAGAGTCTTTGGTGCTCTTCAAGGAAAGACTGTTGCTATCCACATTTTTGTACATTGCAAAGGAGTTTGTCCTCAAGTTCTGCAGTTTCTCGGGCATCCCATATACCTCTAGATCCCATCCAAGTTCTTAACCCCTAATATAAATACAAACCCAAGCTCAAGGACTGTTCTTTGACGTCAGTGTTCAAAGTGTGGGAAATGCTTGTTGCCTGCCCTTGCAGAGCATAGGAGGACCCAAATCAAATCCAGTGGCCCTTACGAGGGTAGTTGCTACAGTTGTATTATATATGTCTTTTATTTCTGCCTTTAGTTTAGCTTTAAGGTGGACTTTAGACCTAGCACTGCAAGGCAAGTGCTAAATTGGCCATCCTGTCCAGTTTAGTCTTGTATTTATCCGTTTTTTTTTTTTTTTTTTAATTAACTAACGTGTTTTTTGCCGTCTTCATTGCCATAACAAATGGAGCCAATCTATTGTAGCGGGATTACCAAGTGTGTGTATGTATATATGTGTATGTATGTGTATGTATGTGTGTGTGTGTGTGTATATATATATATATATATATATATATATATCAGTGGGGATCGAAAGTTTTGGCACCCCAGCTAAAAATTTGTATTAATGTGCATAAAGAAGCCAAGGAAAAATGGAAAAATCTCCAAAAGGAATCAAATTACAGATTAGACATTCTTATAATATGTCAACAAAAGTTAGATTTTATTTCCATCATTTACACTTTCAAAATAACAGAAAACAAAAAAATGGCTTCTGCAAATGTTTGGGCACCCTGCAGAGTTAATATCTTGTACTGCCCCCTTTGGCAAGTATCACAGCTTGTAAATGCTTTTTGTAGCCAGCCAAGAGTCTTTCAATTCTTGTTTGAGGTATCTTTGCCCATTCTTCCTTACAAAAGTCTTCCAGTTCTTTGAGATTTCTGGGCTGTCTGTCACGCACTGCTCTTTTAAGGTCTATCCATAGATTTTCAATTATGTTGAGGTCAGGAGATTGTGAAGGCCATGGCAAAACCTTCAGTTTACGCCTCTTGATGTAATCCCCTGTGGATTTCGGTGTGTGTTTAGGATCATTATCCATATGTAGAAGCCATCCTCTCTTTAACTTCAGCTTTTTCACAGATGGCATCAAGTTACCATCCAAAATTTGCTGAAATTTTATTGAATCCATTTTTCCTTCTACTCGTGAGATGTTCCCTGTGCCACTGGCTGCAACACAACCCCAAAGCATGATTGATCCAACCCCATGCTTAACAGTTGGACAGAGGTTCTTTTCATTAAATTCTGTGCCCCTTCTTCTCCAAATGTACCTTTGCTCATTCCAGCCAAAAAGTTCAATTTTAACCTCATCGGTCCACAGAACTTGTTTCCAAGATGCATCAGGCTTGGCTATATGTTCATTTGCAAAGTTCAAACGATAATTTTTGTGGTGAGGACGTAGAAGAGGTTTTCTTCTGATGACTCTTCCATGAAGACCATATTTGTACAAGTATCTCTTTATAGTGGAATAGTGTACCACAACTCCAGTGTCTGCCAGATCTTTTTGGAGGGATCGTGCAGTGAAACGTGGGTTTTGAATTGTTTTTCTCACAATCCTGCGAGCTGTTCTGTCTGATATTTTTCTTGGTCTTCCAGATCTTGCTTTAGCTTCCACTGTTCCTGATGACTGCCATTTCTTAATTACATTCCGAACAGAGGATATTGACATCTGAAAACACTTTACTATCTTCTTATAGCCTTCTCCAGCTTTGTGAGCGTCAACTATTTTCAGTTTCAGTTTTCTAGACAACTGCTTAGAAGAACCCATGGTGCTGATTGTTGGGGCAAGGTCAGATGAGTCTGGGCATTTAAAACCTTTGAGCTTGACATCACCTGGTCTTCCCAGACGATGATTGAGAACAATCCATGACACTGGCAGGTCTCAGCTTTGCAAACGGGGCAGTGCATGCTATAAATTCTGCAGGGTGCCCAAACTTTTGCAGACGCCATTTTTTTGTTTTCTGTGATTTTGAAAGTGTAAATGATGGAAATAAAATCTAACTTTTATTGACATATTATAAGAATGTCTAATCTGTAATTTGATGCCTTTTGGAGATTTTTCCATCTTTCCTTGGCTTCTTTATGCACATTAATACAAATTTTTAGCTGGGGTGCCCAAACTTTCGATCCCCACTGTATATATAAAATTTTTGTGATATGACCCTGTTAGTTGAATTTGTAATGACCACTAGAGCAGCTAATTACATTTTTAGTGCAAAAACTCAACACTAGAAAACAAAAAAAGATATACAGAGCTAGAAGAGATAGAGAAGGGTTGTATATTGGGGTTGTCCTGAAATGTTGGGGGTTGTTTAAACATACTGATTTCTTGAAATATCTTCTGAAGTGTTTTGGTGTCTGGGCTACATGGAGGTTTACATATTCTCCTGGTGTTTTCTCACAAGCTCTTTTTCCTTCCTAGAACTTGAGCTCATATGATGTGTGCAGTCTACTTCTTGGATCTTCGACCTTGCTTGTTTGGGTTGGCGTTATTCGGTATCTAGGCTACTTCCAAAAATATAATGTGAGTGCGTCTCGTCTGGATATTGACAGGTTTACTGATAAGTTATAAGGTCATCACGTTACTGCATGCTTCATTTCTTTATCATGTCTCCTCTCCAGGTTCTCATATTAACCATGCAGGCGTCATTACCCAAAGTCTTACGATTTTGCTGCTGTGCAGGAATGATCTACCTCGGGTATACCTTCTGTGGCTGGATTGTGCTAGGACCATACCATGAGAAGGTATAGGGGAGCCGCCTCCTTTTTTTTTTTTTTTCCCCCATTTACCTTGTGCATTTTCAGTCTCCACCTTGTGTCTTATTGGTTTGTCCTGTGCAATTTAATGAGATATTGTAGCATGGAAAGATCAGTCCTGTATGACATTCCAAAATATTTGCATTTATTGCACCATTGCTAAGTCTGCAGTCAACCACCAGTGCTTTTTAATGGTACAAATGAGCAATTATTTGGGCAGTTTATTTTCCCTGAAGTTCAGAATTGCAATTATTGTCATAATGTAAAGTACCAATATACTATACGCCCCCCCCACCCAAAAAAAAAAAAAGCAATCCACTTTTTTTGGTCCTTTAGCATTATCTAGACAATGTCCTCAGTAGACCTAATGTAGCCCACTGTTGGAGTTTGATATGCCTGATTCAAAGAAACATGTATTTCAAAAAATACAAAAGCTTTTTCCTGTTTTGATGGAATCACTTTTGGCTTTAGGACTCTTGGCCATGGACAGCTCTTAAATCGGAACTGTACTACCATCCACACTGATGGCATTTTTGGCAGATATAGCTCTGTTTGCTCTCCTCCACTGTTGACAGTTGAATTAGTTTCAGTGCTGGCCCTTGCTGCTCCATTGACTAGGTGCTCTTTTAACGGTAAACGAGTAGGTCCGTGACCTCTTTTAGCTAGCCCTGCTTTGTATGTATATGTGTATATCTTCATGGATATATTTTTATATTGGACTAAACTGTATCTGTAGGCATTAGATGACCAATGCATTCATGTTTATGTCCTGGAGCAGGGAGAATCGTGCAGGAGCAGGGAGAATCGTGCATATCAAGACTTTAATTACTGGCTTCTCTAATGTGTGTGGTGAGGGGGAAAAAACAGGAAATTGCCAAGCGCCGTCTGCAAACATCCATAGATAATCAGACCTTGGTAGGACTGGGTGATGATCATCTCATGGCAATGGTCATCTGTAGCACTTTTTACAATGGTTAATTGCAGGGTGCTTTCATTAGGATCCGTTTTGGAAGCTTCAGGGCTCATTCACGCTAGCTGCTGCGTTGCAACATGGTGGGGCTGAGAGCAATGCAGTGATGATACGCTGAGCTCAGCTTTTTTTTTTATTTTTTTAAGAACTTTATTTGAACTGTCACAGGCTTCTCAAAGTTCAACTGCCAGCTAGCAGTGGATTGCTTTGCAATACTTTTTTTTTTTTTTCATTTCAGAGCAGCTTGCCTGCACACCCCTGCAAAGCAGTGGTGTGAACCAGGCACATAAGAGACAAGGCATTTTACCTTGCCCATGTGGTGGGACTGTGCTGGAGTAACCACCCAAAGTCCCACTGCAGGTGGAGTGCTGCATGTGGAGTGTACATACCTTTAGTTTTTAAAACATATGCTTGACCTACAGTCAGGGGCGGAAGACCATTCAGAAACTCGGGCAATGCCCGAGGGCCCGGGGTCAGTAGGGGGCCCCATGAGATGCCCCTGGTACCTTTTTTTCATAGGCTTTTTTGAGTTTGGGCAAGGACACAGGGACCCCTTGATCCCCTATTGCCCGGGGGGCTCCATGAGTTGTCAGTCCGCCCCTGCCTACAGTTGACTTTTTTCTGTCCGACTTTTGACCTCGTTCCTAAGTAGCATCATCCTCCATCAAGCTGCTTTTAAATTCCCATTGAATTATATGAGAAAGAAAGGGGTTCTGTTGCATCAAAACACATTAATATGTGTACATCCCACAGGAATCTTTGTTATAGACCATTTTATACCTCATTGTGCCTACCATGTTAGAGAAATGGTCATAGTGCACCACTTTTCATCTATGTGCCATCACCCCCTGTGCTTATCACAGAAGATAACAGCATTGAAGTATTAAATGGTCTGTAATGAAGGAAAAGAAGATGTGTGATACACCCAAATCCCTACTGTGTATTCCCAGTAGACCAGTAAATGGTGTGCTACATAATATCTCCTGTCCATTAGTCCTTAATTAGATTCTGCACTTTGAGTGTCTAATTCTTCTAATCCAATCTCCTGACATCTAATGATCTATACATTTCCTCAGCTCACCCAGTATACAGATTTATGCTAAGAGCCATTTCGCATGGACATTTTGGAGAAGAATGGTCTTTAATGCGGCACTGGAGCCAAGATGCACCCTAATGCAATAGTATAGAAAGTGATTCTGTGGTTTGTCAGGTTGAGGGAAGAACTCCCTTTGGAGTACTTTCTGACAACTTGTAATGGTTGTACTTGTGCATATTTAATAATGCAATACACCTCGCCCATACAAAAGGCAGTTGAGAATTTATCGCAATACGAATGTATCACAATTGTTTTTTTTCCAGTGCCATGTCTTTTTTGCATAAGTCGCGGGGGTGTTCATTTTTTTTTTTTGTCCTGTATTAACGCACTCAGTCCAGTAACACAGTAGACACATTTTAAGCAAATGAAATTGCAAAACTCTTTTGGTTTTCATAAGGGGAAAGAATGGAAGACAGATCATTGAAATACCATCATGCAACACAAGTTATCACATTATAATGCACAATAATGAAGTTCAACTGAAAATAGCACAAAAACCAAATGCAGTTGTGCAAATGTGTCAGTAGGCCTAAGCAGCTTTACACCGTAGTTGAAATTACAGACTAGCTCCCCTATTCCACTCTCCTCGCTTTTCTGATGAAAACTGTAAGCTACCTTACACAGACCTATACTACACAACATCAGGGCTGTCCTCTCAGTCAGGGGCGATATGGGAACTTTTTGGCTTGGACAAAGAGACCAACAAGCCCTTTCATGGTAGACAGAGATTTCTATGGGCTAAATGAAGTGTGTCATTCAATGGTGCCATTTTGATTGTTGATCACAGTGAAAGGTTGTTATTCCTAAAGGATGTATTTTTTTTGGGACACACCTTCCAGGATCAGCTTCCTTTGCAGCTCTCGGCATTTAACCATATGACGTCATAGCTGCAAAAGAAGCTGGTGGTGGAAGACTTCTCTCTGCCAAATTCTGTAATAACAAGTCTGAACAGGGAGACGTAGCTTTGTAATGCCCAGCATGTCTAAGTGGCTTGTGGTCACTATGACCTATCTTTGAAAGGTAAGGTATCTATGAGCCCAGCATATGTTATTAGTACTGGCCCTTCTACCCCCCTGCCGGGTCCTCCTCTTCTCTTCATATTGCTAAGATTAACACTGCAGTGGCACTTACTGAAAATACATTGTACTTTCAGTTTAGTGCATTGTGGCAGATCTGCTGATAAGGCAGTATGGCTGGTCCTCCTGTATCGGACCCAAGCCCCATCAATTCAGAAGGGGGGTCCTGCGCTGGAGGACCGGCTATACTGCCTTCTTGCTGACTCTTGTGCCTCCCACTTTCACTGCAGTACTTTCAGCTTCTCCTCCTTTTTTTTTTTTTTTTTTTTTTCCTTTTTTGCTGCGGTGCAGGGGGATTGGTATCTGTCTCTAAAAAAAAAAAAAATATATAGTACAATAAATCGCTCTATGGTCTATACAGATTAAATGGGTATAACCCACATGAGCAGCCAACACAATATTGCAGGTTACAATACATAGAAAAAGAATAAAGTGCAGCGCTACTAAGTTGACCTGGATAATGGTCAACGAAGGTTTGATGGCTATTCTTCAAGACAGGATGGTATATTTTGAAAAACATAAACCGTCTTGCCCCCTGTACCCTTCTTCAACAAACGTCTTTTTGTTTCTTCCTTTTCCTTTACTTCCCCTATCTCTATTCTCACTCTTCCCTTTCTATTTTAACTCGCCTCCTCTTTCCCTTCCCTGGATTTTTAACCCCTTTGGTTATCATCAGCAGAGATTTATTTTTCTTATTGAAACATTGTATTTTGTGCATTGCCTGTTCTGGCCCAAATGAGCTGCAGTTTGGATGGGATGGAGGTGGGGGGGGGAGCATAGATGTATATCTTCTCTGTACTGATTTGTCATTTCCGAATAAACACTATTGGAAAACAAAGTGCAGCACTAGATTTCAACTTCCAAGGACATACTAAATATAACAAAAAGTCCAATCCAAAAGACTTTTGACGTGTGGAAGAAAAGTTCATCGATCAAGGATCCAACAGATTCCTGAGAGATCACCAAGAGGGAAAACTCCTTCACCAACACCAATCACACTGCCTCTTACCAGATAATGTTGACCCCCATAAAGGAAAGGTCAATACACGCTGTGTGCTTCCTGGAAGTCAACAATGAACTTGTACACTTTAAGGCCCCTGGCCTTCAATGCAGAGTGATTTTGGGATGGACCTAAAATAAATATTATCCTGTCAGTGGTCAGATTGTTATGGCTGATTGGTGTACAGTCCATACACACACAGCACAAGGCTGGGGTCACACTACCAGACGTTTCTCGGGGCTGCAGTTCCTCTGAGCTGCAGAAGATGGTGACCTCACTTCTACCCAGACAGGAAATCTATATGGTATCTGATTGGTATCTGTGCCCCCCACCCCCCACTTACCTGCTGTACAGGCCCTCCCATGTGCCCTCTTTCTCTTCAGCGCTGCCAGCCTCCTTCCTCTCCTCTCTCACTAACTGCTACTGCAGGCACACAGGATTTTTTTCAGGAGGAGAGCGGGGAAGGGGGCGGCAAAGTGAGTGATCAGTACCAATAGCTCTTGTATCCATTCATCACTGAAGCATAGTATACTGTGTTTACTATGCTTCAGTTTGAGAATAAAAAGGAAACCTCAGAGAACTTCCCATTCATTCACTTTCCAGTTTAGCTGAGGCTGCAGAGAAAGGAACTGACTAGTCTGTCTTCTGTCCCTTTTCTTTGTCTCTAATGTGAGACATCAGGGGGCTGATATTTCACTAAAGCCCCCCAAACAGGGCATTAAAAAAATTTAAAAATGAAAATTCTAAAAACTAATTTGAAAAAGTTAATGTATAACTAACGTCAAAAATTTGCTTTACATATATATATATTGTACATTCACATCAGTCCCTAACCCTCAAGGGGCGTACAGTCTAAGGTCCCTAACTTACATTCATACATACACATACTAGGGCCAATTTAGACAGGAGGATCTAATTAACCTACCAGCAGGTCTTTGGAGTGTATTAGGAAACCGGAGCACCCAGAGGAAACCCATGCAGGTGTAGGGAGAACATGTAAACTCCAGGCAGGTGGTGCCATGGTTTGGATTCGAACCAATGACCCTGGTACTGCCAGGCGGAAGTGCTAACCATTTAGCCACTGTGCTGCCCCCATTTTAAGGACTTGTTCAAATGTTATTTGCACTCTGAAGAGCAGTCAACATTTGATAGGCTCTTCAGAAAGCATTTGACAGGCAGTGATGAGGCATGTTGCCTCCTCACCGCCTGCTTTAACCCCACACTAGCGCACTGCAACTGCGTGGTTGCAGGGCACTTGTAGAGCAGTGCTGTTCATCTAAATGGGTCTTGTTCAATGGGGGGTATATTTTTGCCATGGCTGACCTGCATAGTATTGCAGCCATGGCACTTTAGCAAAAATATCTTTTGATCATTTTGAAATTTGTTCGGGGGGAGGGGCCCTGTCAGGTAGTCTGTATGGGGCCCCATCATTTCTAACAGCAGCCCTGTCTTGTCTTGTGCTTGAAGATAATTGGGGATCCAATCCATGTAGAATGTATGAGTACTTATCACAAATGTTTTTTTTCCATAGTTTGAAGATCTGAACACCGTAGCCGAATGCCTCTTCTCGTTGCTCAATGGTGATGACATGTTCGCCACATTTGCGCAGATCCAGCAGAAGAGCACCTTCGTGTGGCTGTTTAGCAGATTGTACCTCTACTCCTTCATCAGCCTATTCATCTACATGATTCTCAGCCTGTTTATTGCACTGATCACTGACTCCTATGAAACCATTAAGGTGAAATTGGAAAAGTGTTTTATCTTCATGCCAGAAAAGTTAAATTAAGCGGAGGAAATTTGGGGATGTCAAACTTTCTGAGATTAATTTTTTTTTTTCTAATCAATAAAGATGATTATTTAGGCACCAATATAAACTAATAAACTATATTTATGCAAAGCTGCCCCTATTTAAGTGAAAATTTCACTATAATATGATCAAAAAATAGAATAGGTAGGTGCTACATTTTTAAATCACCAAATAAAGTGATATAATGTGCAATAAATGGGGGATTGTTATTACTAAAAATCCCTATGATTAATACCTTAAATTCGGTGCACACCAGGGGCGGACTGACAACTCACGGGGCCCCCAGGCAATAGAGGATCGTGGGGCCCCTGTGTCCTTGCCCAAACTCAAAAAAGCCTATGAAAAAGGTACCATCGGCATCTCATGGGGCCCCCTACTGACCCTGGGCCCTCGGACAGTGCCCGAGTTTCCAAATGATCAGTCTGGTGCACACATTGTGGTGCACACATTCCAGTTCTGGACCAAATTTGATATTCTGTACTATTAACAAATCCGTATTCGCAAATAGATACATATATGTGCAAAATTGTGAAAAAAATGTCCATAAATATAGTGACAATCCTTGTGGCTTCTTATATCTGTGTCCCAAACCAAAGCAGAGATAAAATTGTGACTGAAATCTTCATCACGTGCCCACAGGAATAAAGTGTAGATGGTCACTCACCAGATTTTTTTGACCCCAGTTATGGTGGTCAGATACGCTTTTGGTCTTATAGGAGACCACCCTCTCACAGTGATATCTCCCCTTCAGCGATTCTTTGGTGATGGCCAAGTATAAAGGACTCTGTTTGCCTCCTATATATGATGCTTAACCTCTTGGCGCCGGCACCTCTCGACCCTTTAAGAGTTTCAGAAACCGGGAGGTGGGGTTTTAGTCATGTGATTCGCTGTCACGGCGGTCACATGATCAGAAAAGGTCCCGATTGAAAGGGGAGATTGGGACCTTTCCTGGAAAAGCGGACATATGTGCTGGGAGCGCACAGGACGCATGCTCTCAGCACATATGTATTTTTTAATTGCATGCAAATAAGCGGCCACTTGGTGTCAAGGCCCAGACGCCGAGAGGCCGCATATTTGCGTGTGATAGGTTTCAAGGGGTTAATAAGGTATTCCTACCGCGGGAATGCAGCTGACCATTTAAACAAATCAAACAGGTGAAGTGCTCTCCAAGCGCAGTAATTCCTGAAGATGCCGCTGGGCGAAACGTACGTCAAAAACTTCATAACGTCAACTCCGGGTTGGGGAACGTCCAAGCCGAGTGAGAACGAGGCTTGGAATGGCGGACATTTTAGAATCTTACAGGCTGGAAACGCTGGTGCCGGTCTATAGGCATCTGAACATATGAGTGTAATAGAGTTTGTGTATGTGATTCACTGTTCACAATTAAAAATTATAAACGCTTAGAGAGCATTTCACAGGATTGATTTATTTAAATGGTTGGCTGCATTCCCGTGCGAGGAATACCTTATTAAGCATCATATATTGAAGGCAAACTGAGAATCCTTTATACTTGGCCATCACCAAAGAATCGCTGAAAGAGAGATATGGAGATATCCCTGTGAGAGGGTGGTCTCCTAGAAGACCAAAAGCATATCTGACCACCATAACTGGGGGTCAAAAAATCTGGTGAGTGAGCATCTACACTTTATTCCTGTGGGCACGTGATGAAGATTTCAGTCACAATTTTATCTCTGCTTTGGTTTGGGACACAGTTATAAGAAGCCGCAGGGATTGTCACTATATTTATGGACATTTTTTTCACAATTTTGCACATATATGTATCTATTTGCTAATATGGATTTAATAGTACAGAATATCAAGTTTTGGTCTTGAACTGGAATGTGTGCACCGAATTTGAGGTGTTAATCATAGGGACTTTTTAGTAATACCAATCCCCCTTTTATTGCACAATATATCACTTTATTTCGTTATGTAAAAATGTAGCAATTTTTTTTTCTAAGCCACCTCTGGAAACCGCTGCATTTCATCCTCAGTTCCGCTTTGTGACTTGCATTTTGAATTTTTAGTAATTCTATTTCCTAAAAGGTTGTCTTGTATACGTGGCAAATATCAACACCATGTTCAATTATGCATCATGGAAAAAATATTTACAGTGACGTTTGTGGAAATACTTGTCACTGGATAACTTGCAGCTCTTAACAGTCTTCAGATGTGATGGCTCCATTTAGTTTTTTTTCAGCAAGTACAGAAAATACTTAAAAATGTGTAGCCCAAAAAAAATAAAATGGTACAGCTTGAATGCCCCCCCTAAACCTGTGAATGAGCCTGTGAATAGACTGGTGCAAGACAGACAGGATCGGGTTGTCTGCCTCTAGCAGACTTGAACAAAAAGGTGATCGTCGGCACACAGACACCAACTCCCTGCTGCATAAATGTGAATTTGATGGGTAAAAGATGGCTTCAGCTCCATTCCTCCATCTGTAGAGAACTCTGCACACGCGTGGGCCCTTTTCGGGGCTTAATCGCATTCCTCTGCAATTAATCCTCAAAAAAGAGTGAAACGCATCTGAGGAGTTCTCTACAGGTGAACTGGAGCTGAAGCCAACTTTTTATCCCTCTCATGCTTTCTGTAAACTAATAATCCCCTCCACCCATTGGTAAAGCGACTACTCGCATGTTTCTACAGCCTTGATGTCTTGCTGAAGCATTTTGCTCATTGGTATAAATTGATGATGTGGTGACTCAGCACTGGTTTGGCTGGTGCGGGAGTAATGTAGCACGTGGACTTTTGTGGAGAAGTATGGAAATGGCTTATGTCATGGGTGCTCAACCTGTGGCCCTCCAGCTGTTGTGGAACTACAAGTCCCATGAGGCATTGCAAGGCTGACGGTTGCAAGCATGACTCCCAAAGGCAGAGGCATGATTGAACTTGTAGTTCCGTGACACCTGGAGGGTCATAGGTTGAGCACCCATGGCTTATGCAGTCCACTTGGGATTTATTTTTTGCTGCTATTGGACAGCAGAGTCAACTGTGTACAGCCTCATTCATTTTGTTGTACTCTGAATCTCAGATTCCATTGAAATTGCTGTGCTAATCACTTTTCCTATAGGATGGAGAATGAAAAAAAGTTTAAGGAATTTCAAATTCTTACCCCCCCCCCCCCCCCCACTCCCATTAATATATTTTTTTTCTCCCCTGCTTACCTGAAGCTTGGCTGTGCACATTTCAGATACCCGCCCACACTGTGAATTTTGCATCATCTTGCTTAGATCCTCTGCTCAGCAGCCACAGCTGGGTCTTGCCACCACCGTGTTTCTCTGAGACATCATCGGAAGGATGCGGTCTCTTCCAGGTTCTGGTGCAGACTTCCAACGACGTGCCGCCAGGCCCGTCCCCTCCTCTGTTAGTGAATGGGGTGATGAGCAGAGCTCCCGGAGCCTCCTGGGATATAAAAGCACATATTCCAAGAGACACTGGAGCACTGATGTCATTCACCTAGGTGAATGACAGGAGGGTGAGGGGAGGGCCAACACCAATTCTCAAAGTTTAACCCCCCCCCCCCATGTGGAGCAAAGAGATGGTGGGATGTAGAGGATGCAATTCAATTTAAAGGGTGAAGATCTGCACTTCTAGGTTAAACTGGAAAAGCCATGGGGATTCTAATTGTTTGTCTGATCTTACATTCTTAGAAATATCAGCAGAATGGTTTCCCAACAACAGACCTGCATGAATTTCTACACAGCGGGGATGGCATATTGGAATATGGCAAGGAGTCAGAAAAGAGACGAGCACACTCCTTTCCCTTTGTCTGCTGCTTTCCAAGGTCAGTCCTCCAGATGTATTTGCTACTACAAAAAAAAGTTAAAGTAGCAGCACTGATTACGTTTCCTGGTGTTTGGCAGAGCAAGTGTCTAAAGAGCATTGACAGGCTAGATAAATGTGTATTATCAAATATGAAATTCTCTAGAGACCCTCAGCTACCCTTTTAATAAATTATTTCTCTTGGTGGTGGGGCAGGCAGGCAGGGACAGGAAAAAGGAGAAAGAAATACATGGTGGGTATTGTAAGCCTTTGGAAGGGTTGCCTCCATACTACATGTGCATCTGCCATCAGCTCCATTGTAGCATAACAATGAGAGGGAATGTATGTAACAGATTAAAAAAAGAAATTCTATATTTTATATATGTATTTTTTTTTTTTTCTTTTTATCCAGACAACGTGACGAAAATGACTTTATCCTTATAAACTGAAGGATCCAGTATGGACAATGAACTTATTTTCACGAAGGATGTTACTGGGCTTTCTGGTATTGCACAGAGTGGGACTCTACTAATGGACAGCTTGGAATAGTCTGTTGTGGTCTGAATTGCCTTCTTAAGAAAGGATTAAATGAGTAATTTATTTTTCAAAACACAATTTTGGTATGTGGACTGGTTTCTGAGTACTGTTGGAGACCTTTTCCGACAACTCACAGTGATGAGCCAATGTCTTCACAATTCTCTTCTACAACCAATCACAACATGGATCCTATCCCTGTCACTCGGCAAACATTGGACTTTATTAAGGGGATCAGTCTGCCTAAAACTGATGTTTCATTACTTGGAAGAGACCAGTGGGTTGAATTACCAGAGGTTTCTTATATGTTGAGAGCTCTGGAAGGAGGACCTGTACCCTTGATTTCCTATTTGGACGGGTGCAAAAGGCTTTCTCAGTTGTATTTTTTTTCATTTTGATACATTACAGAACATCCTTTTAACTAGAATCTTTAACATAATGCTATAGTAGAGGTCTTGCTGGGATGGAGAAATAGTGACGGCATAATTTTTACCATTCCTGGAGAAAGTACTTCAGCAAGCTTCTTCCCGTGCAGGCCACTGGAAGTACAGGTCATAGACATGCAATCTCTGCTGAGTTTATTGGCCTTCGACCAACTTGGAGCAATTTCCCTATGAAATTTAAGTATTTCAGCCCATTGATTACTTATCCATCCCAGCAGAGCTGTAAACAAAACCATATGTTAACATTAGGTCTGCTTTAGTAACCATGAGAAGTGCATTGCTGTTGTGCAGATTGGATATTGTGTAGCAGTGCACCTTCTTAAAGAGACATTGGGGTGGATTTTTCTAAAGGCAAAAAGACTGTGCTCTATGCAAGTGCAATTGGCCCAGAGCTTGGCAAATGAGGAAAAGCTTAAATCTGCAAAGAATACCCAATCACATGCAAGGAAAATAAAAAAACATTTTTTCTTGCACATAATTGGATGATGGAAGTCAGCAAAGCTTCTGTTTATTTACGAAGCTCTAGATCAACTGCACTTTGAAAAGTTCCCAGTCTATTTGCCTTTAGTAAACCAACTCCAGTGTACCCCAGCTTGGACCCCTTTTCTAAGTTTGATCTCCCTGACTACACACCGAATACTTGCCATGACCATTGCATAATGTTTAGTGAGCCCTCTTAGGCACAATACTACAAAGTATTTTACATGGGAAGTAACATGTTGCAGGGGTCTCTTGACCTCCGGTGCTAATACATACTGCTCTATTAATGTACGTTTGGAGCTTGAATTTGTTCCTCATCCAGCTTCATAGTCCATTTCTATGTTCCTTCTTCATATATTTCTATAGAGTGGACTGTTCTTCTAACAGGTACTGTTCAACTTGTGTGAGGGTTAAGCGGCTATGCAATGGATTATTCCATTTGTTTCCCTTTTTTAGAACTGTATTGATAAAAAAAAGTCAAAAATAAAGAATGCATAAAAAAACAACATTGTCACTTTGGCCATTCAAGGGATAGAGACCATGTCCCCTAATAGCCCCACCTCCACAGTATTATAAACACCGGTCTACACTACCTTCCTGCTGCAGGAGTCCACCATGGCCATGCTTGGATATTGGAGCTTATCCAGGTGGATGATGTCACTGCCCCCCTCACACGACAGTGTTGACGACTGGCAATGGGCCACTCCAGCCTAAGCATGGTCACATAGTAGGGTTTTCAGGTATGGAGCACTGCTATGTTGGAGCAATGAAGCAAGGGCTCCGATTGAGCAGGGAGGAGACAAAGAAGCACTGTTAGGTTAGTACACCTTTCTAGGGGGTTGGGCTGTCAAGACGTTGTCACTTTGCCCTAACTGAAGTGACAGCATCTCTTTAATAACAAAATACTGAGTTTTAATTGGTCACCCACAGTGATCAGCTGTCCTTGTATTATTGTATTCTAATCAATAAAGTCCTGAAAAAGTGGAGGAAACATTAAAAAAAAAAAAAAAAAAGTCTGTTCACACCGACCAAGCTAGCATTGGCTTTTATTTTGCGATCTGCACTGGAGAATTAAATCTAAGACCCGTATATGCCGTGCAGCACCTCCATTTTGTCCTGTTTTTGTATTCTTTTCCTCTATCTTTTGTTAGTGGGCCCCAGGGCCTTGTATTCTTTTATGTTTTTTTCTGCACTGTTGTTTTTCTTGACAGATCTGTATGCCGTTTACAGAGAAATCTTTATTTTTATGACACTGAATAATTTATAAATGCGGCTTACTTTTCTGAATTGTAAAATGTTTATCATGGAATGGTTATATAATAAAATTAAAGTTCTTTATTATTAATCTGGTCAGCGTTTGATGCAGACACCCAACCAAAACTTTTTTTTGGGAAGACTTAGAACATCTGTTGGGTTTTTTTTATGGTTGTCTGTATGGGACCAATGCTCACTCACTATAATATATATATAGTGTATGTATTCTTGGACTAAAACCGAAAATTCAGGATGCATTTGGCTGAAAACCAAAACTGAAATGGACAGTTTTTTTTTTTTTTAATCTATATTTTATTATATTCAACTTTTTAATTAATATCATGAATTTAAATGAGTATGAATTTATTTTCAGCACCTTTCAGCCAATAGGCTGCTTTCATACTGTTTCTGCAGCAATTTTATGTTTAAAAAAAAAAGCCACAAAAAAAGCTCAAGAAAAATGCATCCCTTCAAATTCAATGTATGTCTTCTCACTGGGCCGTTGCACTTTCCTTGTGTTGTTAAAAATCCTGATTGCTGCATATTTGGGGAGTTAAAAAAAAAAAAAAAAACTACCCTCTCCATTGAGGCCTGGTTCACACCTATGTGTTTTTTAGGGCTTTTTGCAGAACTGCACTACAGTCAATTTAACATGGTTTCCTATGGGACACATCTATGCTTTTTTGATCCGCTGCATGTTTGGAAAGGGTCAGGGACTTTTTAAACTGTGAAACATTGTGTCTTTGGTTCAACAGACTTCAATGGAGATGCTGCAGAAAACGCATGTAGGGCGTTTTCATGTGTTTGCTGCATTTTTTATGTGTTTTGCGGTTTTAATCTGCCCAGCAACAAGTTGGCAACAAATAATTGAAACTGCGCAAAACACATAAAAAACGCCCGTGCAAAAACACAACACACTGCAAAGTGGACAAAACACAAACTGCATTGGTGTGAACCTGGCATGAAATGCATTGAAAACCCATCATAAATGTATACGTGCTGCATTTTGATGTAGTTTTTTTTACATGACCTATGAAAAACGCATCCTATATGTGGTAAAATTGCGTGTTTTCGGCAGCCATTATTGTCACTTTTTTTTTTTTTTCCTATCGGCAAAATACTATAACACTATTTTCGGCCAATATATTTCGGCCACCGATATATCGATGCATCCCTAGTTGTGACCCCCAGGCTGCTCACCTGGTTTGAACTACAACCACCTCCCCTCTCTCCACCTACATTACATGTAGGTAATCTGCTGGATGTTGGGCCTTTTCCTCCCCACACAGCACCCACAGCCAGGTAACAGGAATTTTCCACACGCTCCAAATGGCTCCAGAAAACTATGGAAAATGTCTATGGGTTTTGTTTTATTTTTAGGTAGAACTTGGATAGGGATTTAGGGGTACATGGGATGCCCCGAAATGTAAAAAGAAATCTTGCAAGCAGTTGAGGACCCGCTAAAGTCTCTGCTGTAGACTTCTTCAAACTGAGCTGCACACCAATGGGAATGATGACACCGCGTGTAAACTGAACAAAAGCTACACCAAGTCAAAGTTGTAGACGCAGCACCTGGCTGTATTGCACGGCACCTGGCTGCTCTCAACCCAAGCTAGATATGAGGGGTGCTCCTGGCTGTCTTGAACTGCACTCAAGCTGTCCCCTAGTGTCAGGGCAGGGCTGTGGAACGGACAGGTAGGCCTAGTGGCAGGGTAACGCACTGACTGACGACAACCACCACCCACAGACCGAAGTCCCTCAGGGCGCAGAGTCTAAGTCCCAGGCTGCCCTTCACCAGGGCCCCTGATGGTGGGGATGGACTTGACGCAGCCAGGAACCAGGTCGCGGCCCCCGAGACACCCCGGCTGCGGTAATGGCCGCCGCCAAGGGCGTGTAACTGGTAAGAATGACAATAGCGTAGTCAGGCAGGCCAGGTCGACAACAACGGGACAAAACGATACAGAAAAGTAGACAGAGAATCACAGGTCACGGGCCGAGTTCAGCAACGGAAGGTCAGATTGAAGGAAAACACAGAGAATGGTCTAGTCACAAGCCGAGTCAGATACCAGAAGAGTCACGAGAGTATGCACAGAGCTGTAGCAAGACAAAGACACAAGTGCAAAGGGCATGTGCGGACCACAGGCTTATATGTAATCAGCCAAACCCCTCTGGGGGATGGACCTCAGAGACCAGAAGGCATAAAAAGATTCCCACCATGCTCTGCAGAAATCCAACATGGATGCCAGCACATGGAGAAACATAACCTCTGGGAAAAGGTAGGACCTTGACACCTAGGTACCAGACGTGTAATACACTACACTGCATTCTCTTTGGCCCTGGGTTTGTGGGCTGGTATGTAATCACTCAGTCCCTTTTAAATAGCTCTTTGAATCCAGAGAACTGCTGCACGAACCTTGCTGCTGTATAGACTGATTCTGGCTTGGAGGCCCCAGCTAAGCCTAGCTGGAACTATGACTGAGTGATGTCCTGGAGCCGCCTTTTTGTCTCTCTTTCCCTGACTTTTCTCTCTTCTGCCACAGGGGGTCCCTCCATATGACTGGACCCTGGATTCTGCTCCCAGGACTGCCAGGCTTCTGAGTATTTATGGGTTGTTTCCACCCCTTCTGGGCCCTGCCTTCCCAGGGATTGGTGTAAACCCTAAATATCTCAGTAATAAAGGAAAAATTAAAAAAGGGGTTCGAAAGTCAACTCGCCAGCCAGCTTGCCAACAACCAAATTACAGTATGCATTAAAAACGGGTTTAGTTTAGCACACATTTGCAAATACATAAGTAAGCCACAGAGCCACATCACGGCACCCTGATATTCTGTGGTCCTAACTCTACAAATTTGAGAGTCCCCATAGTAGAGGCACATGCATTTAAAGGATAGACCAGGGGCAGGTGCACATCAGGGAGCCCACCCCTCTTAAAGGTACAGGAGTGCAAAGAACATCCAGCATGTAGCACAATGGCAGCCAGGGTGCCCAATGCACTCACTCACCTTAAAAACAACAGTGTAATAAAACATGGCACCTGCTCCGGTCTATAACTGGCCTATGAAGCAAGGACTATGTGAACCGGGCAACGCATGTCAGTAATAAAGGAAAAATAAAAAGAGGGGTTCGAAAGTCAACTCGCCAGCCAGCTTGCCAACAACCAAATTAACCTGTCAAACAGGAAAGCATAAATATCCAGACTTCTGGCTCTGTCCCTCCGCCCACTAGATTCTGGAACCATCCAGAAAGTGTTAGATGACGGAGGGGGGTAGGAAGCCTGTAAAGCTCTGCACAGCCTTCCTAACCAATTAATCCCTGCTCCTCATGCTACAGAGGAGCTAAACTAAATTTACATATAGAAACCTAGGAGGGTGCTACATTCACGGAAGATAATTTAACTACTTCCCGACCGCCCTACAGCAGAAATACTGCTACAGGGCGGCACGGGTGTGCAAAATCACCTGTGTATATATAAGTGATTCTGTACTTCCGGGTAGGGGGCGCGTGCGCCCTACCCGTGCCGCCATTCTCGGCCATGGCTGTCAGTCCTGGCTGGTGATTACTCGTCGGCCATGGTGATTGCCGAGCATCTCCAACGGGGAGGAGAACTGTATGTAAACAAAACAGTACTCCTCCCTGTCAGCTCATGCACACTGCTTTGGATGGCTGTGCGCAGCACAGCCATGCAAAGCAGTGTGCTTACAGTTAAGCACAAACACACAGCACATAGTAAAATTGCACACAGATAACCCTTTGATCGCCCCAGATGTTAACCCCTTCCTGCCCAGTGCCAGTAGTACAGAGTCAGTGCTTTTTATTAGCACTGATCACTGTATTGGTGTCACTGGGGATGTCAGTGACACAAAGTCAGTTTCCCCCAGTGTCAGAATGCCCGCCGCAGTCCCTCTATAAGTCACTGATCGCCGCCATTACTAGTAAAAATAAAATAAAAAATCCCAGTATCTATACCGCCATTTGTAAACGTTATAACTTTCACGTAAACCAATTAATTCACTTGCATTGGGATTTTTTTTTATTAGCAAAGACGTTTAGCAGAATACATTTTGGCCTAAATTTATGACAAAATTTTATTTTTTTAAAAATCTTTTTACTGGACATGTTTAATAGCAAAAAGTCAAAAATATTGTTTCTTTTTTTCTCAGTTGTCGGCCTTTTTTTTTTTTTTTGTAGCGCAAAAAAATAACAAATGGATAAGTGATGAAATACCACCAAAAGAAAGCTCAATTCGTGGAGAAAACAAAGTATGAAAATTTAATTTAAATTGTCAATTAAAGTAATGCAGCGTCGTAAGGGGCAGACTGACCATTTGGAAACTTGGGCACTGCCCGAGAGCCCAGGGTCAGTAGGGGGCCCCATGAGATGCCCCTGATACCTTTTTTCATAGGCTTTTTTGCGTTTGGGCAAGGACACAGGGGCCCCATGATCCCCTATTGCCCGGGGGCCAGATGAGTTGTCAGTCCGCCCCTGGTCGTAACATAAAAAATGGCCTGGTCAGGAAGAGGGGTAAATCCTCTGGAAGGCAAGTGGTTCAAGTTGACAACATTGAGAGTTCAGTTCACAGGAAGTTGTATTGTCAGCAGCTTTATTGCAAGATCAGAGTATTTTTCAAGGATCAAGGTTTTTTGTTCTTGTGATGGCTGCGTTAGTATGCTTTTTTTTCTACATCTGAGGATTGGTAAACTAAATTATATTTTAAGAACAAAATAAATATATTCCAAAGTGTAACTCCACTTTCATGGGAAAAAATACCAAATTAAAAAAAAAAATACAGCGCATCCAATTGCTACACAACACACGCCATATTCTAACTGAGTGTTGGCAAAACTGAACTTTCCTTTTCGAACTGCAACATATTTGTTTGTAAAGTTATTGCAATATGGCAACATGCAGGCCTTCTGTACACATTTTGTGTACAGAAATTCCCCAGAAATGTAATGTCCTGCTTGTGTGATTGGCTCACAGGTTTTCCCAGAATTCTGCAAGATACAGATCAGGTTTTAGACATTCTCTGAAACCAAAATGTCATTTTTGATGCTCCCAAAGGGTTAATCACTTGTAAGGGGATGCAGACATTGTAACTTTCCTCATTAGAACCCTGCAAGTGTATCAGCTGACTAATAATGAAAAAGTCACTCCCATTCAGATTCACTCTGCAAACAACAAACCACTTTTTCTTCAGAGCAGAAACAGGTAGTAATCTGCAACGAAGTTTGGTAAAAATCCTTGTAATGTACATTGATCACCTAAAGGGGAATGTGTGTTTTTTGTGTAATTGGGTTTTTTTTCTCCGCAAAAGTGGAATTACTCTTTGAACCAATCACATTCACAACGCATGGGCTGGCAACGCACCAAAACTTCACGCCATTGTCTGCTTTTGTATTCATAGCACCAAAATTGCATGACATGGTAACGGTTTTACTGCAAATCATAAATGTAAATGAGCCCTTAATTTCTTTACTTTTTCATGCAAGGTCTGCTTTAAAAATTATATAATAGTAAACAAGCATCTTATCAGCTAGTAAATATTTAATGACCCTCCGTGATGTTTATCAAGTTTCATGACTCCCATTGCAAACCACTGTTCTCCAGCGAGAGGAGAGGAGTAAAGGGCGTCCATTATAAATGTGTCTAGTGTCGCAGAAAAACACCCACATAATATGCATTAGCAGCACAATCTTGCAAACGCCTTCAAACGGCAAAGCTTTTAGTAGATCGTCGGGTTAGAACTTATATCCTGACTTTGGTTGAAGATCGGAAATGTTCCGGTCATCCGTGAAAAATACCAGCAAAATGTTTTTCCTGTAACTTCTTGTGAAATAACTTTGCAGTTGCCTGCTACACAATACATCAATACAGTTCTTTTTTATTAGGCTTTAACCAGGGGCGGACTGACAACTCATGGGGCCCCCGCCCATGGCTTTAACAAAGAAAACATCGCAAAGTCAAAGTGAACTAAATTAAGAAAAGTCTACATTTTTAATTCAGGATTTTTAAGGTCATACAGACAAAAAGCTACTGAAAATTCCAGATTTTGTGTTTTTCTTTAAAGCGGAGCTCCACCCAAAAGGGGAAGTTCCGCTTTAAGGACTGCTCCCCATTAAGGATTGGCACCTTTGGGGGTCGGGGGGAAGGAGCGGGTACCCGAATTTGACAGGTACCCGCTTCCACTTCCAGTCCCCGATCACCTAGGTGATCATAAGCGGAAGGTGTCCTCCCTCCCTGTAGTCTTTTGGGACACGTGCAGGGGTGGACTGACCATTTGGAAACTCGGGCACTGCCCGAGGGCCCAGGGTCAGTAGGGGGCCCCATGAGATGCCCCTGGTACCTTTTTCATAGGCTTTTTTGAGTTTGGGCAAAGACACAGGGGCCCCATGATCCCCTATTGCCTGGGGGCCCCATGAGTTGTCAGGCCGCCCCTGGACACGTGACAGGTCCCAGAAGACTACAGGACCATTCATGAAGCGCAGCGCTACTCGCACATGTGCAGTGTGTACCCGGCTGTGAAGCCTCAAGCAGTCACAGCCGGGTGCCCACACTGAAGCTGCCGGCTTCCTGGAATATAGGACAGCCGGTGAAACGGGCTGCGGGGGACACACCATGGGACCGAGGGACAGGTAAGTGGCTGTTTTTTAAAAGTCAGCAGCTATAGTTCTCGTAGCTGCTGACTTTCATTTTTTGACAGGTGAGTGGATTTTCGTTTTCAGCCATTTATCTCTGATATAAAATAGGTGAATGTTAATCAAATATACTAAAAAAAATCAAAATGTTGTTGATGAAGTTCATATTTTATTGGTCTTTTTTTTTCAGTAAGTTGTAATCTTATTGGATCAATGAAAAGTTTGGCTTTGCTTTTTAGCCCTTTTTGTTTTCAAATTCTTTATTCTGTGTCAATGAAGTCACATACTGTACATGTGAGAGACCCATCATCATAAAAGGTGCATTGTAAATGCTCTGTCCTTTGTGCATGTTTTTTGTTTTCACATTAACAATTTTATTGGAAAGTGTAAGCCATGCAAAAGTTATCCATATTTAAATCCAAAAATAGGTTCTTAAACAGACATCTATGCAAAGCAATATCATAAAAGTCATTGTATCCACATTGTACGAGTAAAAGGTGAAACAAAACAAATATTGCTAAACTGTCTCAATGTAATCCTAATTAATCTGAGATCTTTTAGAATGATATACAGTGCCCTGAAAAAGTATTCATACCCCTTGAAACTTTTCACATTTTGTCATGTTACAACCAAAAACATAAATGTATTTTATTAACCACCTCCCACCCTCCATATAGTAATATGATGGAAGCAAGGTGGTTCTCTCATTCTGGGAGGAAGTCATGTGACGTCCTCCCATTTTCACCACGCATGCGTGGTTCAGGGAGCGCGCAGCGATCGGCGGTGCACTGTGTCCCTCGGACACAGCGGATCACCAATCCATGGAAAGAGCCGAAGATGTCAGCTCGGTCATGTGATCAGCTGTGTCCAATCACAATTACTACTCTTCAATTACTACTCTTCATGTGATCTGATTGGCCAGCCAGTGATCACATGATCGGGACCTTACACAGAGGTCCCGTACAACGATCGGTGTTCCACTGTGTCTGGAGGACACAGCGGGCACTGGATCGCGGTGCTACATGCTCCCAGGTTGTGCGCACAAGCAGGGAACGGGGAGGCCATTTATAAACGGCCATCCGACCATGCACTGCTCCCGTCCGGCCGTTTATATACATGGGCCAGACGGGAAGTGGTTAAAGTAGGGTTAGGATATGAAAAAAAATCTCCCAAGCTTTGAACATCTCACGGAGCACTGTTCAATCCATCATCCGCAAATGGAAAGAGTATGGCACAACTGCAAACCTGCCAAGACATGGCCGTCCACCTAAACTGACAGGCCGGGCAAGGAAAGCATTAATCAAAGAAGCAGCCAAGAGTTCCATGGTAACTCTGGAGGAGCTGCAGAGATCCACAGCTCATGTGGGAGAATCTGTCCACAGGACAACTATTAGTCCTGCACTCCACAAATCTGGCCTTTATGGAAGAGTGGCAAGAAGAAAGCCATTGTTGAAAGAAAGCCATAAGAAGTGCTGTTTACAGTTTGGGAGAAGTCATGTGGGGGACACAGGAAACATGTGGAAGAATGTGCTCTAGTCAGAGGAGACCAAAATTGAACTTTCTGACATAAAAACAAAAACGCTATGTGTGGCAGAAAACTATCATTGCACATCACCCTGAACACACCATCCCCAATGTGAAACATGGTGGTGGCAGCATCATGTTATGGGGCTGCTTTTATTCAGCATCGACAGGGAAGCTGGTCAGAGTTGATGGGATGATAAATGGAGCCAAATACAGGGCAATCTTAGAAAAAAACCTGTTAGACTGGGGCGGAGGTTCACCTTCCAGCAGGACAACAACCCTAAACATACATCCAGAGCTACAATGGAATGGTTTGGATCAAAGCATATTCATGTGTTAGAATGGCCCAGTCAAAGTTCAGACCTAAATCCAATTGAGAATCTGTGGCAAGACTTGAAAAATTGCTGGTCACATACGCTCTCCATCCAATTTGATAGAGCTTGAGCTATTTTACAAAGAAGAATAGGCAAAAAGGTCCCTCTATAGATGTGCAAAGCTGGTAGAGACATCCCCAAAAAGACTTGCGGCTAGAATGTCATTGAAAGCTAGTTCTACAGAGTATTGATTTGGGGGGGGGGGGGGCTGAACACAACTGCACGCCACACTTTTCACAGATTATTTGTAAAAATGTTGAACCATTTATCATTTTTCGTCTACTTCACAATTATGTGCCACTGTGTTGGTCTAGAAATTCTGAAGGACTCTCTGCACACTGGTATATACCCTTTCCAGCAGACTTTACAATAAAAAATAGTGATAATTGTATGTACTAGCTATTGGGATTTGAGCACAGGTATATCTTGTTTGTATTGTGGGTCAGTAGCCAGACCTAGACCTGGTAGCTCTCCCCCACTTTCCCCCTTTATTGGCATTGTGTCCACAGTAGCATTTGCGTAGGCAGAGCAGAGTAGGACCAGCCATAGAGGGATTACTTTGCCACAGTTGGCCAGCTTAAACATCTATTGCAATATGTGTGAACCAAATATCCCTATTCTTTATTGCAAAGTCTTCTGGAAAGGGTATATACCAGTGTGCAGAGGGCCCTTCAGAATTTCTAGTGTTAATATGTGGTTACGCCCCTTTAGCACCTGATAGATAAATGCATGTACTAGCTATTGGGATTTTAGCCCAGGGATCTCTTGTTTGTTACTTTGTGTTGGTCTATCACATAAAATCCCAATAAAATACATTTACGTTTTTGGTTGTGACATGACAAAATGTGGAAAATTTCAAGAGGTATGAATACTTTTTTTTAACACACTGTATGGATGGATTATTGACTGAACATAGAGTAGGTGGAGAGGATTAGACTGGAAGATTGCGCAAAGTGCGAGGTTTACGTGTGCTTTGAGGGTCCGCTGGGCGCACATCTCAAGCCGGAAGTGAAGAAGGTTTGGAAGGGTGAGTACATCGAGATTTTTTTTGTTCCCCCTTGAAAAATTTAACCTGGATAGGGGTAAGTCAGATGACATAAAAAGAGGAGGAAAAACTGACGCAATACCTGATTCCTCACACGTTTCCCTATTAGTTACAAGTGTTCGTGATTTTGGTGAGTGTAATAGGAGAGGAGGCGCCGGAGCATTGCTCGGTGCTCTTTTGACAGTTGGACACCATTAGAGAGGCTCATCATGTCTATGAGGGACTGGCCTGGTTGAGATGCAATGAACAGTTCTGCCAGCGTAAGGAAGTTAGTCCGTCCTTGCGTTGGGATCAAAAGGATATCCGTCTCTAGCGGCGGGTAATCAGTTTTTTCAGTCAGGGACCACTACTTCAGGTCAGCCAGTCGGACGGAAGAAGGGGTATTGTTGGCAGTACAATGAGGGAGCCTGCAAGTTTGGGTTGATGTGCTGCTTCAAGCATGAGTGCTCCGGCTGTGGAAGCTCCCATTCCGTTATGCAATGTACTGCAAAAGGAAAAAGATCTAGCGATGCTGCAGGGAAAAAGGAAAGACCCCGATGAGCATAGCAAGGATGCTTCCTTTTTTTAAGTAAGTATCTAGACTATTGGGGGGCACTCCTGCTGAGAGAGGGGTTTTCGGACAGGTTCAGGATCCCTTGTGGTCTTCGCTCACCCCCTCCCCCTGCGAACAATTTGCGATTGGTGCTCGCTCACCCCACTGTGGTTTCGGTGAAACTGGCTAAGAAGGTTGCGCTGGATCCCATAGCAGGCCCTTCTGCTCTCCACCGTTGCCGGATTTGGTGGTTTCTCCTTTGGGAGTGGTTTGAGTTCACCTCTTGCCGGTGCATCCTGACAGTTTTTTTTTTTTTTATTTGTTGGGTTGTAGGTGGCACGATGGATATTTTGTTGATCGCTGCTAGTTCATTGGGTGTTCTATATCTTGTGTGTTTGTTCAAGGCATTTAGTTCTTTCTTGGAGTGGGTGGTTTGTGACATGTCCGGGATTTCTTCTGTCATTCACTATCTGGATGACTTCCTGTGTATTGGTCCTGCTGCTTCTAACCGGCGCCATGTGTTATTGGCGATGGTGCAATATATGGCTGATCACTTTGGTATTCCCTTGGCTGCGGAAAAGACTAAGCGCCCTTCCATGATTTAGAGTTTTCTGGCTATCTTGACTGACACGGAGGCCATGGAATGTCAGCTTCCAGAAGACAGAAGGCCACAATGTTGTCCGCTCGGCGGAGCGAAAAGTTTACGTTGCGCCAACTTCGTTCACTTCTGGGTAAGCTTAATTTTGCGTGTTGGATCATGCCTATGGGCTGGATATTTAACCGGAGGCTGGCGGCTGCTACAGCTGAGGTTAAGGCACCTGGGCATTGTATTCGGCTAACGCAGGGGCTAAGGCTGACTTGCTGTAAGGGAGACCTTTCTGGATTCCTTCAACAGGAGGTCAGTGTGCATTTCGGAGGCATTGTGTAGTTTTGACTTGGAGTTCTTCACGGATGCCGTGGGTTCAGCTGGCTGTGTATTTTGGCGGTCGATGGAGTGCCAGGCCTTGGCCTGTGGAGTGGAGGGTGGCTTTTACCTGAAATTTGGTTCTCTTGGAACTATTCCTGATTTGAGTGTATTGAGCTATGGGGTCCACTATTTTTGAACAAGAAGGTATTTTTCAATTGTGATAACCTGGGTGTGGTGTGGGCGATCAACAGTGTTACAAAGTTAGTCTGGCTGAAAAAAGACAAAAGTCCATCCAGTTAAACCATAAAAAAAAAAAAAGTTATAATCCTGTACCTACAGTTGATCCAGAGGAAGGCAAAAAAACCCCAGCAAAGCACGATCCAATTTGATCCTGTAGGGGAAACCATTCCTTCCTCCTCCCCCGAGAGGCAATCGGATATTCCCTGGATCAACTTTACCTATAAATGTTAGTATCCAGTTATATTCTGTGTATGTAGGAAATAATCCAGGCCTTTTTTAAAGCAATCCACTGAGCTGGCCAGAACCAACTCTTGAGGGAATCTATTCCACATTTTCACAGCTTTGACTGTGAAGAAACCTTTCCGTGTTTTGGAGATTACATTTCTTTTCCTCCAGACATAAAGAGTACCCCTTGTCCTCTGTGATGACCTCAGGGTGAATAACTCTACACCGAAATTATTATATGAACCACCGATGTCTCTGAGGCGGTGGTTGTCAGGGCTCTGTCCTCGGCAGAGGTGTTAGGAGACCTGGCATCCCTGCCAGTACCTTGCATAGCCATAGAAGTTCACATCGGCTCAAATTTGGTGGCAAACGGCCTTTATAAGGAAGCCCTGCACTACTCTCAGGTGCTGGATGATCTCTGGCTCCCCAGTACCTTGTTCCTGTGCTACTGTGAACTGTGATTTCCTGTGCTACTGTGATCTGTGATTTCCTGTTACTGACTCGGCTTGCTCCTGGACCTATCTTCTCTGCTTAAACCCTGACCTGACCTCGGCTTGGCAAACGGATATTCTCTCTTGCTACTGTGTGTATGACTTTGGCTATCCCATCTGATTATGTCTGCTCTGATCTCCACCCAGTACCGGACCTTGGCTTTGAACTGACTATCCAGTAATCCTTTGTTCCCCGGAAGGGCTTGCATACCTCGCACAGGCGCCACCTGTCTGCAGACCTCATCTCAGTGCTCCTGGGTGGACCACCAACAAGCACTCCTACAGGCAACCTGTGCCACTTTGGGCCTGACACCCGCTGTCCCACTCTCAGGGGAGTCTGGAACTTAGCGGCAAGGGAAGCCCTCTCTCCATTGGCCTCTCCCACCAGGTATGTGACAGTGGTGTTGCCTTGAGGCTCCAGTTATACTGTGTTTGACATTATTTTTTAACTCCAGCTTGTTGTCCAAGTGGTTACTGGAAAAAGGGGAGATAATGGTCAGAGAGGACTGGGACAAGCCGTCTTTAGTACCCAAGTCAACCAAAAAATCCCACTGTATCTTCTAATTGTAGAAGATGGTTCTGCATATGCTAAAAAGTAGCAAAACCTCACTAGGAGATAGGTATTCACCAGCTAATCCTATCTTTCAAAGTGCACCAGACATGAATGTGTTACTAAACCCACAACCGTAAAATCAGTCTGTATATGCAGTAAAGCATGCTTGTTCTACTCACTGAGGAACCTAAGGGGTTAATCCTCTTCATTGTGTAAAAAGGATGTTTCTCCTACAGGAGAATGAAAATGCCTCCTACAAGCTTTAACCAGTGCTCTGCTGGACACTGATAGAAGTCACAAGACTGCTCTAACTGCTGATGAGAAAATGTATTTAGCAGTTTATATTTTCTAAAATAATTGCATTTCCATGTTCTGTGTACTGTGGGAGACCAGATATAGTGAATGCAGGGTCCTGGGAGACCAGATATAGTGAATGCAGGGTCCGGGGAGACCAGATATAGTGAATGCAGGGTCCGGGGAGACCAGATATAGTGAATGCAGGGTCCGGGGAGACCAGATATAGTGAAAGCAGGGTCCGGGGAGACCAGATATAGTGAATGCAGGGTCCGGGGAGACCAGATATAGTAAATGCAGGGTCTGGGGTTTAGTGACACTTTGAGGAGGAGATACCATTCTGCTTTGCCACCCTGTGGAAAACTGCAAGAGTGACCTCTACCAAAGGATGACTTAATAGTGAGGGTGGATAGCAAGCCCATGGTATCTAAGGGGAGAATTTCAGGGGAATAGGTCTAAGACCACTCTTGTATTTATGTATTGTATTGATCTGCATCGGGTTGTTATTGTGTGTTGTATTCATATTATGTGGCATCTAGTGGAGGTTTTGGGCCACTACAACTTAGTTACTGTGTGCTTTTGGTTTCTCCTTCTGTCCTCCCTTGCTGATTAGTGCTAGTTAGTGAAGTCTAACTAGACCCTCCCCATTTCTTTTTTGTTATCTCAGTCAGTCAACTGAAAAAACATCCTCTGTACTGCAATTAGCTGAAGTAAAATTGTGTTGGATTCAACTTCTGTGTCTTATTGAAGAGTTAAAATGGAACTCCGCTCTCTCAATCAACACTATTTTTTGAATTCTTATGCTGCTAGCATTGGTAAATAGATAGGAAAGTATAATATTTTCACTTGTTTTAAACAGTTTTTTAAATTTCTTTTGATATTTCCTGGTTTCCTTCCTAGGCAACTAAACACACCTGCCTGGCTGAACCAAGGGCAGATGGATTCCAGGAAGTAAATGCTGCATGAATCATCTGCCTCTACTCAATATAGCCACAGCCAGAAACGCTAGGGTGGTGTTTTTCTAAGTGGTTTTTCAGCAAAATAAATCTTAGAGACGTGGGGGATTGTTTTGAATATTAAAAAGGAATTAAATAGCAGTTTTGGTTTGTGGTGCTCATGTACAGTGTAGTCCCTCTTTAAGCTGCCTGTGGATGGCCCCTAGTCAGCAGGTGACTATACTGTCCAGACAGACTGGATCTAAAGAGGTACAGTGCATTCAGAAAGTATTCAGATTTCCTTCAATTCTTCAATTTTGTTATGTTGCAGTCTGATATTACAGTTGTTTAAATTCATTTTTGTTCTCCTTAATCTACACTCAGTACCCTGTAATGACAAAGTGAAAACAGATTTTTAGAAATGGTTTGCAAAGAGAAAAACTGAAATATCACATTGCCATAAGTATTCAGACCCAGGGGCGGCCTGACTATTCGAGCACTCGGGCACTGCCCGAGGGCCTGGTGTCAGTAGGGCGCCCCATAAAATGCCCCTGGTACCTTTTTTTTTATAGGTTTTTTTGGGTGTTTTGAGTGTGGGCAAGGACACAGGGGCCCCATGATCCCCAATTGCCCGGGGGCCCCATGAGTTGTCAGTCCGCCCCTGTTCAGACCCTTTGCAACAACATTTGAAATTTTGCTCAGGTACCATCCATTTGTCTTGATTGTTGCTGAGATGTTTCTACACCTTCATAGGAGTCCACCTGTGGTAAATTAAGTTGATTGGACATGATTTGGAAAGGCATATACCTCTCCATAAAAGGCCTCACAGCTTACAATGCATACTGTATCAGAACAAAAGTAATATTGAGGTCAAAGGAATTGCTCAGAGACAGGATTATTGCAAGGCACAGATCTGGAGAAGGCTACAAAAAAATTCTGCTGCACTGAAGGTTCCCAAGAGCACAGTGGCCTTCGCAATTCTCAAATGGTAGACGTTTGGCACAACCAGGACGCCCGGCAAAACTGCACAATGGGGTGGAGAAGGGCCTTCTTAAGAGAGGTAACCCAGAACCGGATGGCCACTGACTGAGTTCCAGAGATCCTGTGTGGAGATGGGACAAAGTACCAGAAGGACAACCATCACTGCCCTCCACCAATCTGGGCTTTATGGCCAAGTGGCTAGACGGAAGCCTCTCCTCAGTGTAAATTACATGACAGTACATTTGAAGTTTGCAAAAGCTTTTGAATGTGGTAGCAATTCTCAAGGTGCTCACCAGATATTTTGGTTCTAATTTTTGCCCTTTGTGTGCTTAATTGTTGAAAATAATGCTCACAAATACAGATGCTGCCAAAAACCGATGATATGAACCAGGCATTTTAAGTTAGTTTATGATTTTGTGTTGGGCTGCAGTAACAGCAGAGTAGGAAGGAAGGAATTTGAAGCAAAATTATATATGTAATTATGCAGAATTGTCATACCCAAAATAGAATAATGGGAGAGAAAGCTGAGCCAAACCCTGGTGAAAAGAGAGCAGAAGAGGAAGAACCCAAAATTTTGGGAGGGTAGAAGACCCTCTTGCCTAGGTACCAAATTCCCATTCAAATGTTGATACACAAATTGAATTGATTAAAAAAAGTGCTTAGCCAGTGCAAAGTGCTGTTCCAGTCCACAACTGCTGTTACCAGTGCAAAACTAAAGTGCATACATTGTGCTGTAAATCCTATAGTGATTAGTGCTCTGTGCAATTCCACTCCAGACTCCTCCAGTCTGTGTGACCACCCCTGTCCCCATCAGGGATCGAACTTACCAGAGGTTGTTGACTCCCTAAGCCTACACCAAGGAAAGTCAATGTGCACTGTTTCAAAGACCCACTGTGTAATCCAGCAGTATCCACAGGACCTTGATGTGTGTAGCTAACAGATCATAGAAGGTTCTCCTTGTTGTGTTATTATTCATGTAGTTTGATTCCCCTTGTGAAGTCTTTAATAAAGTCATTATCCTCATACAACAGTGTCAGTATTTCTCCTTACCTTTGCTAGCCAGGATCCACACCTTCAGAGATCCCACCAAGCTTCTGGTAAGTTTCTACAGCCTTATATTACATTCCAATACCTTTTCCTAATATAAATAACCTTTTCCTAATATAAACTGAAATGTGACTATTATAGACTATGTTCTCTAGGTTTTAAAAGGGCCACTCCAACCAAAACTGATGTTGGTCAGATGCAGGACTTACATGTTTTTGCTACAATAAGTGCAACTTATAACGGGCTGTACAAAGTCTCAACGTTGTTGTACTTTATTTCATTTTTCATTTCCCCTATTGCCAACCTGCAGACATTTGTGGCTACATTCCGCAAGAGAACTATAAGGGGAAGTGTGCACAAAAAGGTGGGATCAGAGCCAGACGGCTTGCTCAGGAAACGTAAAACCATTTCTCCTTTCTCATGTCTGGTGGTCAATCTAGCAGTAAAGTAGTTCTTCATATGAAGCAGACCGCATGCTGCCTCCAAAAGCACATTGTAAGAATTAAAGCTGAACTCCAGCTACCCAATCCCTTGACCCCTATACCAGATAAGTTCCTCCCTGGAGCCCTTGCAGATGAATTGAAAATCAAAAAACATAATAAATATATACACACACTAAATTGCCAAAAATATTGGGACGCCTGCCTTTACATGCACATGAACTTTGATGGCATCCCAGTCTTAGTCCGTAGGGTTAAATATTGAGTTGGCCCACCCTTTTGAGTTATAACCGCTTCAACTCTTGTGGGAAGGCTGTCCACAAGGTTTAGGAGTGTGTGTATGGGAATGTTTGACCATTCTTCCAGAAGCACATTTGTAAGGTCAGGCACTGATGTCGGACGGAAAGGCCTGGCTCAGTCTCCACTCTAATTCATCCCAAAGGTGTTCTATCGGGTTGAGGTCAGGGCTCTGTGCAGGCCAGTCAAGTTCCTTCACCCCCAACTCGCTCATCCATGTCTTTATGGACCTTGCTTTGTGTACTGGTGGGCAGTCATGTTGGACCAGGATGGGGCCATCCCCAAACTGTTCCCACAAAGTTGGGAGTATGAAATTGTTCAAAATGTCTTGGTATGCTGACGCCTTAAGAGTTCCCTTCACTGGAACTAAGGGGCAAAGCCCAACCCCTGAAAAACAGCCCCACACCATAATCCCCCTCCACCAAACTTTACACTTGGCACAATGCAATCAGGCAAGTACCATTCTCCTGGCAACTGCCAAACCCAGACACGTCCATCGGATTGCCAGACAGAGAAGTGTGATTCGTCACTCCAGAAAACACGTCTCCACTGCTCTAGAGACTAGTGGCGGTGTGCTTTACACCAATGCATCCAACACTTTGCATTGAACTTGGTGATATAAGGCTTGGATGCAGCTGCTCAGCCATGGAAACCCATTCCATGGAGCTTTCTACGCACTGTTGTGCTAATGTGAAGGCCACACAAAGTTTGGAGGTCTTTAGCTATTGACTCTGCAGACAGTTGGTGACTTCTGCGTATTGAGCATTTCAGCATGTGCTGGCCCTGCTCTGTCATGTTATGTGGCCTACCACTTTGTTATAATACCACTAACAGTTGAATATTTAGTAATAAGGAAGTTTCACGGATGGACTTATTGCACAGGTGGTGTCAGGAATGGAGATTTTTTATTATGTATTGATGTCATACATATCCATCAGACTTATGTATAAAAGTATAAATATAAATAAATAAATACAAAACTCAACAGAAAGGAAACTAAAATGTCCCAACAGTCCCTGGGAAAAAAAAACAAACAAAAAAAACAAAAAAAAAAAAACAAAAAAAAACTCAAACATAGCCTGAACGGCTCATAAATAAAAGTCCATAACCTGAAAGGAAAAAACGGAAACTATATACAATATTTACAGTACAAGGCCTTTATGGCCGAGACCACATGACTAAGAGCCTTTATGGCTCAGACAAAAACATAAACCATATGCAATTTCCATATTCAAACCTGCTGCTTACGGCCTATATGGCCTAAACTATATACAAAGGACCTAACCATACCATTATATACACCACAGGGGAGGGCTAAGGAACCCGCAGATCTTCCACGTCTGACCCCTACAACCTACCATGCAAAAGGCTACCAAAAAGATCCGAACGCAAAAATCTAGGGAGTGCTGAAGGCAGAAACTAGGGACAGATCCCACCACCCGAGATCAACAGACCGCAGCAACAGGCTTGATGTTCCTCCACGCCTCCATCCAAGCTCTGCGTCGCAGCCTGTCTTTCTCAAGACCCCGAATTTTCCCCACCTCACCAAGGATGTCACTCGCCACCACCTGAACAGGGAGGACCTTCTGCCGAATGGAGACTTGACACCGTGCCATCCAAGTGTGATAACGGACAACTAAGCTGACTAAAAACAGGGTGTCCAAATTAAAACCCATGCGACTCTCGAATGCTCCGTACACCCACTCCGCATACGACATGCGATGGAGGAAAGGAACACCCAGAGCCCCTCCCACCTGTTTATACACCTCTACGTTAAAGGGGCACTGAAGCAAGAAGTGGTCCATAGTTTCCACTTCACCCCCACACTCCGACCTCGGACAACCACGGTCATCCGCAGGACGGTACTTCAGGTTACCCCTCACGTAGAGCCTGCCATGGAAGGCGAGCCAGGCCTGGTCCCGCAACTTCAGGGGGATCCGCTCCAGATTTATCAACTGCAAACCCTCCCTCATAACGTGGCCCGGGCAATCTCTCAAGGCCAGCGGCGCATGGAAAGCAGATGCCACAATCCTCTCACCCAGGAGCCTCCTGGGGAGGGACCGGACCTCCTCCGCAGTCACATGCCACCGCCGGAGTAACTTCAGGCACGGGGCCACATAAGCCGGGAGCTTACCATGCTTGACCCGCAGGCTTCTCACTGGCCCGCCACTCTCCCAACTGTGCAGAAAGGGTCCAAACCAGATCCGGAAAAGTCCTACCCATGCAGGCGGTCTCTCTGCCAGCATGTTACCAAAGTTATGTTTCAAGAACATCAGAGAGAAAAAGACCACTGGGTTGACCATACCTAGGCCACCCTCCCGCCTGGATGAGTAAGTCACGTCCCTCTTGACGAGGTTCAGCCGATTCCCCCATAACATCTGGAAGAAACAGCTATAGATCCTCGTATAGAGTGATTCTGGCAAGAGGCAAACGAAGCTGACGTACAAAAGGACTGGGAGCAGGAAAGTCTTGATCAAATCAACCCTTTCCCTCAAGGAGAGCCGCCACCCCTTCCAGCATCTCACTTTGACCTTGGCATCCGACAGCTTGGATTCCCAATTTTGCTTGCTGTAATCAGCAGAGCCAAAATTGATGCCCAACACTTTGATGTTCGGCTGAGGCACCGGGAAGGTGTCCGGGAGTGAGAAGCTCTCACCCTCCCTACCCATCCAGAGAACTTCACATTTGTCCTGATTGACCTTGGAACCTGATGCCTCGGCATACTGATCCATTACTGAAACCACCTCCTGCGCCTCCTCCGGTCCAGAAATGAAAACAGAAACGTCATCAGCATAAGCCACAACTCTCAAAGGCGGATCTCCAGTGGCAACCACCAGCACCCCACTCACCGCCCTGCCATCTAGCCTCCTGACGAAGGGGTCGATGGCAAAGGCATAGAGCAAGGGACTCAGCGGGCACCCCTGGCGCACCCCAGATCCAACCTCAAAGGGCTGCCCAACCCAACCATTCACCAACATGAAGCTCTCCGCCCCTTGATACAATGTCTTCAACCAGCCGATGAACCTCCCCTCCAAACAATACCGGTCCAGGAGATGCCAGAGGTACTTGTGATCAACTCGATCAAAGGCCTTTGCCTGATCCACCGCCAGCAAGTACTTTCCCCATCCTTCAGCCTTACATCGCTCCAGAGCCTCCCGGACAGCTAACACCGCTGTAAAGGTACTCCTGCCCTGGACCGAGCAATGCTGCCGACGAGAAAGCAAACTGTCTGCCACTGACGACAAGCGCCAGAACAAGATCTTCGCCAGAACCTTTCTATCGACATTGAGGAGGCTGATGGGGCGCCAGTTCTCAATAGCCGAAGGATCTTTACCCTTTGACAGGAGAATAACTGCAGACTGTCTCATGGAAGGAGGGAGAGATCCCTCATCCAGACAGCTGTTATACACTTCCGCGAGACGAGGTGCCAGGCGGGATTTAAAAGCCTTAAAAAATTCGGCAGTCAGACCGTCTGGCCCAGGAGTCTTTTTAATGGCCAGACTATCAATCGCTCTGGACACCTCTTCTGCAGTAATCTCCCCAGTCAAACTCGCCAGAGGGACATCACTGTCCAGACCAGGCGTGGATTCCAAAAAGCTCGACATCCCTGTCCGGTCAAGGTGTTTCTCACTCAGTAAATCCGCATAAAAGGACCTGGAGACCTCCAGAATCCCTGACCTGGATTTAGTCAGGGACCCTGTACTATCCCTCAGAGCAGAGATTGTCTTAACTGCTGCACTCTGTTTGCAATTCTGGAAAGGGTCAGGCGAGTGGTATTTCCCATAATCCCTCTCCAGAACCAAAGAGGCACGCCGATCATACTGGAGTTCCCTAAGGAGAAGCTTCACCTCCGAGATTGCCCCCGAATCTCCACCGCTAGAAACAAGGCGGTCGAGCTTCCTCCGCAACCGCTGGTAGGCGTTATACTGTTTAAACTGCCGTCTCTTACCAACGGCCTTGAAAAACCTGCTAATCCGCACTTTGGTGAGCTCCCACCACTCAGACTTACTGCCGCAGAAATCCAGCACCGTCTCCTGCGCCTGAAAGAACTCCTCGAAAGATCGTCTCACCTCCTCGTCCTCCAGCAGAGATGAATTCATCCTCCAGATGCCCTTTCCTCTCAGCGGCGTGTCTGAAATATTCAAGGTGACAGATAGCATAAGGTGATCGGAAAACTCCACCGCCTGACACTCAGGTGCCGAGAAGGCAGAGTTCTCCCTCAAAAAAAACCTGTCTATCCTACTCTGGCTATTACCTCTCCTAAAGGTGAAACCCGTGCCGTCTGGGACACTTTGAATCCAAGCGTCAACCAGACCTGCCTCCCTGACTATAGCATTTAGAAAATTGCTATCATATCCCAGCCCGTCAGTGAAGCCTCTCCTGTCCTTGGGCCTAGTAATGGTGTTAAAATCACCTCCAAAGACTACCAGCCGGGATGTAAAGAGGTAAGGTTTAATCCTCGCAAAGAGGTTCTTCCTGTCCCACTTGGACTGTGGGCCATAGATATTAATGAGACGGAGCTCATGCCCCCTTACGAGAACATCCAGAATCAGACATCTTCCGATCTCTACCTCAATTATCCGCCGACACGTTACAATGCCGGTAAAAAGCACCGCAACTCCGCTGTAAAGCTCAGCCGCAAGAGACCAGTAGGAGGGCCCACGCCTCCACTCACGCTTGGCCAGATGGACATCAGCCAAGGTGGGCAACCTGGTCTCCTGCAAAAAGAAAATATCAGCTTCCATCCCACTGATCAAAAATAAGGCTGTTTCTCTAGCACTTACAGACTTCAGGCTGGCAACATTAATGGTTGCTACCTTTATCGGAGCGGGAACTGCCATTAAGATAATTGAGAGGGACGTTTCCTAATCCTCCTCTTGACTTTCTTGGCAGGGTCCCTCACTCTCTTAAGAGACCCCCCAGCATCCTCGTCCTCCATCGGGGAAGCGGGATCACCTGACCCCTCCTCCTCCCCCGACAAAGCCCCAAACCTATTCCCCAGGGCCACCTCCCCCGCCTCTAAAGAGGACACCGACCCTGCTGAGGACAAAACTGGCTTACTCCGCCTACCCACCAGGGACCACCCCTCCTCCACCTGAGCCCCTACTGGAGCAGAACCTTGGGACTCCCGGGACTCCCTACCGGGCCTCCTACTCCGCCGCAGCGGCAAGAGCAAGGGGGGAGCAGACACTGAGGGACTAGACCTAGCCTCAACCATCCCGGCCCCTTTAGCAGCCTCCCTCAGCTGTTTCTTAGTCCTGGGAGGAGGAACCGGCACACAAGAGTGTACAACAGGGGACTCCAAAGGGGTAGACGAAACAGGGGGGACAGAGAGAGGAGGGGCCACAGAAACCTCCCCTTCCCTCACAAGGGCCGCCACAGCAACCGAAGCCGCTCTCTCCAATGCCGCCTCCGCCTCTTCAGCATCTATCCGATCCAACTCTGCTTCAAGCTCCCCCACCGGAAGGTTGTGGAGGGCCTCCGGGGACTGGTTGTATGAATGCCCGAGCTCCCCGCAGAGATTGCATCGGACAACATTGCAGTCCCTGGCCAGGTGTCCTATTTCCTGACACAGGGAACATCTAATGATGGGGCAGGTGGCCGCAAAATGCCCCTTGCCCCCACACCGGTGGCAGACCCTCGGCTGACCCGCATAAAAAATTATCAGGCGGTCCTTCCCTAGAAAAGCGGAAGAGGGAATGTGCTGGAGCACATTTCCAACCACCTTTAAGCGGATGGTGGTCGTCCACCCACCTGTCCATATTCCCCTCTCATCCTTGATCTTCCCAAGGGGCCCCATCACATCCCCATATCTACTTAGCCAGACCACAATATCTGATGCTGGGATGGATTCATTTCTCACCAGCACCGTTATTTTTTTAATCAGGGACTGGCGAGAGACGAGCCTCGGGGTTAGGCCCACCCACCTAGGGCTGGTGACAAAGGTGGCCTCATACCTCTGCCAAAAGAGGTCCAACAATTCTGGCCGCATGAAGGACACGTCATATTCTCCAGTACCAACTGGAGCAATAAACGCAAAAATATCCGCAGCACGGAAGCCCATTTCTAATATGCGGTCTATGACCTCTCTCCTGCTAAGGGGGGGCCCTCCCCTGACCATTTCAGCTGAACAACATTTCGCCTTGCGGCGGAAGTGGGTAGGTTACCTGCCCTTGCCCGGGCCGATCCCACTGACCCCTGACCTCCCCTAACTGCAGCAGAGTAACTGAGCCCCGATCTAGCCCCAGGGGCACTCAACATCAAGGGGGCATGACCAGGGGAAGCCGCCACACCAGCAGCAGCAACTGAAAGGGCAGATGCTGATGAGCCATGACCTGGGGGAGCCCGGGGCTGGGGACCACCCATACCAGCAGGAGAATCCACCTGAGCCGGACCCGCAGGAGCCTGGACCTGAGAACCTGGAGCCCCCTGAGGAGAAACCGGGGGACCTGCTGGTTGCACACCAGAGGCCACCATGCCCCCCAAAGGGGCGGGGCCCAGTGGGACCACCACCGGAGGGGAAACACCCTTAGCCAGGACTGTAGGGCTAACCTGCACCTCAGACAATTTTGCAGGCATTATACCCGCTACCCCAGTGTCCAGAACCATCTCACCAACACAATCAGCAGAGTCCTTCTCCCCTTCCAGTGGCTCCCCTGCCTTTGCCAACACGTCCTTGGGGATGCGTTGCAGCATGACAAAGGCAGCATGCTCCTTCACCACCGGCTTAGCCGGCTTGCGGGGGATGACATCACTTTCAGCTTCTTCCTCAGAGTCCTCGGACGTAAACCTGAAGTCGGCTCCACGCAGCTCTGCAACCGCCTCTGCCAGGAACTGCAATCCGCCCACTATCTCCTCCTCCTCCACCTGGGTCCCCCAATCCAAAGGCAGCTGCCCAGGGGGGAGGGACTCTGATGATCCTGCCACCACGCTGTCTTCCATTTTAGACGCCATTTCCTCTGAGGGTGCTGTGGGCTCAACCTGCCCCTGCTCGCCTTCCACCAGCAAGTCCCCCGACAATTCCTCCACCGAAGAGGCCTCTTCCACCGGACCCTGCATCGCCGCAACACTGCGGCTTCTTGCAGCCTTAAATCTCGCTTCATTCAGATACTTCTCGCTTAGGACGCCGCTCTGGCGCTGCAGCGCCGCCACATACCTCCCCTGCTGTGACTCACGAAGTTCCAGCGCCTCCAGGTCCGGTTTCATGGCCTGCCGCTTAGTAGACCATACACGGTCGTAGGATGACCGGAACTTCTTTAGCTCCAGAGTCAGCTTCTGGAGCTTGGCTTCCTCCTTGTCTATTACCTGGCCCGAGCGGCCACACGGTCCCGGTAGGCAGAATAAACTTCCCCCTTCCTAGGGGCCATTCCCAGGTCCTCTACTGGTGGAAAAGAGAGGCCGGTACTAGGCCCCTCCAGGGCCTTCTCCCCGCTGGACCCAGGCCCAGGATCCGCCATCCTGCCTGGGCTGGGCAGGGCACTTTAGCCCCAGGCTTCTCGGGCCTTTCTGGAGCTCAGCAGACAAGTGCAACACACCCTCTCTCAGGAATGAATTCACCAATAATGGTGGGACTCAGCTGCCTTGTGATCTGCAGTACCAGGGCTGGCCAGCGGGTGCTCCCAGCAATCAGAGACTCAACTTTGCAGCCAGCTAACACCTGGAACTGATTATGCTGGGGTATTTAAGGGATGGCCAGACCCACAGACTCTGCCTTGGTGTTGTGTTTGTCCTGGGCCCTGTACCTGTCCTGCATCCTGTTTCTGTTCCTTTGCTGACCCTGCCTGATCTGAACTGCTGCTGACTTCTCCTGCTCTGATCCCGGCTCGCTCCTGACCATCCCTCTGCCTGACCCTCTGTACCTCGCTGCTTGCTACCTGTTCTGATCCCTGGCTTGTGACCCTGACCATCCCTCTGCCTGACCCTCTGTACTACGCAGCTTGCTACCTGCTGAACCTGGCCTGTGACCCCGACCAATCTCCGCTTGCTCCCCCTGTACCTACCTGCCCAATTGATATTGACCCGGCCTGCCTGACGACGCTTGCTTGTATGTACTGTTATCTGTGGGTGGTTGGTTGGGTTTGTTTGCACTGTATTATGTTTAGTATTGCACTGCGTTTATGTTTGTATTGTTAGTGTTAATAAATTGTTTATCACATATCTGAAGTCTGCGTTTCCCTGCGTCAGTCACACACCTCTGGTCATACCTGGGAGCCCTGACATTACACCAAGGCCAATCCTGACCAGAAGTGGCTGCACAGGGAAGCCATCTTGGCTTGTTGCTGGGAAGGATGGATCTGGATGAGGTTGTGTATTTATATCTGCTAGTGTTTGATGACAGGGAGTATGCTTATCAAACTCTGAAGGAGTATCCCCGGGATGAACTGCTAGAATGTATACGGCTCGCTCATGTTCTAGTAGATCAGGGCACAGAGTTCTCTGAGGTGCAGCCTTTGATTGAGGTTTGTGCAGAGTTGGTTTCATCTGGTACCCCCGAATGCAGGGATGAATTTTTGCCACCATTTAGTGCAGACCAGGTAGAGTCCCTGGTGTGGTTATTAGAGCATGATGTGGGTTACTTTCTGGAGCGTTATTCCACATGTTCACCACAGACACTAAGAGATTGTATAAACGCAGTGCAGTATTTGACCAGACAGGCTTTGTGTAAGCTCAGCTTTGTTCAACCCATACTGCAGACATGGACAGACTTGTTGCACCCAGCCTCAGTCAGCTTACAAAAACCCAGTCCTGCTTCTAACTCTACTCCTGTATTCCCACCAGCTCCTCCAGTTACAGCCCAGTATACTTGGCTATCTACCGCATGTCAGTATCCTGTTCCCACTCGCTGCACCTATCCTGCCTTTAACCCTGTAAGAAAGCCCTCTGTAGCAACTGCTCCCTCTCCTGTTCCATCCTCCAGTTCTTCTCTGTCTCCAGCTGCTCCATTCGTTTGCAGACCTGCGTTTACTTGCAGTGCTCCAGTAGTTAAAACCAGAAAAAAGCGAAAATTCTTTCCAACCAATACCATCCTGCCAGTATCCAAACCGGTGAACCTGCCTTCCGTGGTTCAGCCTGAAGCCTGTACTCAGCCTGATGCATGTACGCAGCCTGATGCCTCTACTCGGCCTGATGCCTCTACTCGGCCTGATGCCTCTACTCGGCCTGATGCCTGTACTCGGCCTGATGCCTGTACTCGGCCTGATGCCTGTACTCGGCCTGATGCCTGTACGCGGCCTGATGCCTCTACTCGGCCTGATGCCTCTACTCGGCCTGATGCCTCTACTCGGCCTGATGCCTGTACTCGGCCTGATGCCTGTACGCGGCGATGCCTGTACTCGGCCTGATGCCTGTACTCGGCCTGATGCCTCTACTCGGCCTGATGCCTCTACTCGGCCTGATGCCTGTACGCGGCCTGATGCCTGTACGCGGCCTGATGCCTCTACTCGGCCTGATGCCTCTCTTCAGCCTGAAGCCTCTACTCGGCCTGATGCCTCTCTTCAGCCTGAAGCCTCTACTCGGCCTGAAGCCTCTACTCGGCCTGAAGCCTCTACTCGGCCTGAAGCCTCTACTCGGCCTGAAGCCTCTACTCAGCTGGACGCCGGCATTCAGCCTGATGCCTCTACCCAGCATGATGAACTGATCCAGCCTGACGATCCTATTAGGCCAGTTGACTCGATGCCCGCTGTTCATCCAGATGATCCGGTACCTGATCCGGTGCCCGCTGTCGTGCCAATTGACTCAGAGCCCGCTGTCGTACCTGGTGACTCGGTGCCCACTGCCTTGCCAGATGACGCGGTGCCCGCTGGCGAGCCAAATGACCTGATGCCTGGTGACCCAGGGCCCGCTGGCCCGCTGTCATACCTGGTGACCCGATGCCCGCTGTCGAGCCAGACGATCCAATGCCTGGTGACCCGGTGCCCACTGCCTTGCCAGATGACGCGGTGCCCGCTGGCAAGCCAAATGACCTGATGCCTGGTGACCCAGTGCCCGCTGTCATACCTGGTGACCCGATGCCTGCTGTCGAGCCAGACAATCCGGTACCTGATGACCCGGTGCCCACTGTCGTGCCTGTTGACTCGGAGCCCACTGCCTTGCCAGATGACGCGGTGCCCGCTGTCGAGCCAAATGACCTGATGCCTGGTGACCCGATGCCCGCTGTCCAGCCAGACGATTCAATGTCTGCCCTAGTGCCCGCGGTCATGCCAGTTGACTCGGAGCCCACTGCCTTGCCAGCTGACGCGGTGCTCGCTGTCGAGCCAAATGACTTGATGCCTGGTGACCCGATGCCCGCTGTCCAGTCAGACGATCCAATGTCTGACCCAGTGCCCGCGGTCATACCAGTTGACTCGGAGCCCACTGCCTTGCCAGATGACGCGGTGCCCGCGGTCGAGCCAAATGACCTGATGCCTGGTGACCCGATGCCCGCTGTCCAGCCAGACGATCCAATGTCTGACCCAGTGCCAGCGGTCATGCCAGTTGACTCAGAGCCCACTGTCGTGCCTGGTGACTCGGCGCCCGCCGCTCCGCCTGAGGGCCTGAGACCTGTCGCTCCACCTGGGGGTCCGGCGCCCGCCGCTCCGCCTGAGGGCCCGAGACCTGTCGCTCCACCTGGGGGTCCGGCGCCCGCCGCTCCGCCTGAGGGCCCGAGACCTGTCGCTCCACCTGGGGGTCCGGCGCCCGCCGCTCCGCCTGAGGGTCCGGCGCCCGCCGCTCTGCCTGAGGGCCCGAGACCTGTCGCTCCACCTGGGGGTCCGGCGCCCGCCGCTCCGCCTGAGGGCCTAAGACCTGTCGCTCCACCTGGGGTCCGGCGCCCGCCGCTCCGCCTGAGGGCCCGAGACCTGTCGCTCCACCTGGGGGTCCGGCGCCCGCCGCTCCGCCTGAGGGCCCGAGACCTGTCGCTCCACCTGGGGGTCCGGCGCCCGCCGCTCCGCCTGAGGGCCTGAGACCTGTCGCTCCACCTGGGGTCCGGCGCCCGCCGCTCCGCCTGAGGGCCCGAGACCTGTCGCTCCACCTGGGGGTCCGGCGCCCGCCGCTCCGCCTGAGGGCCCGAGACCTGTCGCTCCGCCTGGGGGCCCAAGACCTGTCGCTCCACCTGGGGGTCCGGCGCCCGCCGCTCCGCCTGAGGGCCCGAGACCTGTCGCTCCACCTGGGGTCCGGCGCCCGCCGCTCCGCCTGAGGGCCCGAGACCTGTCGCTCCACCTGGGGGTCCGGCGCCCGCCGCTCCGCCTGAGGGCCCGAGACCTGTCGCTCTACCTGGGGGTCCGGCGCCCGCCGCTCCGTCTGAGGGCCTGAGACCTGTCGCTCCACCTGGGGTCCGGCGCCCGCCGCTCCGCCTGAGGGCCCGAGACCTGTCGCTCCACCTGGGGGTCCGGCGCCTGTCGCTCCACCTGGGGTCCGGCGCCCGCCGCTCCGCCTGAGGGCCCGAGACCTGTCGCTCCACCTGGGGGTCCGGCGCCCGCCGCTCCGCCTGAGGGCCCGAGACCTGTCGCTCCACCTGGGGTCCGGCGCCCGCCGCTCCGCCTGAGGGCCCGAGACCTGTCGCTCCACCTGGGGTCCGGCGCCCGCCGCTCCGCCTGAGGGCCCGAGACCTGTCGCTCCACCTGGGGGTCCGGCGCCCGCCGCTCCGCCTGAGGGCCCGAGACCTGTCGCTCCACCTGGGGGTCCGGCGCCCGCCGCTCCGCCTGAGGGCCCGAGACCTGTCGCTCCACCTGGGGGTCCGGCGCCCGCCGCTCCGCCTGAGGGCCCGAGACCTGTCGCTCCGCCTGAGGGCCCGAGACCTGTCGCTCTACCCGGGGGTCCGGCGCCCGCCGCTCCGCCTGAGGGCCCGAGACCTGTCACTCCGCCTGGGGGTCCGGCGCCTGTCGCTCCGCCTGGGGGCCCGATGCCTGTCGCCCCGCCTGGGGGCCCGATGCCTGTCGCCCCGCCTGGGGGCCCGATGCCTGTCGCCCCGCCTGGGGGCCCGATGCCTGTTGCCCCGCCCGGGGGCCCGATGCCTGTTGCCCCGCCCGGGGGCCAGATGCCCGTCGCCCCTCCTGGGGGCCCGACGCCCGTCGCCCCGCCCGGGGGCCCGACGCCCGTCGCCCCGCCCGGGGGCCCGACGCCCGTCGCCCCGCCCGGGGGCCCGACGCCCGTCGCCCCGCCTGGTGGCCCGGTGCCTGCTGCTCCGCCTGGTGGCCCGGTGCCTGCTGCTCCGCCTGGTGGCCCGCTGCCTGCTGCTTCGCCTGGTAATCCGATGTGCCTCTGCCCGGAGTCCAGCCCGATGTGCCTCTGCACGGAGTCCAGCCCGATGTGCCTCTGCCCGGAGTCCTGCCCGGTGTGCCGCTGCCCGGAGTCCTGCCCGGTGTGCCAGTCTTTGATATCCCGCCAGTTACCAGACCCGGGCGGTGGAACATTTTGCCCAGCTAGGACTGTTTGGAGCATCCTGAGGCCGCTCCTTGAGGGGGGGGTACTGTCAGGAATGGACTGGCCAGCAATAGTGGGACTCAGCTGCCTTATGAGCTGCAGTACCAGGGCTGGCCAGCGGGTGCTCCCAGCAATCAGAGACTCAACTTTGCAGCCAGCTAACACCTGGAACTGATTATGCTGGGGTATTTAAGGGATGGCCAGACCCACAGACTCTGCCTTGGTGTTGTGTTTGTCCTGGGCCCTGTATCTGTCCTGCATCCTGTTTCTGTTCCTTTGCTGACCCTGCCTGATCTGAACTGCTGCTGACTTCTCCTGCTCTGATCCCGGCTCGCTCCTGACCATCCCTCTGCCTGACCCTCTGTACCTCGCTGCTTGCTACCTGTTCTGATCCCTGGCTTGTGACCCTGACCATCCCTCTGCCTGACCCTCTGTACTACGCTGCTTGCTACCTGCTGAACCTGGCCTGTGACCCCGACCATTCTCCGCTTGCTCCCCCTGTACCTACCTGCCCAATTGATATTGACCCGGCCTGCCTGACGACGCTTGCTTGTATGTACTGTTATCTGTGGGTGGTTGGTTGGGTTTGTTTGCACTGTATTATGTTTAGTATTGCACTGCGTTTATGTTTGTATTGTTAGTGTTAATAAATTGTTTATCACATATCTGAAGTCTGCGTTTCCCTGCATCAGTCACACACCTCTGGATATACCTGGGAGCCCTGACAGGTGGCAACCTATCATGGTACCACGCTTGAATTCACTGAGCTCCTGAGAGCGACCAATTCTTTCGTTTATAGAAGCAAAAAGCATGCCTATGTGCAGTCAGCATGCCTATGTGCTTGATTTTATACACGTGTGGCCATGGAGGTGATTGGATCACCTGAATCCACCCCTCCAAATTGGATTCAGATGTTCTAGTCACCTCCATGGCCACTTTTGGCAATATAGTGTATATCACATTTCCCAGCACTCATACCAGCAAAGCAGCAGCCCCAAACAGAATTTGCATACATTTTCAAAAATATTTGGAAGCCAAACTGCCCCATCAAGGCTCCCCTGTGATGTGTGGTCCCTAGTGCTAATCTAGTCTATGGTGGCCCTCAAAAAAATTAATTTATATGTGATCGTACTGTTGCAAGATTTACTGTCCAGGAGAAAAATACAATTGGAAGATCGAAAAGTATGTTTGATGTGTCATACACTTAATGAATCGCTCAGTCTAGCTACTTTCCAGAATTATTTCAATAATTCATGTCTTTTCAATAATTCATAGATTTGATCATATTATCTGATACTGTGAAGAATTGTTCAATCAGATTTTTATGTGGTGTGGCCACCATAATGGTGCTTCCATCCTGAGATCTATATATTTATATTGCCCTTCCTCTTCAATGTGGCAGTGGTGAGCAGTCCTTCCTCATGGACTGAGCAGTGCCCCAGGCTCTCTAGTGTGAGTGCGCACCCAGGGTGGATTGGATGACACCGAATATCATTCAACCCAGAAGATGAGTGATGCTGTACATCAGAGCAGTGTGTCTGCAGCGAACAGTGCTGAACATACAGTGAATATTGCAGGTAAGGTGGCTGTTTTTTTTTTTTTAATTTTGTTTTGTTTTTTCTTAAGGTGTAAAGCAGCATTAAATAATTGAACATAGTGATATATTTTAGATTTTACTAAAATAATCACATTATGAAAGGGGTGGGGCTTTAAAAAAAATGACATAATTCTTGTGTGCTGAGGACAGCTTGATGTCTATGTACAGCTCTGGGTACCTATGCATACCTGGGATGTGTACTCTTATATGTACTATGTATAAAGTACTAAAAAAAAAAAAAAAAGGGGGGGGTTGATCTCTTTTGTACTGAAAACTAGGATGAATTGAACTGAGGGCAATAGGGATCAATTTTTAAGAAGTGCAGCAGTTAGCCACATCTACCCTAGGCTACCTTACCATGCTGGAGATGTTCCAATGAACCTGGAAACTGCTTACACATTTGATGTAGTTGTCGCTTAATGTTCATTTTTTGGAAAATAAATTTGTCTATAAAACAATGTGTATTTCAGATGTCAAGACCTCTCCTCAGGTGGGCATTCTGTCAGTGGTACCTGAGTCCATCTTCAAAGCCAAGAAGAGCATTCCGAGACATTGCTTGTTAGCAGCATAGGCTTCAATCTACTGGCATTGGAAATCTCCCCTATCCTCTTATATTGTGGAATGGGCACAGATCTTAAATATTATATCTAGGGAGACTGGTAAGGAGTAGCCTGCCAAGCCTGAACTTGCTGGGTAGCATATAGAACAGTGTTTCAAGGAACCCTAGGGTTCCTCTAGAGGTTGCTATAGGTTACTTGAACAATAAAGCAATTTCTGCCTCTCATATAAGTTTCCCCCAACACCATTGATCTTTTTAGCTATCTGTAAGGGGGGAATTCTTCCCAATGACCAAATGTGTAAGGAGCATTCTTCAACTGACCATCACACTAATGTATCATGAGCTGTAGTCATTTTTAGCAGGGGTTCCTTAAGACTGGAAAGCTATTTCAAGTGTTCCTCAGTGTTGAATAGGGTGAGAGGCTGCAAGGCCAACAAAAGTACTCTCACTCCCTTATATAGAAAAGGCACTTTCACCTAGTTCCCTGTGCCTCAAACATCTTAGTAGAGACCTTACCAAAAAACATAATCAAGTTCTTTCTGCAAATACTTGATATATTGAGGGTTGACCATTGCCCCATCATTACCCCTGTAAACTAGGGGGCGCTAGATCCTGATTGTCAGAGAGGAGGGCTGAGTAGCAGCCTGGATGTGATAGGTTAAATTTGGGTCAGGCCCGAGAGGCTCTGCAGGCCAGCCCCTCTGGAGTTTCCCCCTGCTATACAGCTTTGGAAGAAGGTCTAGAGGCAGTGGGTGGATCTGAGGAGAAGCTGGCTTGTACTCTTGAAGGATCTTGGTCAATCCCCAATAGTAGGCTTGGCAAGGGGCTGGGACAACCCTTAAGGGTAAAGGGTAAGGGAGCCTGCTCAGAAGCAGGAGAGGGAGGAGGAATGAGATGGAAGAATGAGGTTGAGGTCCAGGAGCCTGGGAGGGAGCCCAGGCTGGAAGCGACTCACGTCCAGGAGTGGTGCTGGAAAGGAGGAAAGTTGTGGACTTCACTGGCCCCTTGAGAGAGGACCAGTTGGCAGCAGGGAAGGAGCTGCCCAGTTTAATAGCCTGGTAGCAGCCACCAACCCAACAGCAGCAAAGGAGAAGGACTACACCCCCTGGGCCAGAAAGGGGAAAGAGCATTTGAGTGGGAAACCTAACTCACTCTACAGCTGGGACTATTGCCCTGCTAGTAGTAACTACTGGATCCCCTGTCCACGGATTCCTTCATACAGCTGAATTTAGGAGCATCTGGGGTTATTATTATTATTATACAGTATTTATATAGCGCCAAAGGGATTGCTCAGTGCTGTACAATAGCAGGGGGACAATACATGAGACAAGACAGAAACAATATAATACACAAGGGGTTCGAGGGCCCTGCTCTTCCGAGCTTACAATCTAGGAGGGAGGGGAAAGTGGCACAGGAGGAAATGGCTGTGGGGAATGAAGTGGTGGGAGGAGTGGAGGAGGTCAGCTGTTAGGTGAGGGTAGGGTAGGCTTCCCTGAAGAGGTGGGTCTCCAGGGTGCGCCTGAAGGTGATGAGGGTAGGTGACAGTCTGATGGATTGGGGTAGGGAATTCGAGGATGGGGCAAGTCCTGGAAAAATCCTGCAATCTAGCGTGGGAGGAGGAGACCAGGGAGCTAGAAAGTAGGAGGTCCTGTGAGGAGCGAAGGGCACGGGTAGGGTAGTATTTTGGTATCAGGTCAGTTATGTAGTTTGGGGCGGCGTTGTGAATGACTTTGTAGGTCAGGGTTAGCAGTTTGAATTTGATGCGCTGGGCAATCGGGAGCCAGTGAAGGGATTGGCAGAGGGGGTGGCGGATGTGGAGCAGTTGGTGAGTTGGATGAGTCTAGCCGCTGAGTTTAGGATTGACTGGAGTGGGGATAGAGTTTGTTTGGGTAGGCCAGTGAGAAGGGAGTTGCAGTAGTCTAGGCGTGAGATGATGAGGGAGTGTACAAGTTGTTTGGTAGTGTCTGGGGTGAGGAATGTGCGTATCTTGGAGATGTTGCGGAGGTGGAGCCTGCATGATCTTGAAAGCAATTGGACCTGGGGCAGGAAGGAGAGGTGTGAGTCCAGGGTGACACCCAGGACTTTGGCATGTGGGTGGGAGCGATGGTGGCGTTGTTAGTAGTGATAGAGAGGATGGGGGGGGGGTGCGGGGTGGGGGGAAGACCAGGAGCTCTGTTTTGGACAGGTTAAGTTTGAGAAAATGGAGCGACATCCAGTCTGATATGTCGTTCAGGAGGTGGGCGATGCGGGCGGAGAGTGAGGGGGTGAGGTGGGGGGTGGAGAGGTAAATTTGTGTGTCGTCGGCATAGAGGTGGTAATTGAAGCTGTGGGAGTGTATTAGTTTGCCAAGGGAGGAGTTGTAGATGGAGAAGAGGAGGGGTCCGAGGACAGAGCCTTGGGGGACTCCGACAGAGAGGGGGTGGGAGGTGGCAGTGTTATAGGTGACACTGAAGGAGCGTTGGGAAAGGTTGCCATTCCATTGGGCATCCCATATACCCCTTACCCTATCAAAGTTCTAATCCCCTAATAAAACTTCAAAACAAAGCTCAAGGACTGGTTTCTGTCTTCTGGTGTAAGTCTGAATGGAACATGCATGTTGCCTAGCTGTACTATAGGGAGATCCAATTCTCTAGCAACTCCTAAGGGGGTAGTGCTACACACCTCTTGCAACCATATCTGATTCCCTCCTCTTCCCTTCCTTACACTTTTCCCTGTTTTGACCCCTTTTAATGTTTTACGTTTTTTTTTTAGTGTTTTGCTCTGTAAATACTTAAACATAAAACTGAATAAAGAAATATTGAACTGAAGAGTGCAGAGGAAAATGCCAGACTCCATTTATTACAGCAGGAGGAGTGAGTATCTAGGTAATGGATAATTTATGATAATTTGCTGCCCAAAGTCGTCTTTCAGTGTCTGTACAGCTATTTGTAATTGTACCACTAGGCTGGCTTCATACATGATGTAACTTGTTTGTTTGCTAATGCCTTAATAGTCCCAGTTCCCTCTGCCCCCCTCTTATCTTCAGTCTGGAGAAGAATGAATACCATGTACAGTGTGTGGAGTGTTTAATCCCAGGTTATGGAATCCTGACCAGCACTGATATTTTGTCTGAAACCACATGGGAATGTGTGAACGCAGTTCAGGCCCGCTAAGTACATAATGATTAGTAACCTGATCCATGTTCTATTATATAATACATTTCCTTTCTCCTTGTAAATGAACGATCATTATGGGCAACAACGATTCTTACAAGGTATGAGAGGCTCCACAGTTTGTAGTTACCGAGTGCTTCTGCAATCCATTTAAGTCAACGGAAATTGTAGAAAAATTATCTCTTGGGATATTTGGGGGAATTCAGCTCAGCGGGAGTAGCAAATTTGGGGAGTCAGGGCTTGTTGGACAACTTTTATTAAACAATAACATAAGTCCTTACTTCAGGTTTCCATCATCAAAAAAAGTGACCTAAAATAATGTCACCTGGTGCCGCTACTCACTGGTCCCTCAGCCTATCTTACCCAGTTCTCTTGGCTCTCCTAGCTCACTCAGCCTGTAATTACAGCATCCTGCTACATAGGCCTGCTCCCTGGCCTCTCAATAGGGGTCTTCTAGCACTCCAGGTTCTCCCCATCCTCTGAGACCTCAAGATTCCCACAGTCCCCATAACTTAAATAGTTGTTCTTGCTTTCCCAGTGTCCTGGACTTACTTAGCCGCCTCGGCCCTCTCCTTCCTATGGGTAAAGAATCTCTTCTGTAGCATGGATTGCTGTCTCTCAAGTGGACCACTTCTCCTAACGTGACCCACACCTGATGGAAGTACGCTTGTCTCCTGGATGGAGCATGCATCTGTCTCCTGAAGGGAACACAGAGCTATGCCCAAGTCCTTCATCATAAGGGCTGTGTGCACCTGCACTCACAGCCTGGCTGCCTCCTGCAAGACCTGGACATTGGGTGGGAGACTTCTTCCTTCCCAAAACTCTCTGAAAAGCCAAACTCCAGAACCCAATTCAGGAATACCAAAATCTGGAGAAAACCAAAGAATGTTTTCTCCACTCATATTTTATATTCCAGAGCCCAGCATTTTGCGAAAATCTCAATTTCTTTATCTCAATCTTTTTATCTATCGATCTATCTATCTATCTATCTATCTATCTATCTATCTATCTATCTATCTATCTATCTATCTATCTATCTATCTATCTATCTATCTATCTATCTATCTATCTATCTATCTATCTATCTATCTATCTATCTATCTATCTATCTATCTATCTATCTATCTATCTATCTATCTATCTATCTATCTATCTATCTATCTATCTATCTATCTATCTATCTATCTATCTATCTATCTATCTATCTATCTATCTATCTATCTATCTATCTATCTACAGTTGTGTTCAAAATAATAGCAGTGTGTTGAAAAAAGTGAATAAAGCTCAAAATCGTTCTAATAGCTTTTATTTCCATACACACAAATGCATTGGGAACACTACACATTCTATTCCAAATCAAAACATGAAGAAAAATAGATCAAATTTGTGTTCCTCTAAAAAAAATTGAAGAAAAGTGAATATTAGACTGTTCAAAAAAATCGCAGTGTTTGTGTTCTTCTTTACAAACTCAAACATTCACTATAAAAACTGAAAAATGTTTGAAGATTTTGTTTTCCTTTGAATCACTTAATGAATATTTGGTTGTAGTCGCACTGTTTCTGAGAACTGCTGTACATCTGTGTTGCATGGAGTCACCCAACGTCTGGCACCTGTGAACAGGTATTCCAGCCCAGGATGATTGGACTACATTCCACAGTTCTTCTCTATTTCTTGGTTTTGCCTCAGAAACTGCATTTTTGATGTCACCCCACAAGTTTTCTATTGGATTAAGATCCGGGGATTGGGCTGGCCACTCCATAACGTCAATCTTGTTGGTCTAGAACCAAGATGTTGCACGTTTACTGGTGTGTTTGGGGTCGTTGTCTTGTTGGAACACCCATTTCAAGGGCATTTCCTCTTCAGCATAAGGCAGCATGACTTCTTCAAGTATTCTGATGTATTCAAACTGATCCATGATCCCTGGTATGCGATAAATAGGCCCAACACCGTAGTATGAGAAACATCCCCATATCATGATGCTTGCACCACCATGCTTCACTGTCTTCATGGTGTACTGTGGCTTGAATTCAGTGTTTGGGGGTCGTCTGACAAACTGTCTCCGGCCACTAGACCCAAAAAGAACAATCTTACTTTCATCAGTCCACAAAATGTTGCGCCATTTCTCTTTAGGCCAGTCAATGTGCTCTTTGGCAAATTGTAACCTCTTCAGCACATGTCTTTTTTTCAACAGTGGGACTTTGCGGGGGCTTCTTGCAGATAGCTTGGCTTCACATAGGCGTCTTCTAATTGTAACAGTCCTCACAGGGAACTTTACACCTTCTTTGATCTTCCTGGAACTGATTGTTGGCTGAGTCCTTGCCCTTTGGCTATTCTTCTATCCATTCGAATGGTAGTTTTTCGCTTTCTTCCATGTCTTTCAGGTTTTGGTTGCCATTTTAAAGCATTTGCGATCATTTTAGCTGAGCAGCCTATCATTTTCTGCACTTCTTTATATGTTTTCCTCTCTCCAATCAACTTTTTAATCAAGGTACACTGTTCTTCTGAACAATGTCTGGAACGACCCATTTTCCTCAGAATTTCAGAGAGAAATGGACTGTAACCAGCATGTACAACATTTGCTGCCTTCCTTCCTTAAATAAGGGCAATAATTGCCACCTGTTTTTCAAAGAATGAATGACTTCACTAATAGAACTCTACACTGCTATTATTTTGAACATGCCCATTTCAATGAGTGATTCAATTACACAGAATCGGCAGCATGCATGTCATGACTGTTGGGTCTGTTGGATTTCTATTACTCTACTACACCTGATAGTAAATTATTTGCCATGTAGAAATATGACTTCTACCAAAAACAGTGATTGATCCGGTTAGTGATGTCTGACTGCTTATTTTGAACACAACTGTATCTATCTATCTATCTATCTCGATCTCTGTTAATCTTGATCTCTTTCTACCTCTCTTGATTTTAATTACCAATTTCTCTTCTTTTCTCAACCTCTTTCTTTCTCGCTCTGTCTTCCCAGTCTGTACAGGTTCAGGATCTGTCTGCGTTGGGGTCTTGTAGCATCTCCAGGTATGGGGCAAGTTTGTGGACCCCAATCCATTAATACCAAATATTTAAGGACAGTCTTCTCCTCTATAATTTTTCTTCATATGGTGACTTGAATAGTGCTTGATCTCCACCTAAAGTAAAAAATGCACACTCACCAGACACAGTTGCTGTCTAAATAAATAGAACAGCAAACAACGCTTTGCTAGACAATAAAGCTCTTCATCCTTTGGCACACCATGAAAAACCTACCCTACATGTTTTTATTTGATCCGAATAGGAATCAGACTTTAAAGTGTTACTAAACCCAGGACTTTGCATCCACTATATCTGGTCTTTGACAGTACACAGAACATGGAAATGCGATTATTTTAGTAAATTTAAACTGTTAAATACCTTTTCTCATCAGCAGTTAGAGCAGTCTTGTGACTGTCCAGCCGAGCACTAGCTAAAGCTTGTAAGAGGAGTTTTATTTCTGCTCTAGGAGGATGCAGGACCCCTGACCTCTGTCTGGACAGTGCTGATTGGCCCTGTGCTGATCACATGCGCTCTCCTGAGAAAAACAAAAACCTCTGTAGAAAAAACACACCAAACTGAGCATGTTCATGCCTATGGTTCAGTCTGGAGATAAGTGGTGGTCACTTGAAAAAGGGGTGGAACAGAGGAGAAAAGATCAAACAGCCTTGTTACACAATGCAGAGGATTAACCCCTTAGGTTCCACAGTGAGTATAACAAGCATGCTTTACTGCATATACAGACTGATTTTACTGTTGTGGGTTTAGTAACACTTTAACTCCCCAGTTTTAGCTCAAAACGGTTTGGGTCCACTGACCCTCTCATTTTTTTTACTTTTAAACCAACATTGGCTGTGTTGTCTAGATTGGTTGCATGGGGTGCGTTGTTCTGATTTCATCATCGGTTTTTTTTTTTTTTGGCAGACTAAGCTTCCTGAAATGAAAACTGGAGAATCATGTTAAACGAGTGACATGTGTGGACCTGTTTTTGTCTGAATCATTTCATATATTGGTTATTGTGTTACAATTCAGGAAAGCACAGTACACATCTGATCCCCCTGCAGCTGTGCAACAATAGAGCTCTGAATTTCCTAGGAGCCTGCTGAGACTTGTAGTGCCATTGTAGGTGGAAAGCAGCAAGTTACCACACCTTAGCGAGAGATACAGAAGGCCTTGGAAGACTCAGTCACTACTTGACCTGAGATAAGCATGCAGCCAGTGATGGACACCTGATATGCCCATGCTTCTTCCAGTTCAGGAACTCACCACATAGTCCGGGAGGATAAGACAGCACTTTAAAATGGATCTGTCATGAAAGAAAAATGGCTTACCGTGGCAGTGGTCATTGAATCAGACATGCAGGAAAGAAATCAAAGTCCCAGCGGTGGTGATGTTTACCACTAGGAGGCAGGGCAGTGGCACAGATTCTTCAGGTTGTATCTTCTCTTGCTGTAGAGTACAATAGGGGTGGTTGGGTCACAAGATGTGCAGATATCATTGGAAAGTATAACATTTTTAAATGAGTATTCACCAAATTATATGATGGCACTTTTTCTTTACGAACAGGTTCAGGTACTCCCACTCCAGGCCACCCTTGTCTCTGCCCCCTACCCATTTCCCAGAAAAGCCCCTTGGCTCCGCCCCTACCCATCTCTCAGCACCACCCACTATTAAATTCCTCAGAATCAACAATTCCCCAGCAGCAATAATAGAGCCCCCGCCAGCAGCCATGAATCCCCCAACACACACCTAAAATCCTCAGCAGTGTCAATATATCCCCAACAGCAACAATAAATCCCCCAGCAGTATCAAAATATCCCCAACGGCAACAATAAATCTCCCAGCAGTATCAATATATCCCAAGAAGCAACAATAAATCCCCCAGCAGTATCAATATATCCCAACCAGCAACAATGAATCCCCCAGCAGTATCAATATATCTCAACCATCAACAATGAATCCCCCAGCAGTATCAATATATCCCCAACAGCAACAACAAATACCCCAGAAGTATCAATAGAGCCCCCACAGCAACAATAAATACCCCAGAAGTATCAATATAGCCCCCACAGCAACAGTAAATCCCCCAGCATTATCAATATATCCAAAGCAGCAACAATAAATCCCCCAGCAGTATCAATATATCCCAAACAGCAACAATGAATCTCCCAGCAGTATCAATATATCCCAAACAGCAACAATGAATCTCCCAGCAGTATCAATATATCCCAAACAGCAACAATGAATCTCCCAGCAGTATCAATATATCCCAAACAGCAACAATGAATCCCCCAGCAGTATCAATATATCCCCGACAGAAAAAATGAATCCCCCAGCAGTATCAATATATCCCCGACAGCAACAATTAATCCCCCAGCAGTATCAATATATCCCCGACAGAAACAATGAATCCCCCAGCAGTATCAATATATCCCCGACAGCAACAATGAATCCCCCAGCAGTATCAATATATCCCCGACAGCAACAATGAATCCCCCAGCAGTATCAATTTATCCCCGCCAGCAACAATAAATCCCCCAGCGGTATCAATGCATCCCCAGCAACAACAATGAATCCCCCAGCAGTATCAATATATCCTCGACAGCAACAATAAATCCCCCAGCAGTATCAATATATCCCCGACAGCAACAATAAATCTCCCAGCATTATCAATGCATCCCCAGCAAAAACAATAAATCCCCCAGCAGTATCAATATATCCCCGACAGCAACAATAAATCTCCCAGCATTATCAATGCATCCCCAGCAAAAACAATAAATCCCCTAGCAGTATCAATATATCCCCGACAGAAACAATGAATCCCCCAGCAGTATCATTATATCCCCAACAGAAACAATAAATCCCCCAGCAGTTTCAATGCATCCCCAGCAACAACAATAAATCCCCTAGCAGCAACAGTTATCTGTGCTGCCTGCCACAGTAAATCCCCATTGACTGGAGGTCTGGAATAGGCAGAGCTTAACTGGGGGCAAACACTGCCAAGGATGCATTGCCCCCCTAGTCAGGACCTGTGACTGCCAGGAGGTGCTGATACTGCATACTGACATGTTCCCTGGCTTCAACCACTGTGTGTGCATTTAGTAGTGTGGTTTGAGTTGCTTGTTAAAAGGAACTTTACTACTCAGAGATCTCATTCTAAGTCAGCAACTTTGCTATCTAGTCATTTCATAGTAATCTGTCACAGATGCCTGAGTGCCACATGCATTCTTAATCATTATCTTTTTTTGGAGTAGCGGGAACGAACAATGAAACAGTTTTTTTTTTGGGGGGGGGTTTTGTGTGTGCCTTTTATTGAATGGTTTAGCTTCCATGAGTCTCTTAAGCTTGCCTGCAGTCCTGTCTTGCAGTGGATCAGGTCAGGTTCCCCATTTGTCATGTTTTTTTCGTGAAGGACAAGTACCAGCCCCACAGCCTGCATCTTTGAAAACAAGTCAGTGATGGCATTTTCCATAGTTTTATTATCATAGGTTTAGCTGAAGAATGTGTTGCATTGTGAAATGCCTGTCTGAAAAGCTTTTGAAAGAAGCAGTCGTATTCTGCTCCTAGGCTGTACACTAATTCCAAGGCAGGAAAGTTGAACCTATTAAAGATGTAGAACCAGGGGCGGACTGACAACTCATGGGGCCCCCGGGCAATAGGGGATCATGGGGCCCCTGTGTCCTTGCCCAAACTCAAAAAAGCCTATGAAAAAGGTATAAGGGGCATCTCATGGGGCCCCCTACTGACCCCGGGCCCTCGGGCAGTGCCTGAGTTTTCAAATAGTCAGTCCGCCCCTGTGTAGAACCCCCCCTAGTGTAGGATTTAGTTTTTGGCTCTTTCTGTAGCCAAGGGAGCAGTGATTGTTCAGGGTTTCACAGGCTGAGAGTTTAGTTGCTTTCCCCTGCCTCTGGAACAAGCATCCAGAACAGCCTTTCTCAACCAGGGTGCCCAGGCACACTGGGGTGCCTTGAGATTTCAAAAAGGGGTGCCTTGGCAAAATGTCTAAAAATTGGCCAGCGGGTGGAACAAGCCTGCCTTTTAGTTACACAAAGCCACAGGTTTTCATTTCGCACCATTACAACCTTCTAGCCGCCGGCGTTCTGACAACCAATTATGTCATCAGTTGATAAGAAGGATGGCAGCTGCCTACACAGCATCCTTGTTTGACCCTCCCCTGCCCCGCCTCCGTCAGTGCTGGGGTCACATCAGCTCAGTGATGGAATAAAACTGAGGAAGAGGAGAAACATAGGAATACTAGTCAGTACCAGTGTATTTGCTTTGGAAGGATAAATCACCTCTAACAATGGGTGTCCTACATGTGTGGAAGTTGCTGCGTTATATGAAACTATTAGAATAGCTTTTCACATTTTGGAATGGGGTGCCTTGGGACTGTCCATTTTTAAAGGGTGCCTTGACTGAAAAAAGGTTGAGAAACACTGTTCCAGAACATAGGGAAGGAGATGCAAATTACCAGCCTTAATATTTATTGTGCCCTAGCCAATGTCTGGAGAGGAGTGTCCAGAAGGTGGTTGAGGAAGGGACATAGTCTGTGGCCCTGGAGAGATTTCTCTTTCCTCGGCAAGGAGGGTTCCAAAGCCTCTGGAGCTGCAGAGGGGACATGTACTGTACACTGATCATCAGGGCACTGAGGATCAGTGCCCTGATGATCAGTGTAGCCCCATCAGTGTCACCTGTCAGTGTCCATCAATGCCACATATCAGTGCCTACCAGTGCACATCAATGCCACATATCAGTGCGCATCTGAGCTGCCTTTTGGTGCCGCCTATCAGTGCCCATCAGTGCCGCCTATCAGTGCCAGTCTGTGCTGCCGATCAGTGCCATATATGAGTACTGACTTTCAGTGCCCATCAGTGATGTCTGTGAATGCCCACCAGTGATGCCTGTCAATGCCCATCAGTGCCACCTACCAGTGCCTCCTCATCAGTGCCCATCACTGCAGCCTCATTAGCGCACATAAGTGAAGTAGAAAAATTACTAATTTACAAAATTTTATAACAGAAACAAAGTAAAAAAAAGGTCTTTCTTTTCAAAATTTTCAGTTGTTTTTGGCTTCTTTATCAAAAAATAAAAATCCCAGAGGTGATTAAATACCACCAAAATAAAGCTCTATCTGTCTCAAAAAAATGATAAAAATGTCATATGGGTACAGTGTTGCATGACCGAGCAATTGTCATTCAATGTGCAACAGCGATGAAAGCTGAAAATTGGCCTGGGCAGGAAGGGGGTAAAAGTGCCCTGTAGGCTAGTGGCTAAATAGCCTGGGGGCTGTGCATATACAGTACTGTAGATCAAAAAACAATTGTGCCTCCTGTGCAATAAAAATGAGACCATGTCTCTTTCCAATCCGGAAGTCATGCTATAGTTTAGTCTATAATCTGCAGAGTTGGCAGGATATTTAAATGCTCCTAAGTGGGGCTGTAGAGTCTCTTTCATACAAGGGATCAGTGCTTTTGCAGGCTCATGTTCAGGGCTGGTAAAGATGAAGGCAACCCTAAGGTTTTAGTTTGCATGTCATGCTGGTGGCTATAATTGAATGCCTCATGGGAATTTCAGCTATGTAGCAAGAAAACGTCTATAAGCTATGAAAGCTGCTGAGGCTTGATGGTGCACCAGATGGTAGCTGTGTTCAGAGTAGCCAGGAACAAATGCCCAGAATTCAACAAGTCTGAGTTCCAAGTATTTGTCTCTTGGCAAGTACTGCTCTAAAGGTTGGTACCACTTGGTCCACCTTTCAGTTTCTCATAGTTTTACAGGCTGTCACCATCACCAGTGGGCTGGACGGCGCTCCCAGGTCATCATGTACAATGCAGGACCAGTGACTGCCTCTTTGGAATGGGATGTGGCTGCTCATCCTGCATTGTACACGATGGGGGGCAGCCGCAAGACCGATTGAAAGTAGGACTACAGTTTGGGGCAGGGGCGGACTGACAACTCATGGGGCCCCCGGGCAATAGGAGATCATGGGGCCCCTGTGTCCTTGCCCAAACTCAAAAAAGCCTATGAAAAAGGTACCAGGGGCATCTCATGGGGCCCCCTACTGACCCCAGGCCCTCGGGCAGTGCCTGAGTTTCCAAATGGTCAGTCCACCCCTGGTTTGGGGGGACATTGTAGCCAGAACAGAAAGGAAATTGTGGGACCGTATATTAGCATACGTATTGAATTGCAGGAGAAGTGAGCACTATATTCTAGCTGAAAGGAAAGGATGCAGTTTTTATTATTTCATCATTACTTGGAGTTGGGCTCCATTCGCATTAGCGCCCCCCCAAAGTCGCACCAAAGTAGTGTACGCACCTCTTCTTCAAAATTGCTGCGACTTTAGGTCACTCAAATTTAATGGGGAGCATTGAAAAGAATGGGCTGTGACTTGTCATGCAGCTTTGATGTCCAAAGTCGCATGACAAGTTGCACGAGTATGGATGGAGCCTTAGGCTCAATCACACCTTTGTAGTATGATGCACCTTGTGCTAACCCACAATATTGCCACTACACACAATGGATGTTACATGCAATGGTGTGTTATGGTGCTATTCATTGTAAATGTGTACCCCAGCACACGAAGACCATGCAGCTCCAACGCACAGTAACACATTGCCATGTACTGTTGGTGTGTTGGGCTGAAGAAAATAGGAAATCTGTTTTCTATGGATTTTTTTGTGCATTGCCAGCTCATTCATTTAAATGGGATTGCAATGTACATTAGTGTGTGTAAACATACATGCATTAACATAATTTGTCCAGTCAAGGAAACACAACAGTTTTGCCTTAACTCTCTAATCTCCGGCAGCATTTACTTACCTTTTCTTCAAAGCTTCTCCTCCAAGTGTTACTAAACCCAGGACCCCGCATTCACTATATCCGGTCTCCCCGGACCCTGCATTCACTATATCTGGTCTCCCCGGACCCTGCATTCACTATATCTAGTCTCCCCGGACCCTGCATTCACTATATCTAGTCTCCCCGGACCCTGCATTCACTATATCTGGTCTCCCCGGACCCTGCATTCACTAGATCCGGTTTCCCCGGACCCTGAATTCACTATATCTGGTCTCCCCGGACCCTGAATTCACTAAATCCGGTCTCCCCGGACCCTGAATTCACTATATCCGGTCTCCCCGGACCCTGAATTCAATATAGCCGGTCTCCCTGGACCCTGAATTCACTATAGCCAGTCTCCCCGGACCCTGAATTCACTATAGCCGGTCTCCCCGGACCCTGAATTCACTATATCCGGTCTCCCCGGACCCTGAATTCACTATATCCGGTCTCCCTGGACCCTGAATTCACTATATCCGGTCTCCCCGGACCCTGAATTCACTATATCCGGTCTCCCCGGACCCTGAATTCACTATAGCCGGTCTCCCCGGACCCTGAATTCACTATATCCGGTCTCCCCGGACCCCGCATTCACTATATCCGGTCTCCCCGGACCCTGCATTCACTATATCCGCTCTCCCCGGTCCCTGCATTCACTATATCCGCTCTCCCCGGACCCTGCATTCACTATATCCGCTCTCCCCGGTCCCTGCATTCACTATATCTGCTCTCCCCGGACGCTGCATTCATTATATCCGCTCTCCCCGGACCCTGCATTCACTATATCCGGTCTCCCCGGGCCCCGCATTCACTATATCTGGTCTCCCCGGACCCCGCATTCACTATATCCGGTCTCCCCGGACCCTGCATTCACTATATCCGCTCTCCCCGGTCCCTGCATTCACTATATCCGCTCTCCCCGGACCCTGCATTCACTATATCCGCTCTCCCCGGTCCCTGCATTCACTATATCTGCTCTCCCCGGACGCTGCATTCATTATATCCGCTCTCCCCGGACCCTGCATTCACTATATCCGGTCTCCCTGGGCCCCGCATTCACTATATCTGGTCTCCCCGGACCCTGCAGTCACTATATCCGTTCTCCCCGGACCCTGCAGTCACTATATCCGGTCTCCCAGGACCCTGCATTCACTATATCTGGTCTCCCAGGACCCTGCATTCACTATATCCGGTCTCCCCGGACCCTGCATTCACTATATCTGATCTCCCCGGACCCCGCATTCACTATATCTGGTCTCCCACAGTACACAGAACTTGGAAATGCAATTATTTTAGTAAATATAAACTACTAAATACCTTTTCTCATCAGCAGTATGTTAAGAACAGGGGGTAAAACTCAGAAGTTTACGGGCCCCCCCTTTCCTTCTGGGAATGGTGGCGGATAGGTTTCTAGGTGTCCTCAGGGTTTAAAATAAATGGGGGAAAGCTGATTAGGAAGGTTCTAGAAGTTCTGGGGGGGCTTAATCAGGCTTGGTCAAAAAGGTCACCTGACTCCCTCCCTGAACATTCTAGAAGCTCCAAGAACCCCATAAAAAGAAGGGACAACGTGGGCTCCGGGCCAGTCGCTGGAGGAATTTGGAGCGCCCCGCTCCCCATCCCTCGCTGGTTTATGTGGTGGGTCCCTTTCTAAATATCTTTGAAAGGGGACTGGTAAAAAAAATTATAATTAAACAGTTTATATGAAATTACAGCTTGAGCCTTAATGACGCGGCTGATGTGGTTCTGTAATTTAAAATATTTATGGTTTTGAAATAAAAGTTATGTTTATGATTTGTTAAAGCTGTGAAAACCAATAAATAAGGCCGCGGCCATTATTCAGCCAAGATGGTTTTATTGTAATCTGATGTCTGGAGGTTTATTCCATCTGCCATCCCATATAGCAGTCTTGTGACTTCTATCAGTGCCCAGCAGAGCAGGCTGCATAACTCCTGCCCCTCTGTCTGGACAGTGCTGATTGGCCCTATGCCGATCACATGCACTCTTCCCCCCCCCCCCCAAAAAAAAATTATCTCTAGCAATACATACCAAACTGAGCATGTGCATCCTCCCCCCCAAGGCTCCGTTCTATCAGGTGATGAGCTGGGGACAGAGGAAGAAGGGGAGGATCAGAGAAGACAGGATCAAACAGACATTTTACACAATGCTGAGGATTAACCCCTAAGGTTCATCAGTGAGTATAACAAGCATGTTTTACTGCATCTACAGACTGATTTTACTGTTGTGGGTTTAGTAACCCTTTAAATGCAGCGTTTTTAATGCTCAGTGTGCATGAGGCCTTAGAGTTAGCCTGCAGTGGCAAAGCACAGATTCACCAAAATGTATATTTCACATGCACAAAGGGAAGGATGCTATTGGCAGGTAAACCCTCCCAAAACATCCAATATCCAGGAACAAACCCACAACCAAGAATGTATCCATGAAAGATGGTCTTTTGACTACTGAAATATATCATTTAAAGTGCATCTAAACCCAAAAACTAAAAATTGAATAAATTGTAGCTTACCAATCCTTAAAGCAGAGTTTCAGCTGAAAAAAATAAAAGTCAGCTGCTACAAAAGCTATAACTTCTGACTTTTAAAATACAGCCACTTACCAGTCCTTCGATACCACAGTGTCCTCACCATCGCTGGTTTCACTGTCCGTCTTCTCTCCTGGGTGCCGACATCTTTAGAGTGGGCACCCGACTATGACAGCTTGCAGCTTCACAGCTTGGTGCCCACTCCGCATGCGTGAGAAGCTCTGCGCTTTGTGAATGGCCCTGTTGTCTTCTGGGACCTGTCACGTGTCCCAGAAGACTATGGGGAGGGAGGGGGGAGGACAACATCTGCTCAGGCGATCGCAGTGGAAGTGTGAGCGGGTACCTGTCAAATTCGGGTAACCGTGCCCCAAAGGTGGCAATCCTTACTGGGGAGCAAAGGACAAACCATTGAAGTGGCACTTCCCCTTTTGGGTGGAGCTCCGCTTTAAAGCTCCATGCACACTAGTGGTTTAAAGACAAATTTGTCTTTATTATATTTTGCATCAAAATTAAACAAAACATGAGAAATAATAACACATATAAGTAAATGAACATAAAAATAGCACTGATGTAGCGATGATCCATGTGGATAAGTGAAAATGTTTCCATACAACAGCAACATGGAAGGATCAATAACACATAGTACAGAGTTATGAAGGAGCGTAATTTCCAGGGGGCATCCCCGGGCAACACGTATGAAACCAAATGAGATAACTCCGTACAACCACATATATAAACCCGAGCTGAGAACAAAAAAGAATAAAGAGAGAAAAAAGAAAACTACTGCAGATATCACATCTAAGGGTTGGTAAGTTGCAGTATATGACATTTTTATGTTTAGATACACTTTAGGCTACTTTTCACTCTGCATGTTGCGATTGGTGCCTTCTTCCAGTGTGTTTTGTGGTGCATTTTGTGTTTTTGAACACGCATTTTTGCCATGTTTTTGATGCTTTTTTTGTTTTGTTTTTTTGCCAATAGGAAAGTATTGATTTTGGTGCCACTTTGATGTGACTTTGGAGCAATTTAGGATGGGTGCGACTCTGATATGACTTTGGATGGGTGTAACTTTGAGTGCCAGAGAGTGTAAAGTCGCATCAAAGATAAACTACATGAACAGAGCTGTCATACTTTCCTATTTGCAAAATAAATGAAGTCGCATCATACTTTCCTATTCGCAAAATAAATTAAGTTGCGTCAAAGTTGCA